>NC_080673.1:52962394-53265424 GCF_030445035.2 Dasypus novemcinctus
TGTTTTTAAAATGCTGAAGCAAGTCTCTATGATCTCTCTCTTTTTCCTTCTTTATTTTTTTTTTTGAATGTTACATTAAAAAGTATGAGGTCCCCATATACCCCCCACCCCCTCACCCCACTCCTCCCACATCAACAACCTCTTTCATCATCATGGCACATTCATTGCATTTGGTGAATACATTTTGGAGGCAATGTAAATATGGATAGTGGTTTACATTGTAGTTTATACTCTCCCCTAGTCCACATAAGTATATAAAAGAAAAATTGGTGGTGGGAGGAGGTGGTTAAATAGAAAAGGAAGATTTAGACCACCAGATAAGTAAATACATTGAAATCTATGTAACTAAAAAAACATGACATGTGTTCATGAAAATGTAGACAGTTCAACTTCACAGAAAAAAGCAAATCCAAAAGTAAACCCAAATAAATCCTTGAATTTAGGGGGGGAAATGGATCCTAATCTCACTCCTCACTGTCCCTCACACATTATAAAAGTTCAATAAATAATTTGTTGTTATTAAAACATATTCAGGCTGTTCAAGTTTAAATGCCAAAAGTAAAACTGTAACATTTCTGGAAGCAATGTTTGGTGAGTATTTCTACAATTTGGGTGAGGAAGAGCTCTCAAAGCCTATTAGCAAAACTGGAAGCCATAAGGGAATATATTAATAAATTCAACTACTAAAAAATGTAAAATTTATGCAAGCCTGAGCACACAAAGTCTCATAAATAACACCAAACCCGCCCCTCAAAAAAATCCAATTCTGGAACCTTGAATGGGCATGTATAAAGAATATAAATAAGGGAATAAATTAAATGAAAAATTATGATTCAACTATTAGTTAAATATTTACAAAATAGCTATAGCACTGAGATGAGACCCACCAAGCCAGATTAATCTGGTATACAAAGAAGATCATGTTTCTGTAGGGTCAAAACCTGCCAACAGTCTTAATCCCTCACAAAACCTCAGACCACAGGCAGCCGTTAGCCAGAGTAAACATGAAAAATGAAGGGCTATCAGAATTGTCCGTAAATCCTATAAAGCTGAAACTCAAGCCATGAGATTCAGTAATTCCCAGAAATAACAGCCAAGCCAAAACACTACATGATTTTATGATTTTACAATTGGGCCAGTGCAGGTGTTTAGGAATTTTTATATATCATTGATATAACACATGTAGACATCTTCGTATGGAATTAAATTTAAAGTATTTTTCCAGCCTAAGTGAAACTACATCAAGAAATTCAGGACTGAAAACCTGCATAGAGGTCAAGGTCAAATGAAAATCCCTAAGTAACCTCTAGAAGACTACCCAGAACAAATGTCGTGTGGTACTTCCTTCTAGCTGACTGGCTTCAGAATGTGAATAAGGCCAGCTCTAAGCAGCAAGGGCAGTGTTTACTTTTATCCTGAATCTACAACTTCCTAGTTGCAGATTTTTGCCCCCTTTGATTTGTATTCACCCCAGATGTTGGGGTATTTCCCTATGGAATTGGGCCGGTGGACCCTGATCATCTTATCTTTCTCCATTCAGAGATTTGCAGGCTTGGGTTGGAACTCAGCTGATCCCTGACAACCTATTCCAGTCATTGGGCTTACATTTTTTAATTGATAATTAAATTTAAATGTATTTAATTATCAATTAAAATACATTGTGTCCTGTATCAGCCACAATGGCATGTTGGTTGGTTCATTTGGCGCTGATACCACGTCCTTCCAGAGACCTCCTAGTAGGGTCTCTTTGTCCTCTCTGGCCTGAGGGTGCTGCCCCAGAACTCCTCACCAAGAAGCTGTGCCCCACACGGTGGCACGAAGAATAGGGACAGTGACCCAGATAATTCAGGCCTAAAAAAACGACCACCTTTGCTTCAAAATGCCCAATAGCAGGGTCAATGTGGTGGGAGTATTTGAGAGTGGAGGGACAACAATCCTGCAGAGATCCATCAAACACCCTCCATCTTCCTTCTGCTTGGTTCAAGGATACTCAAGCTGTTTCCATTGAATTAGGTAAAAGAAGCAGTAAATAATTCTGAGACTGGTATTATATGTTGGCAAATTCTATTATAGCTTCTTCAGAAACCCTTTTTTGGTGGCTTGGGTACTTGCTGTAGGTGAAAATTGCCTAGGAAATGATAAACTAGAGATCTGTAATGAGTGGTCCCAGTGTCTGTGTGGGGAAAAGAGGACGTTCTCAGCAGTGGAATCTATCTTGGCATTTACTTTTTTGCCATGGGGTTGCAAAGAGCTGTTACCTCTTCCCAAGAGGTCTGTGGAATGTAGCATGTAATTGTAAACTGGGCGAGTTTGGAACGTCCAACTTTACCAGACTTTGACCTGAGAGAGCTGAAAAAATGAGATGGACAGGGCATGGTCATGACCTAGCTGGTGCTAAAATAGTGAATTAAATTTAGTTTTGTTTTTTTGTCTCACATTCAAGAAAGCAGCATCCTTAGGTAGCTGAAGAAAGAGAACATTTGACTCCATTTTCCTGCCATTTGGCCTTGTTAGCCGGGCACAGAATTGTCAAAGTCGTGTCATTGTTTAGTTGTATGTTCATTACTCAGGACATTTTAGTGTGGTTCTCCCCCACCTCTCTCTCTCTTACCCTTATTGCCCCTGCTTTGTCCCTCTCATACCAGGTGTAGAAGACATAGTGGCAATAATGATTCCTGAGCCAAAAGGGAAGGAGATTGTGAGCCTGCTGGAAAGAAACATCACCGTGACGATGTATATCACCATCGGAACCCGGAACTTGCAGAAATACGTGAGCCGCACCTCGGTCGTGTTTGTCTCCATCTCCTTCATTGTCCTGATGATCATTTCCCTTGCATGGCTGGTCTTTTACTATATCCAGAGATTTCGATATGCAAATGCCAGGGACAGAAACCAGGTGAGTAGCGTACTTAAAAATATAACTTTTAAAATGTATTGCAAAAGTGATACATGATATTTTATAAACTTCGGAAAATCTAGAAAATCTCAACACAAAAACAAAATTACCTATAAAAACCCCATTCAAGATAAACCCTTGAGTTATTAAGTTAACATTTGTTGTATGGTTTTTCACATGTTTTCCAAATATACCTATTTTGACCTTTTACTAGTATTACTATGTAAAATGAAAGTATCTTGTCCCAGATACCTATTGGTCATTGTTTTGTACAATTATTTGTTTAAATAATAAAGGGGGAAGTGAGCTGAGATTATGCTAAGCGTGTCAGTGTGATGTGTAAAGAGCAAGTATGTCCTTGTGAACAGAAGAAAAATTAAAAGCCACTTTAAAAAGCAATTAACTTTTCAAGAGATAATATAGACATACTGTATACAATGCCAAAGGTAAAAATCAGTATATAATGAAAAGTAATTGCCTTCCTATCTCTGTCGCTCAGATGCCGTTTGTCCCTCTAGAACGTCCCCTCTTCCAGGAATATTTTTTGCACATGAAAGCACATATACTGTCATGCAGGTATAGCTCAGTGGTCATACTTCACATGTACTAGGTCCTGGTTTCAATCCTGGTTCCTCTTTTTAAAAAAATACATATGCTTACATAGATATTTTTTAAACAAGTGATAGCACACTTAATTCTGTACCCTTCTTTCTCAACTAATCTTGGAGATTGTCTTAGAAATGATACCATGTCAGCATACTAACCAAACATCTCATGTGTGATTACCGCATAGCGTTTCATTGTCTGGATATGTCATGTTTATTTATTGATGAACATATTTTCTCTTACAAAAAAACAAGCAAACACACACATGTACATAGGATACAGCACATTTGTGAGTATATCTATAAGGTAAATCCTGGAGGTTTCATTGCTTAGGCAATGGAATCTGTATTTTAAACTGTGATGGATACTCCCAAATTGTCTGCCAACAAAGGTTGAACCAATTTACATGTTAACCAATGATGTATGAAAACTACACTTTCCTTATATCTTTTCCAAAAGAATGGTACAGCTTTTGGTGTTTTCCATTTGATTGGTTAAGAATGGTATCTCACAGGTCACCTCAAATTTTGTCAAAACCTATAAAAGTATACAATCCAAAATGTAAACTATAAAGTAAACCATTGACCACAGTTAGTAGCAAAGCTTCAATATTTGTATATCAATTGTAACAAATATACCATTCACATGTAAAATGTTATAATAAGGGAGAAGGGAAAAGGAGGAGGGCGTTGGGTATATAGGAATCACCTGTATTTTCTATATGATTTTCTGTATCCTAAAGCTTCCTTGAAGATGAAATGAAAAAGATGTCAATGTACATACAAGACAACAGATCTTACTGGGATTGAAATCACAATGTCTAAAAATTTTTTTAAATTATTTCAAGTTGCTTTTAATTTTTTTGTATTTTATTATTTTTAAAATTATTTCATTTTCTTATTAATTTTATTCAGTTATTTTGTTGGCTTCATTTTTGGAGACGTTTTGGATCACAGAAGGGTCACAGTAGGGGCAGGGGAGGATCACTAGTGCAGGGTGTCAGTGATGTGGAGATGCATGGGAAGGGGTTCACCTGGGCATGCCTCTATGACATATGAATATCAAATGTTCATGAGGCATTATCTTGGTTGGTAGAGATCCACACAATAACCAAAAGACTATTGAATTCCCATCCTGGGGAGTTCTGCTACATTCTCTAATAGGACGGCAAGAATCCCACAAGTGCAAGGGCAATGCCTAGTGAAGGAAGCAGGCCATTATTCCAGGTCCTTGACATTGATGATTGTACTTAGGAACGTTTTCTTGTGAAATTGAAATTTAGCGTAGTATTACTGCCTAAGAGTTACCTCCTGAAAGCTTCCTTGTTGCTCAAATGTGGCTTCTCTCTAAGCCAAATTCAGCATATAAATGTACCACCTTTCCTCCCAGCATGGGACATGACTCACAGGGATGAGCCTCCCTGGTACTGAGGGATTATGACCAAGCACCAACTAGCAATGCATCTAAAAAAGACCTTAGCCAAAAGGGATAAATGGTAAATACAAATGAGTTTTTATGGATAAGAGATTTCAAGGTGAATCAGAAGGTCATTCAGGAGGTTACAGTTACGCAAGTCTAAGCAGGATCTCATTGACTGCCGTAGTAAACAGTGCTTCAAATAGCAGGGCTCCTGAGGGCTCTAGAGACATCCAGAAACTATAAGCAGGATAGACAGCTCAGAAATTTGGCATCCTGTCAGTAGGCCTTACTTTGGATTTTATGGTCCCCAGTGTAACAGAGTTAGACTCATTTATATGTTATCTACACATGGCTCTTCTGTCCCTTTTATTTGAACCCATAATTAGCACTATACTTGATAAATATATGTCCCAGAGACTTAAATCTTTGGTCTGTCCATGTGCCAGTTGAGCCCTGAATTTCAGCAGTCACAATACATACTGTCCAGTTCATTGGACTCACCCAGGACAACTAACAAGGAGATGATGATGGACAATGCCTATCCCAAGGAACAGAGAGTGTCTGCAACTGCAAGCAAGACAGCTCCATCCATCCTCCCCATGGGATCTAAGTACCCTCTTGATTAGAAACAGAGTGGGCATCAGCATCCCAAATCCTCGAGATTGGGGAATGAACAATGGACAAAAGTAGACTATTATTATTCTACTGTACACTTATTATTATTCTAGCAATAGAAGAACTCTTATTGTTGTAAAGGCTGTGGCAACCGGAGGCTCCAAGGGATGGGAAAGGAAACAATAGGTATAATATGGGGCCATTTTGGGAGCATTGATTTGTCCTGCATATCATTGCAGGGACAGATACAGGCCATTGTATATTTTGTCATAACTTACAAAATTGTGTGAGTATAAACTGTAATGTAAACTGTAGTCCATGGTTAGTAGCAATGCTTCAGTATGGGTTCATCAATTATAACAAATGTACCACACTGATGAAGGATATTGTTAATGTGGGAAAGTATGGGAGGGGGAAGGAGTGCGGCATATGGGAATCCCTTATATTTTTAATGTAACATTTATGTAATCTAAAGCTTCTTTAAAAATTTTTTTTTTAAATTAGTTAAAAACAAACAAAAAAATAGTATCTTAGGGAGCAGATGTTGCTGAAGTAGTTGAGTTCCTGCCTCCCATGTACAAGGTCCTGGGTTTGATCCCCGGTACCACCTCAAAACAAACAAACAAAAAAATACAACAACTCTTATTGGGAAACAGATATAGCTCAGTGGTTGAGTGCCTGCTTGCCATATATGAGGTCATGAGTTCAATCCCCAGTACCTCCTTAAAAAAAAATGGTATCCATTTTTCTTATTACAAACAATGTTGAGTACATTTTCAACTATAATAGAAAATGTGGACTTTTTTCTTCTATGACATATCTGCTTATATTGTTTAGCCACTTCTCAAATGAGTTTTTGGTCATTTTCTACTGATGTGTATATATTCTTTATTGGTCAAAGAAATTAAACCCCTTTTTGTGATATGGGATTCAATTTTTCCCCAGTTTGTCATTATCTTTTGTCATGATTTTTATCTATGGTGTTTTTTGCCATGCAGAAATTTTTGGTTTTCATGTAACAAAATTTATCGATCCTTCTATATAGTTTTCTATAATATCTCTTCCAAGCCAAGACTATAGAAAAATAGGCATGTTTTCATCCATTACTTTTTTTATTTCACATCCATGGTTAAATCTTTAATCTATAGAGAACTTACTTCAATGTAAATAATGATATAGAAAGCCAACAGTATTTTTCTTCAGATGACCTACCAATTTGTATAATGGTGATATTTGTTGAATAATTCATCTGATATGTGTTCCCATTTAGCACATGTTGAATTCCTCTATATGTCTGGCTCTATTTATTTTTCTCTAAACTGTACCATTAATCTATCTGTCTATTCACATTGCAGGAATATACTATTTTAAGTACTCTAGTATTGAAATAATTCATATCTGTTCATGCTAATCTTCCTTTATTGATCTAGTTTTTAAGGATTTTTTCACTTTTTTTGTTTATCTTTATATGAATCTAGGACCACTTTATTGGGTTTATAATCCTTACTTATTTTAATTATGCCAGCATTAAATTCCTGGAATAATTTAGGAGGAAATAATAACCTTGTAATGCTGAATCTCCCTATACAAGTGTAATATATAGTTCTATCTTTATTTCACTAATGTTTTTGTCCCCTAGTAGTATTGTAAATATATTTTTTATTAGAGAAGTTGTAGATTTAAGGAATCTTGTAGATTCCTGTAGAAAACACAGAATTCCCACCTCCCATTCCATTATTAACATCTTCAAATAGAGTAGGGTCTTTGTTACAATTCCCTAGTAGCATTTAAAAATATTTGTATTAAATCTTTTACATTCTTCTTATGTTTATTCCTAGGAATTTAATCATTGTGTAGCTATTATGAGTGAAATTCCCTTTTTAATATAGGAAGGGTTCTGATTTTGTATATTAATTATGTACCTAACTGCCTCATTATTATTACAATAATAATAAATTATACGGCTTATGTGGAGGCATGTTCTAAGAGTTGTGTATATATTTATATAGTTAATCCTTTTGCTAACCCATAATAGATCATTTTATCATCCTCATTTTACAGGGAAAACTGAGCACAGAAGGGTAAGTAACTTGCCAAGGCCACACAGCTTGTTGCTCATGAAGCCAGCATTGGAACCAGCAGCAGGGCTCCAGAGACCATACTCTTAACCACTGCACAGTAGTACTCGTGATTATTTATCTTAGTTTATTATGATTATATTAATAATATCCATGGTTACTGATAATTCTTTCAAAATTCTAAATCTTTTCCTTTTTTTAAATTTTCTTTATCTTCTGGAACAATTTTTTAAACATTGCTGTTTTCGTTTTCTGATTCTCAGAGTAATATATGTTCCTTCTAAGAAATTTTGGAAATCATTGAAAAATGCTGACAGAAAAGACAAATTGCCCATTCATTACCCCCACTAAATTGTTAACAACTGAGTATATTGTTTTTGTAACCTCTTACATTTATATTCATTAAATTGTCAATATATGTGCATCTATGTATGTATGAGATGCAGACACATATACATGTAAATTTTGTCTTCTATTTTTTATTAAGTGCTGATCATTTCCTCCTATCATTAAATAATCTTTGAAAACATAGTTTGTAGTGGCTACACAATCAAGTTCCACCACTTACCGAAATTGGGCAACTTCTTTAGCTTAAATTTTCTAAATTAAATAGGAATATACCTTCTTTAACTTCCTTATGCTTAATTTTATAAATTAAATAGGAATATACCTTCTTCTTATGGTTGTACTGAGGATTGGATGACTTAATGTATATTATTTTTTAAAACCACTGAGCATATTACGAATCATATATTACGCTCTCAATACATGGTATCCATTATTGCAATCCAATTTCTGAATATTCTGAACTTAAGTGGACACTTAATTCCTGTTAGACACAAAGCCTTGAAAATGGACATAGAATTAATACGTTCAGTTCCAAAGGTTCTTCTGGGGTTACATATGAAGAAATTGCAAATGTAAAAATCAGTTATTTTAAAGATAGCCAGTGAGCTAATTAGACAATGATAAGTAGAAATGGCATACCTATATTTTTGAGCCAATAGACAATTCAAGCAGTCAATAGGCAGTTGAGACAAAGATGAAATTTTAAGCTTGAATTAATTGAGTAATAATTTCAGTCACCATTTAACTTTGTGCAGATTGATATATCTTACATGTCTATCTAGACACATACATACTCTGTGATGTATGTGAAAAAACAAATTGGAAGTTGACAGTATAGATATGATTCAAGAGATTTAAATATTTACACTGTTCCCATTTTATTAATTTTCCTTGAATTATAGGTTGTTACTCTTAGAGTCACTCAATGAAGTAAGACCATGTTAAAAGTTACCTGTTTCCTAACCAAAATGGATACTATACTTTAGCTCCATCTGATAGATGGAATAGGAACATATAATTTCCCTTAGAAAAAAAATCTCCGTTTTGATGGGTGGTGCCCTGCTCCATTCAATAGAAGGGTGCAGCTGTGAAGATAAAGATAAAAACGTATCTTTAATCAGTTTTAGGTTAACTTAAATCATTTATTTTTATCACAGTATTATTGGCAGTTCAAAAAGAGTAACTCTCAGGTTAGACATCAGCTCACAGCCGGAAATGGAATATTAAAGCAGTTAATTTTACATTGGTGAAGTATCCAACTGTTCAAGTATGTGAAAGGGAGACTGAACTTGAATTAGCAGATGAGCACCAACCTAAGTCTCTCCTTGGCTTTGTGCAGATAACAATGAAAGGAAAGTCCTCAGTATCTTACACACTCATTACCCTTTTCATGTCACACTATACCTGGAGAAGATTATTTCAATGCAGTTTTCCATAGAATAAGATCTGCAAGGTATTCTTTGGACTAATAGTCTCACAAGAAGGTCTTTTAGCCAGCGACATGGAGAAGGCTACAACTGAAATTGGAGAAGGGTGTTTGGCTGGTGGATGATGTTTCCTAAGGTGATTATACCAAGATAAATCTAGTGCTGGGTGTTAGTTACAGCGACCAACTTTGGAGTCAGCTGGGTCTGGATTCAAATCTTTCCTCTGGTACTTCCTGGTGGTGTGACCTTGGTGAGTTACTTAACCTTTCTATGCCTTGGTTTCCTCACATTTAAAGTGGGAATGATAATGTGTTGGTCTCATTCATTGGCTCCAATAAGAAAAACGTGTGGCATATTATTAGAGGATTAGTAACTGGACCACCTTGAATGGAGAAAGCAATTTTTGGAAAACTATGCAAGAGCTGCAGACAGAAATGTGAAGGTCATCAGTATGTGAAAGCTATTTAAATCACAGGAACAAGGTGAGCTCACCTGGAGAGTGGGTATTCGGAAAAAGTGAAGACTGAGCTTGGGTTGCTCTAATGTGGCCTCATCCCCTTCCCAGTTTCTCTCCGTCTATTATATTATTTTATGGATTTGTTTTGTTTTCTTCCCAGTTCTTATCACTGTCCAATACTATTCTCTCCTTGCTTGGCACCTAGCCTTCCAGTGCACACAGGTGCTCTGTGAAATGGAAACGGGGAGGCTGGTTTGCACAAGAGCAAGCACAGCCTCACGTTCTGTGTGGTCCCACTGCTCTGGTGTTCAGGGTTAACTGCTCTGCAGCCCTCTTTGCTCGTGATGCTTTTCTTTTACATAGCCCAATTGTTTTCTCTTCCAGTCCTGCCTCCTTTGGAGGCCTTGGCCTATCAGATTGCCTGAATGTGCTGAGTCCAAAGTAACCGATTGTTTTAAGCGCTCTGTCCACAGAGCTCAGGAAGTGACTGCACTCCTGTTTCCCATTCCCAAGCAAGCCCCGTGACGCTTAAGAACCTGTCCAAGCATCCTCTGTGGTATAGGTTGCATATCTGCCCAAAGCTAATGCAGGGCCTTCAGGGGTCCACTTTTCCTGCATCCCATTCCAGTCCATGGAGTCTCATCTCTGACCAACCCTGGAATACTCTGTTACATAAGTGGACATAAATCCAGGTATAATTCTGACTCTCCCAGGCAGCTAGTGAGAGACTAGAAAACTCAACAGCCTGGGGTTTTGGGAACTAGAGCCAATTAAAGATGAACAGGGGTTAAATATCTAGAATGAGAAAACTCATAGACACAGAAAGTAGATTAGAGGTTACAGGGGCTGAGAGGAGGGGAACAGGGAATGATTATTTGATGGGTACAGAGTTTCTGTTGTGGATGATGAAAAAGTATTGGTAACAGATGGAGATAATGGTAGCACAACATTTTGAATGCCATTAATACCACTGAATTACACACTTAAAATGGTTAAAATAGCAGATTTATGTTATATGTAAGTTACCATACACACACACACAAAAGATGAATTGGCTTTGTGCGAAGGAAAATCAGCCTTGGGCAGCACCATGGGGCAAGAGGACAGTCCAGTGTATTTAGTGCCTGGGAGCATTTGGAGGCAAGAACAGAATATAAATCAAAAAACGATAGCAAAAAATAAAAAAATAGAAAAAAAAAAACAACAGCAGGAGCAGTCAGGCAAGACACAGCTGAGCAAGCAGGTTCAGGAGTGGAAGCTGAGGGAAGGGTACTGAGGCGAAGGAGGCCTTCGGTATCACTCATTCACCACGTTGGTATGAAAGAGAAGTTGCAAGCTATGACTTCCTTTTTAGAGAAAGAAAGACCCCATAATGATAGGAAAAAACATTTTGCTACCCGTTAACACATGTCATGCTGGCTTAAAAATACCATGGCAAATCTCTCTGTCTCTCTTCAAAAGTCCTGATGGTTACTCTGAATGAGTGCTCTAAGAAAACAGCCTGTGGGTGTCCCCTGTGCACTTCTGGACTTGCATCACCTGGGCACCTTGTGGACCAGTCATGAGGGCCCACACCCCCAGAAGGGCTGCAAGCAGGAAACCACAGTCCTAGCAACTGGGAGGCAGAGGCACCTGGCCATAATTCTGTGGATGGATTGGAAAAATGCTGACTGCCTGGTCCCAACACCATTGTTTTTAGAACTTAAAGGGTCATTAGGTATAATGAATTTGAGAGATAGAAATGTTATGATTTTTTTTTCAAGGGCACGCAACCAAACAAACAATTTTCCATCAGACCAAGCTACCTCCAGAGCACTGAGACACTGAGGAGACTTAACCCATGGGCAGGGCTGCCTGTTCTCACCACAATCATACCAGTAAAAATGAGGAATTCCTGACCATTGGACTTGTGCCTTGGCCTGTTTTAACTTTAGACATAAAGATCACTTGCTAAGTCCTTCTTAGTATCCAGTTTAAGATTCCCCATTCAAAGTGCTTCACAGAGGGGAAGTGGATGTGGCTCAACTGATAAAGCGTCCATCTAACATATGGAGGGTCCAGGTTTGATCCCTAGGGCCTCCTGACCTGTGTAGTAAGCTGGCCTGCGCGCAGTGCTGCCATGCAAGAAGCGACGTGCCATGGAGGGGTGCCTCTGTGTAGGGGTGCCCCAGGCACAAGAAGTGAGTCCTGCAAGGAGAGCCGCCCTACCCTCCCAGGAGTGGCACCACACACATGGAGAGCTGACACAGCAAGATGACGCAACAAAAAAAGAGACACAGTTTCCCAGTTCTGCCAGAAATGCAAGTGGGCGCAGAAGAACACACAGTGAATGGACACAAAGAGCAGACAATGGGGGGAAAGGGGAGAGAAATAAATAAAATAAACATTTTTTTTTAAAGTGCTTCACAGAGGATGCTAAAGATTTATCTTCATTCTGCCCATCCCTTCTCACCCCTTACCATCATGATCTGCTTATCTTTTAGGTACTTTGAGATACCCTGCCACTGAGCACCAGCGTGCACTGTAGACAGATTTTTCCCTCCTGGGAGCTTAAGGAGACATGCATCTCTTATTTCCCAGATGTACCGCTTACTTGCCTTTTTTATAAAAACACTACAGGTTGGCAAAATAAACCCAGAAAGCAGCATTCTTGCTTGGAGTGGCAGGTAAAGCCTGTCTTCTGGCAGCGCTCTAGGATATTGTCTCACTGTCTCTGAGGACATTATTCCATCTCAGAGAAAAGGACTGAGTCTGTATCATGAAAACCACAGGACTCCAACAGAAGGTGGTTATGTCAAATGTGGGCAGATAAGATGAACTAAGAAGGGTTCTTTTGTTTCATTTTTCCTAAATAATGTTGCCTTGGAAGCTAAGCCAAGAAAATTACAGTCGTTTTGTTTTGTTGTTTAATGTGAGGCCTGGTAATGATATCCAGCAACATTTTCTTTGGAAAACCAAGAGTTACTTGTCCCTGAGAACACCTTTTCCTATTACTTGCAATCACATGGCATATGTCCCTTTGATTTCTTTTGTGCATATTGATGTTCAAGCTAAAGAAAAAGTAATGCATTGCATGTGAACCTTTGCAGGGAGAGAGAAAGGGAAGGGAAAGGGAAAGCGAGTATGTCAAGTGCCGGCTACCAGGGGAGTCTGCCGCAGAACTGCCTGTGTCTCCTGAGGAATGAGAACCAAGCTTGTCTCTGATAATGCTCTGGAAGAAAGTGCAGAGCACTCAGGGGGGCATAGAGGCAAAGTACACTTTGTGTCCATCAAGTGTTCGGTGAGGTAATTAGCCATTGATCTGTTCTTTTAGATAATTGAGGTCTCAAAGGAGCTTTGTCTCCTAGTTGTGTTCTGCATGGATGAAGACCATGAACTGTTAAAGCTGCAAGTGGCACTTTGCAGACATTATTTTAACAATAAGGGAAACTTAGCCCAGAACATTTAAGTGACTTGGCCAAAGTCACACAATTAATGGCAGAAGTAGGCCCAGAAGCTAGATCTTTCAAATTCCAACCATTGCCTTCTCCTCTGCACCACCCACAAAAATGACCCTGATGTTTCTGCCTCATGCTGTGTGTACACAAACAGCTTTAATCCATCCATCTGTGAGGTTATCATGACTGTTAGAATGATGGTCGTGATCATAAAAGTATTAGATAATTAGACCATCAGTCTAATACTTTTATCCATTTTCTAGATATGTGGAGTAATGGTCTGAATTATAGAAATTGACTGGACTAGCTCTAGGATGATTTCTATCATATCAACCAAGACCTGGAAGGAGAATTATTATGTATTAGAACAAGTGAGGGCCACATGCAGCTCCAGACTGGGAGCAATTCTGTTTTCTTTTACAGTGTCCTCCCTTCACACAAGGCCACTTTGTTACTTTTCTGCTCTGTGATGGTGAGAATGATAATGATCATAAAAAATAAAGACAGCTGTTAGAAAAGAGGGGCAAATATGTTACAGATTCATCCAGTCAAATAAGAAAAGGGGAAAACATAAACTCGCTTGATGGTGTGTTTCAGTAGCCTTACATTGCTAGTTTTTGTCACCTTCACTGCATTTCTGTTTATAACATAGCAGAAGGGAGAGGGAAAATGTCTTGTTTTTCTGCAGTTTCTTACATATTTAGAAGATCACTAGGGTCTGTCATCATTTACCATCCTTGTTGGCAATTACTTGAGATTTAATTATTTTACTACTTGCTTCTGTATTTATTTTCAATAAAGCAATTTATAGTATCTTCACTGTTGACAAGGAACCAATTACCTTGTTATCTATATTTTCTTATACCTGTTTAAATCTAAGTGATCACTAAATCTAATTATCTTTAACCAAGACATCCCTGACATCTTGTGAAAAGCATGATTTGGACCTGGTTGAGTTAGAGAAAATCCACAGGCCACCATGGAGAAGGGAACAAACCCCCTACCCAAAGCAAAAGTCCACACAAAACTGCAGTGGTCCCTGTCTCTCCCCATTCGCATCACTTTATTCTGCATTGCTGAGAACCACAAAGGAAAGAGCCCTCTTTGCCAATATCTAGATGCTCTGTGCAGGCTATGGATGAGATGTAGTTTGAGCAGGCCTGTAATTTTCCCTCCCCTTTACACTGGATGTTGTTAAAAGCCAGGGACAGATTGTCCAACTGCTTTATTTGGACCATGTCATTAAGAGCATTTATGTTTTTACTCATTAATTATTTATTTTGCATTTTGGAAATCCAGTAATACTAGTGTGAAGTCGTTGAAAGTGGGGCAATTTTTTTTAAAATTCAGAAGTCAGTATTTCTGCGTGTGAATATGCCACTTAAAAAGAATTATAGAGCCATGTTTGGTGATAAAATTTGACAACGTGCAAGTGGACATAACATTTTAACCGTTTTATGGTACTTTTTTTCCTTATTTTGTTAATCCACCACTTCTTCAGAAGACTCTAATACATGGTGTCATAGCCAATATGTATCTCAGAGTCTGAGCTTTCTGCATTCTTGGCAGAGGAGACTATTTTTAATAGCCTTCATCTGCCACTGCTAAGTGCTATCCTCCTCAAAAGCAGTCCTATATTCTCTATCAATAACATATGGAATGAGGCTTGACTCAAAGGCACACCTTTAGCCTGTTTTTCAGAATGACTAAAGAAAGCGCATCTTCCTGTCTTTGTGAATGGTCTGGCATCACAGGGCGTCCTGGGATGAAGGCCCCCTGTACTCGATGTTGCTGTGGACTTAATTGTTTTCTCTCTTACTCTAGTATCTTAAAGAGTTGTCTTTCTTCAGGTCCTTTAATTTTGCTCATTTGGGAAGCCCATCTCCCAAATGACTTTATCTTCTGTTGATCTCCTTTAAACTGCCCTTGCCCCCAGCTATCAGATTGCCAGTAATGGGATTTGTCTTTCCAATTCCCGAACCATTAACTCTGCTATTAGCCCTAATCCCAGGGCCCTGACATCAGTTTGCTTTACATTTCCTTAATGTACATTCCTTTTTATTTTTTTTTAATTTTAAAGATGACATACCCTTCCTTTTAAAAAGGCATTGAAAGGGCTTGTTTTCCTGATAGAAAGGGGATGTTTTATAAACACATAATATTTTTATTCAGATAAACCCCAAAATAAAGTCCAATACATGGCAAAGTATAAAGCAGTCTTTGGTCTTACCTTATATGTTCACATTTAAGAAAGGTATATTGTTTGCTAGAAAATTGTTTGAAATGAAATGAAATTTTGAAAATATTATTTCTGGTTTACCTCCTTTAAAAAATGTTGTTCTTCCTTCTAATATAATCAGTGACTATGGTCTGAAAATAATTTATGCTACTTAATTACTCAGGTTTGAAAATAAAGAAAAAACAATTTAAGAGATTGAATTGGGGTCAAATATTACATATTACCAATTAACCACAATTACAAAAAATACCTGAGATCTTGACTTAACAATAAGAAGAATCAATGAGTGTTTACTTTGGGTCCAGTCTTCTTATTCTACTTATAATATTAAGCAGGTTGGCTTGAATCCCAGCAGCTAGTAACCCTTTCTCAATGCCCTTCACTCCTACAGAGAGCAGCCGTTAGTTCAGCCTCGCTGGTTTTGCCCAGGCCAGGACCACAACTTTGTTTACCTTACCACATATCTTACTTAAATTTGTCCATAAATTTTCCTGTTAACTGGGTCAATTCTCACGTTGTTTTCCATGCTTAAAATAAAAAATCTGTTGCCTTAAGATTTTATTCACTCATCAACTGTTGATGGAGTTTTGACTTAGATTGTAAACTTCCAAAGGACAAGGGTTGGTGTGTACATTTTCACTACCTTTTCTCCAGAACCTAGAGTGTGCCTGGCACAGAAGAGGTGATCAAAAAAATATTTGTTGAATGACGGAATGCTAAGTACTGCAGCCAGCTTTATTCTTAGTGCTGATTACATGATGGGATGTGAAAATAAACAGAGTCTTTTCCTTAGAGAGCTAACTTGAGGAAATTGTAACAGGGTTGATTCAATAATCATAAAAATAAATGTCAAATTGCACACGGTGTGACAGTGCTGTGAAGCAGAGAACCAAAGTACTGGCAGGGTCCAGACCAAATGAACTGCTCTCCTGAGAGAGAGCTGGGAAGGGCTCCTTAAAGAAGTGGCTTATGTTGAGACCCAAAAAGTAAGTAGATAATAACAAAGAAAAAGAGAGAGGAAAGAGAGTTCTGTGATGTTTAATTTCACCTTTGATTCTTTTCTTCCCCCCTAGTCTCATGTTTCCCCTT
This sequence comes from Dasypus novemcinctus, assembly GCF_030445035.2. Classification (NCBI taxonomy): domain Eukaryota; kingdom Metazoa; phylum Chordata; class Mammalia; order Cingulata; family Dasypodidae; genus Dasypus; species Dasypus novemcinctus. The sequence goes on from NC_080673.1 coordinate 52,979,006, forward strand.
GGTATTTCTCATTATAGGCTCTTCCCATGTTTCCTGCTACCTTAGTTTGCCAGCTTCTCATGGACTTCTGCATAAACCTCAATTATACGTTTCCTTTGAAGAAACATCCAAAGCTTACATTTCTGTTTTTTTTTTTAAATACTAGTATTCTTTTAGAAACTAAGGATAAAGTATTGAAGAGAGAAATGAACTAAAATGTAGAACATCTCCTTTTCCAGTTGGTATTTACTTTCACTGTTGTGTGCTTAGTTAAAGGTACTAAGTAGGAGAGTTGCTTAATAGTTTTGATTGACTGGCTAGCTGGTTGGTTGGTTGGCTTGATGGACAGATGGATGGTTGTACTGCTGAGTTGGCTGCGCAGATGTTGGTTTGTTGACTGACTGGTCAGTATTATAGGCCAGCTGGTTGGGTAGCTGGTTGGTTGTTTGGGCATTTGGTTGATGAATAAAGATGAAAGTAGTAATTTAGCTTTGCCTTTAAAGTAGTCTTAATTTTGTTTAGATATTGATCAACTTTTCACTGACTCTATGCTAGTGAACAACGTACTTGTGCTCTGTAAGTCTCAGATCATTCTATAAAATAGCATCTTTTTCATGAGGTTGTTGTAAAGATGAAGGTGCCATTACATATAACCTTTCTCATGGTAAGAAGGATATATTAACTGATCACTAGTTTATGTTTCACTATTTTATAGAAAGAAAAGAAGCTTGGGTATTGTTCCCAAAAGGAGCAAAATTAGTGAAAGTAAATGATTATCCTGTGTTTAAATGTTAGCTCTGTTAAATTTAGTCTTTCAACTATATTTCACTGCTGCAAATACACATCTATTACAGGCCAGGAGTACATTTACCTAAGAAGGAGATAAAACATGTAGAAAACTACAAGCAAGCCATTTTTACCTTGACAGATTAAAACTTAATTTTCTTTCCACCCACACCCTCCCCCATGCTTCCTCATTGCCTTCTCTTTGCAGTATTGCGAGGCTCTTGAAGATAGTAATTTTCTCTTTTAAAAAATGGAGGGAATGAGATATTATTTCCTAACATGGGTGGTGGTTACACAGGTGTTTGCTTTATAATAATTTGCTAAGCAGGATATGTATGTTTCAATTTTCTGAGCACACACAAATACAAAGGAGGTACAACTGGATGTGAGAATGCCGTGATAGGATAGTGCAGAACAAATTTAATCCTAGGTTAGGACTATAGAGCAAATTGAAAGGATTATGCATACAATAAACAACCCTAATTGTGAAAAAGAGGAGATGGTGTTTATCCTCTCAACTCCAGATTGGCTAACTCCAAGTCACAAGTAGATTGGTTAATTACTAAACTCCCTGTGGTTGTGTGTGTATGTGTTTCTAGTCTTTGTAGATGTAACCTGTGCCTGAAGTCTATGAAGGACAGGATCTTTCTATGTCATAAGCCGATTGCTTAACATGAGATATGACAAACCTCTCTATGGCAAAGCGCTTTTAGAAATCTGGACTAGTAGAGCAGCTTTGCACAAACACTACTGCCCCCTCTTTCGGTCATTTATATTCATGCCACTTGTGCAGGATTTCAGCGATAGTGCCCTGGTTTATTGAAAGACACAGATGTAAAGTCTAGAATTATGCAGCTTTATTACTAACACGCAACTCTCGGTTTTTCAGCGCCGACTGGGGGATGCAGCCAAGAAAGCCATCAGCAAGCTCCAGGTCAGGACCATCAAGAAGGGTGACAAGGTAACAACCCTCTTTTCTTTTTGGTGAGGAGGTATTCAAAGAAGCTTCTGGCAGCCAGGTTAGAAGACAAGTAAGGATGGGAAAGGGGAATACATGCCAATAGCTATCCTATACCAGTGTCTGTTACTATACGCTTCTTTATTATAGTTTAAAGCAGTTTGTAAAATGCATACCATAACAACGAAATAATTGGATAGGAAATATGAGCACTTGAAATGCAAGTAAGAACACTAGATGAAGCCAGGATGAAATTTAGAACACAAACACACTGCATGAAATGTATGATATAAATGGGTCTCAAATTTTGGTTGGGTCTTTCTAGTAGCCATTGCAAAGAAGGAAACAATAATCATTAAACAATATTTAATCGCCTTATCCCATTGTCCCATAAGATAAAAACAAATGGCTGTTCCTGGTATTGTGAATTTGATAAAGCTTTTCTATGAATCTTCACAAAGAAAACAGTGTTATGTGCAGAGATGTCCTCCACTAACTCTAGAGTAAAGACCGGAAGAATCTTCAGTCCCTCTGAAATCTAGAACCTAGAACCTCAAAGTCATTGCAGCAGCTTCCCTCACTGTAGAACAATGGCGTAAGGCTGAAAGCAAAAGCAGAAACAAATCTGGAGGACGGATAAAGCAGGGCAGTTCAGTTCCACAGGGCTGTAAAGACCTCACCTAGTCCCAGAAGTTTGGGAGCAGTGATTTGCAGCACACAGGCTCCATGAGACCTTACACTTTCATGGATTCACAATGCTACATGTACACCAAGTATTGCCTGTAGCCTGAATAATTAAATTTTCTTACAAATTATATGCTCCTCTTTTTCAATTATATGCTCTGGGACTTAATAAGATAAAATTCATTTAAAAGCTTTACCAAATTTAAGTACATTTTTGTTGTTACTTTTCCTCCCTCAACCAGAGAGTTTTAAAAGTGCAAGTACTGTACATAAGTAATGTATTTTAGGGCAATAATATAGATTTATATACTTGAAAAACATGGGACCATTATTTTAAAGTTCTATATACTAGATTCCAGAGGAAAGAACAGATCAAATATCACTCAGGAATTCTCTATAAATCTCATTTCTCATCCTTAAGATTTTCATACATGTCCTCTAATGATAGGAAATTACATTATTAGTAAAGGCACACTAGAAAAGTGTTTTCTTCACAAAAGCACTTGCAGTGGAACCCAGAAACAAAAAAGTAGGCATGGGAAAGAATGGAAACGATGCCAATGTATAGTAAATTATTGATGAAGAAAACTGACTTCAGAACTGTTGAAAGCCTTGCTCCGGGCAACCGCACCTTGAGTCTGTTGTGTGGGTATTTACACAAGAGTTTAAGCTAAGAACGCAGGCTGATATGTGCTCTCTCTGTTGCAGGAAACAGAGCCTGATTTTGACAACTGTGCCGTTTGTATTGAAGGGTACAAGCCTAATGATGTTGTCAGGATCTTGCCCTGCCGGTGAGTTGCTGGGTTGCCTGGTTGGAGTTGGGTTGTGTGTACAGAGGGCCTGCTCAGCCTCACTGGTTCAAACCTGCGTGGCCTAACCCTGCAAGGTCATTTGCTCCGAACGTTTCCGTGTTTAAACTGCCAACAAAAATCTCTCTTTGTCCTTGAATACATGTTGTCCCATGAAATTAGAAACATTTATCTGATTCCCCCACGATGTGGCTCCAAGTAAGAGTCTGGTTTAACAACGAATCAATGATATTCAAAATCATTTCTTCCTTTCACAAGGGCAACTTTAAAATAATAAACTCTTAAAGATATTTTATGAGTGATCATGAAAGGCTAAACATTCAGAATATAGTTAAGAATGTATAGGAAGCCAAAAGCAAATTCCATTTCCCTTTACTTTAATTTTACTACAGGAAGAGAATGTGGAAATCATCTCCAAAGTTCTAGAATCTAAGGGAGAAGGCCAGCCTGTATAGTTGGAAAATTCCCCAGTGATTATCCTACGTCTCTAATCCCTCCCTCTAATTGAAACCCAATGTTAAGGTGTATAAATTTTTTATTGTAAATTAAATAAATTTAAATATTTAAATAAAATTGAATATTTTAAAGTGGTGTAAAACCAGTTCTCTTACCATTGAAAATTTTTGGGGGTTATCTGCATCTGTATAGGATCATGAAAATAAAACTTAAATTTTTCTTTGAAGAAAGGTTCTTCAACTAGACAGATTGGCTTTAAAAGTTCTTAGTGTGTTTAAAAGTAAATGAAGTAAAGGGAAGGGGACTTGGCCCAGTAGATAGGGCGTCCATCTACCACATGGAAGGTCTGCGGTTCAAACCCTGGGCCTCCTTGACCCGTGTGGAGCTGGCCCATGCGCAGTGCTGATGTGTATAAGGAGTGCCCTGCCACGCAGGGGTGTCCCCGCGCAGGGGAGCCCCACACGCAAGGGGAGTGTGCCCCATAAGGAGAGCCCCATGCACGAGAAGTGTGCCCCATAAGAAGAGCCACCCAGTGAGAAAAAAGTGCAGCCTGCCCAGGAATGGCACCGCACACAGAGAGAGCTGACTCAGCAAGATGATGCAACAAAAAGAAACACAGATTCTCATGCCACTGTCAACAACAGAAACAGACAAAAAGAAGAACACACAGCAAATGGACACAGAGAACAGACAACTGGGGGGAGGGGAAGGAGAGAGAAATAAATAAAATAAATCTTAAAAAAAAAGGTAAATGAAGTAGAGTGCTCACTTCGGCAGCACATATACTAAAATTGGAACTATACAGATAAGATTAGCATGGCCCCTGTGCAAGGATGACATTCAAATTTATGAAGTGTTCCATATTTTTAGTGATATATTTAAATAAAATTTTTTAAAAAGTAAATGAAGTAGAAAAAGCCATATAAAAAACCATTCATTCATTCATTAAACAAGACAATTTAAAGAGCTAATATTTTTAGAAATACAAGATAAAATGTGCCTTTAGAGGTTTGGATAAATAATCCCAAAATTGCAAAGAGGTGACAAAAATGGACAGAATACTCAAACAGATGCAGATACTCCCAAGGGGAATGGATCTTAGTTAAATGGTCTTTGATAAATTGGTCAGAGGAAAACGGGCCTTAGGAAATGATGGCAGCCCCAAAGACTTCCAAGTGTGATTCACTTTCTCTTAGTTAAGATGCTTGACCTTTAAGACAAAAGTAAATCAGGACATGTAAAACTTGGCAGTTTCCTTTGTATGAGGATACTATATATAAACACTCTTCCTAGATTTTATATTCAGTGTACACTCAGTAGCTTCTAGAGAAACTCAAAAAAGGCCGTATGTGAACTAATGAGGACCTCACAGGATAGCATCCTTCACCTCTGCAATATTTTATTAAAGGTTTTTTAAAGAGCCTTATAGTTAAAAGCAGTGAAAGTGTGGTTTCCTTTATTTTCTACCTGAAAATTGTTCAGAACTCTATGAAGAGACGTTCTAATAAAAAAGTCAAAGCAAATTAAAGTTAAATAGCATTTTTTCTGGAGGAGTCAACGAACTTTTCAAAGGTAATTAAGAAAATCTGTTTGAAAAATTATTAAGGGCACAGTAGTATAAAACATTTAAGTTCTGTCATGAGTATTTTCCATGTTACTACAAATTATTGCAAGAGGCCATATGATATTCAAGCCAGAGATGCACCACAGTTTAATTTTCCATGCCCTATTTTGGAACATTTAGCAGATTTCCATTTTTAACTATGACAAATTGCATGCTATAGCAGTATTTAGAGTTTCATAATATATTACTCCAGATCTCTTTTTATAGTATAAACTGTTTGGAAATATAATGAGGAAAAAAAAATAACATTTTAATATTTATCACAAAAACTAAGTTTTTTAGAAACATATATTTTATTTATACTAGCCGTCGCCCTAGACAAGTTTAGTTTGGCTTCGGACTCTCCCTCTTTACATGATTATTTTTGTTCTCATCACATTTCATGATTCTTCTTGCTTTAAGCTCTCCTTACTGTCTATCCTGCATTTTAGTTCCTTATTGTGGATCTTGCTTTAAAATAACAAAATACACAGAGCATTACAAAGCACAGGTTATAGTTCATGATTTTGATCTTATGCTAGGCACACATACCTCCTCTTTGAATAGCTCATAGGTTTTTTTTTCTATGCCGATTTTAAAAATCAAGATATTTTTATGCCTGTGCTGGTCTTCGCCAGACAGTTTTCACTAATGGATGTTATCAAACAAATGCACTGGCATTTGCTTTTTGGTAGGTAATTTCCTCTGGGGTATTATTAAGCCTTTGCTCCCATGAACTTCATAGACTCTCTTTCCCATTGTTTCCTGGCTGACTCATCCACAGAATTCTTTACATCTCCTCAGAGTAAAAACTGTTTCAAAAAATGTTCCAGTTTATTGTCTTCTTTCTCTCATACTCTTCTCTCTCACCCCATAACTCTGGACATTCTCAGTGCATCTCTTTCCTACCGTTGCATTTATGATGTCTTTCCAAATCGTGCAGGTATCTACTTATACCAGAACTTTTTCAAAATCACTCAGTTATCGTTTTTCTCTTCTAGAGATCCTTGCGCAGATTACAAAGAATTAATAAATTCCTTCCCTCTTTACTTGTAGTCATGGTGATTATTAAAGTTAAGTCGTGCACATATACCTACCATCTCTTCCCGCTCACACTTCCTTCAGGTCCTTCTCTAGCACAGGACTGTGAGGCTTCCCCAAGTGGGGAGCCTGGGCTAGCAGCCTGGGATGTGAGGGGGAGACCAGCAGCAGCAGTCAAAGCCTCTAAGGCCACAGAGGTCTAACTTCTGTAGTTTGGTCCACACATGCCAGTCAGCTTCTTTTGTGAATACCAATAGTATTATAGTCAAATTTCAGAGGATACTGGTTTTTACTATTCTTTGAATTTGCCACTTCATCTTCTACAAATAATTTAGAGAAGACAAAATTAAAAGCTGCCTTGCCATAAGCATTATGGCTTATACTTATGCTTCATTTGGAACAAAAGACATTTTAGTTTGTAGCAACTGTATGCCAAGAATACTGTTAAGCACCTGAGATGAAGAAAGAAATGGCATGATACCTGGCCAAAAGAAAATGTAGTGGGGAGAGGCAATAATTTAAATAAGGAATCACAATACAGACTGTGAGGTGCCACAGTAAGAGCAAAAGGACTGGTTTGGGGGTATAGGAAGAAAACCTCTACCAGGTTCAAGGAAGTTAAGAAAGTCTCCACACACAAAAATTGTGTGGTCTTCATTTTTTCTAATAGTATCTTTGTTTTGTCCATTACATCCTCATATAAAGAATTTGAAAAATGAATAAAATATTTAAATATCAGCCTAACTCCCTCACCCAAGGGAACTACTGCTAACATTATTATATATTTCCTTCCCTTTTTTCCTGTGAATATTTTTTACAACATCATTATATATCCTGCTGTTTTCACTTAACATTATAAGAATTTACTAGAACTAGTACAAGATTGTTTGTGGATCGTTTTTTAAAAATAACTATTTCAAATTCAAAAAAATAAAATAACAGATAAAGGCAACTCAACAAGTAATGGAAGCATTCCTCCTAAAAATTCTGTCCAGGCACTTTGTCTCATGTAATTCCGACTACTAACTCAATTGTTCCTCCAGAGTTCAGAAAGATACATAAATGAACACAAATTAGTTAAATGACACAATCAAGCTCTCCTTATTAATGAAGATTAAAAAAAATGCTTAATCATTCATATCTCGCAAACCCAAACCCCATATTCTTTTTTTACCTTTAGTATTAATATAATACCAGCTTGGTTTTTGCTACATTACAATGTTGTTGTTAACTAGTCTATAAATTACATTAGTTATATTTCCCAGGTTTTATCACATTCTTAACACCTTGTAGTAGGGCATTCCTGTATTTATATTAACCACAATCCTCATATACTGCCAAAATCATTGTTATACATTCCCTATACTATCCTCCAGCTGTCTTCCAACTAATATTAGCCTCCCTAGACTACTCAATTTCAGCCACAATCACATCCATAAATCAACAGTGTTTGTTACATTCATTATAATGCGCTGTCATCAAGTCCAACCACTATCACATATTTATATTTGACCTTATTAAACATTCTACATGCATCCAGCATCATCTCCCCTTTTTCATCCCACATTCCATCTCCCATCAACCTATACTTCAGAGTCCAACTCCATAAATCTATTCATTCTATTAGTTCATATCAGTGAAACCATACAATAGTCATCTTTTTGTGTCTGCTTATTTCACCCAACATAATATCTCCAAGGTTCTCCCATGTTGTCATGTGCTTCTCCACTTGATTTCTTCTTACAGCTGAATGATAGTCCATCATATGAATATTCCACATCATGTTTATCTGTTCATCAGTTGACAGACACTTAGGTTGTTGCCGTCTTTTAGCATAGTGCTGCTATGAACATCAGTGTGCAAATTATTTATTCGCATCCTTGCTTTCAGTCCTTCTGAATGTATTCCTAAGAGTAATTGTCAGATCATATGACAGTTCTATATTTAGTTTCCTGAGGAACCACCAAATCGTCTTCCACAGAGCCTGCATTATTTTACACTCCCATCAACAGTGAAGGAGTCTTCGTGTTTCTCCACATCCTCACCAACACTTGTAGTTTTCTTTTTTTTTTATTAATGGCCATTCTGTATTGTGTAAGATGATATCGAATGGTAGTTTTGATCTGCATTTCCCTGATAGCTAGTGATGTTGAACATCTTTTTATGTGTCTTTTGGCCATTTGTTATTTCCACTTCAAACAAATGTATATTCAATTCTTTTGCCCATTTTTAAATTGGGTTGCCTGTTGCTTTGTCACTGAGTCGTGTGATCTCTTTATATAACATGGAGATCAATCCCTTATCAGATGTAAGGTTTCCATTGAATTGGCTATCTTTTCACCTTCTTAATAAAATCGGTTGAAATACAAACATTTTTAATTATGAGGCAGTCCCATTTATCTTTGTGGCTCATTTTAACCTTCCCTTGGTCTCTGATGCTGTGGGCAGAAGCTGATCATGGTATAAATTGAATAAGCCAACCAAAGACTGTGGAATAGTGATGCTTTCGTGGTCCTCAAGGGTCAGGGTTAGGGTTGGGGTCTTTTCATGATTCAGCCAGAATTTTCCACTGCAGTATAAAAGGAATGTGTCCTGGCCTCCTTCAGCTTATTTCTTGATGGTCCATTGAGGAGCTGTTTGCATTCCTTCATCCCAGCCTAACTATTAAAGACAGAGAGAAAAACAATTTTCATATGAAGACAAAATAGTTGGATAGTAGCCTGTAGAGGAAGCTTGTCCTGCTGGCTTTTTGTCAAAGTTGAATTACAAATCAAATCTTCTAAAACTCAAGTTATTATCTTTGGCAGATGTCCCCCCACTTTTATCTTGTTCATAAATAAAATTCCCATGTAACAAATAACTTCATGTAGTTACATTTTGCAAATAGTATTTTCTGGAGGAGACTCCAGGAAGCCACGTTGCCCTTAACTGCCTGTGATTTTTACAAAGGACTTTTTTTTTTTTGAGCAGGGGAAGGGGATTGGTTAAACCAAGCAACTAATAACACCTACACTGAAATAGTTCTGGTCTGACAGTGTTGCACTCGTGCCCTGTGGCATCTGCACGTTGAAACAAACTCCAAAGAAATGTTTAAAGGAGAGCAGCTGCCCTGCCTGCCCAGAGCACCCCTGAGTGGAGGCTGGGTTGGAGGGTCATCAGGCCAAGGACTTGGTGGGCTCCTCACTCTTCAAACAGGATGCTACTTTTGGCCTGAGGGATGATCTGTTAGGTCAGGTGGATCTAGAGATTTTTGTGTGGTCTTGTCTGTTTTAATTTCTGCTTGACCTTTATTAACAGCAGGGAAGGCCAATGAAAGAATCTATAATCGATTTTGACTCAAGAATCCAGTATAAGTTGCCAAACTAAAAATTGTTTTGTTTTTATATACTCGGTTCAAAACCTGACAAAGAAAGGTATTTCCACCTATGTCTAACATTAATACTATTGCTGCTATTACTGATTTATGACGTCACTCTTCTCATTATTTGTAGTACCACCACTCTTCCTGTCACGATGGGTAACATGGTTACTGCCAACGTTTCTTTCCTGGTTTTCTGCAGTGGCCTTCTCACTAATCACTCCCCTTCTACGCCCGCTTCTTAATCTCTATCCTGATAGATCTATTTGTAATTGTCAAGATAGAATCATTGGATTTGAGGTACTTTTTCAGGAAACATAACTTCAAACTCATTGTGTATGAGAACTGTGACAAAAATAAATTTGGGAAAATTAGTTGCAATATAACTTAGTACTCCTGTTTAACTGAAATGTACAGCTATAACAAGATAGATTCACAAAAAACAAAAACAAAAAACAAAACTTGGTATGCCTTAGCACTATGCCCCAGGTGAATCTCCACCCATGCATCCCCCATCACTGACACTCCACACCAATGATCCTCCCCTGCCCCAGTTGTGATCCTTCTGTGATTCAAAACTTCTTTGAAAATGAAACCAACAAAATAACCAAATAAAATTAGTAAGAAGATAAAATAATCATGATAGTTTTAAAAATAGAGAATAAAATACAAAAAAAGTTGAAAATTTTGAAATATTAAAAAAATATTTTTGACATTGTCTTTCATCACTGTAAGATCTGTTGTCTTGTATATACAGTTAACATTTTCTTCCATATATCCCTCCAGTGTCTTATTTTTCTTTCATTTTATGTCTAAAGAAGCCTTAAGTTATAGAAAAGTCACATGCAGAATATAGGGAATTCCCATATACCCAACATCTTTCCCCCTTTCTCTTCTCCTCTATTAATAACATTTTGTATGTGGATGGTACATTTGTTACAATTGATGTACAAACATTGACACATTGCTACTAACCATGGTCAATGATTTACATCATGGTTTAAATTTTGGGCCATATACTTTTATAAATTTTTTTAATGGCCTATATCCATTAGTGCAAGATTATGCAGAACAATTCTAATGACCTAAAAATGCCCTATGTTCAAGTGTTCATGGGGCGTTGTCATGGTGGGTGGAGATCCACACAATAACCAAAAGAATATGAAATTCCCATCCTGAGGAGCTCTGCCACATTCTCTAATGGGACAGCAATAATCCCCCAAGTACAGGGGTAATGCCTAGTGAAGGAGGATGGACCATTGCAGTGGACCCTTGATATTGATGACTGTACTTATAAACCTTTACTTTTGAAATTGAAACTTAACCTAGTATTAGAGGATGCCTAGGAGTTACCTCCTGAGAGCCTCCTTGTTGCTCAAATGTGGGCTCTCTCTAAGCCAAACTCAGCATATAAATGCATTACCTTCTCCTGAGTATGGAACATGACTCCTGGTAATGAACCTCCCTGGCACCAAGGGATTATGACCAAGCACCAACTAGCAATACACCTGGAAAATAAAAAAAAAAAAACTTGACCAAAAGGGGGAAAGGGTAAATAAGTTTTTATTGCTAAGAGATTTTTAAAATGAGTCAGGAGGTCATTACAGGGGTCATGCTTATGCACATCTCAGCAGGACCACATTGACTGCAAGTAAATATTGACTCAAATAGCAGGGTTCTGAGGGCTCTGAAGACATCCAGACACTATAGGCAGGGCAGACAGCTCAGGAGTTTGGCACCCTGCCATAGGCCCTACTTTGGAATTTATGCTCTCCAGTGTGGCAGAGTTGGACTCATTTGTGGTTTCCCTACACATGGCTCTTCTGCCCCTTCTATTTGAACCTATAGTTAGAACTGGAGCTGATAGGTATATGTGCAAGAGACTTAAATCTTTAGGCTTTCCATGTGTCAGTTGGGCCTTAAATCTCAAAAGATTTGCAACACCCACTCTCCAGTTCATTGGACTCACCTGGACAACTATCAAAGTGATGATGATGGACAATGCTCATCCCAAGGAGCACAGAGAGTCTACAACTGCAAGCCAGATAGTCCCATCCATCTGCCACATGGGATCTAAGCCCCCTCTCAATTAGAGGCAGAGTGGGCATCACCATCACAGAATCCTCAGGACTGGGGAGTGAATGATGGACTAAAGTAGACTTACGGTTATTCTACCATAGATTTATTGTTATTCTAGCAATGGAAGAATGTTAATCATTGATTTGGAGGCAGTGGCCACCAGAGGTTCTGAGGGAAGGGAGAGGAAAAAACAGGTGTACTATGGGGGTATTTTCAGAACATTGGAATTGTCCTGAGTGACAATGCAATGATGGATATAGGCCATTACATATTTTGTCATAACTTACAAAATTGTGCAGGACAGAGTGTAAACTATGATGTAAACTATAATCCATGCTTAGTGGAAATATGTGTTCATCAATATGTGTTCATCAAGTATAACAAATGTACCACACTAATGAAGGATGTTGTTAATGTGAGAAAGTGTGGGAGGGATAGGGAGTGGGGCATATGAGAATCCCGTGTATTTTTTATACAACATATATGTAATCTAAAGTTTTTTGTTTTTTTTTAATTTTTAAAAAGTGTTAAAAAAAAAGTTTACTGTTTTATAGTACTCCCTACAGGAGAATTGAGTTGACTGGTGCAATTGCCAATAGCTTTGATTGGGGATTATAGTAAGAAACCATCCTAGGAACCTTGCCATTGTGTTTATTATTAGGAGATTGCATTCTGGCTTCTTCTTGAGGACTCACCAGAGCAATGCATGTAGAATACTGTGTTCCTCCCAAGCAAGTAGAATATTTTTATAATGTGGGAGATCTGAGTTGGGGTAGTATCCGTAATTTTTTTCTATATTGGTTGACAAAAAGCTAAGAGCCAAATTTGTGACCCACCCATTACCAAAGGTTATTTCTTAGGCTAATCCCTGACTCCATTTGATGTCTCTATTTTTACTTTCCTTTCTCTTTTGCTTTTATGTCATCTTTTTGCATTTTTACCTTAAGTCCTTTCTAGAATGAAGTCATGTCTTCAGAAACTCTTTGTCAATATAATTTTAAATGATGTATAATTTTTTTTTAATTTATTTATTTATTCTCTCCCCTCCCACCCCCCCAGTTGTGTCCATTCACTGGGTGTTCTTCTGTGACTGCTTCTACCCTTATCAGTGACACTGGGAATCTGTATTTCTTTGTGTTGCGTCATCTTGTTGTGTCAGCTCTCCGTGTGTGCAGCACCATTCTTGGGCAGGCTGCACTTTCTTTCACGCTGGGCGGCTCCCCTACATGGGGGACACCCCTATGTGGCAGGGCACTCCTTGCACATATCAGCACTGTGCATGGGCCAGCTCCACATGGGTCAAGGAGGCCCAGGGTTTGAATCGCAGACCTCCCATGTGGTAGGCGGACGCCCTATATCCATTGGGCCAAGTCTGCTTCCCTGTATAATATTTTATATACCAGATTATTTGACTGTTTTTTGGACATCTAAATTTCCCCCCTCCCTTTTTTTTGTTTTTTGCTACTATAAACAAGGGTGTGAAAAACAGCTCTGTCTAGAGTTCAGTTCACATTTCTGATTGGTTCCTTGTTTCTAAGGTTATGAATTCAAATTTGCCAAATTATGTTATATAAAGTTGTACTTAAAGAGTTTTCCAGATGGCCAGAGTAAAGAACATTCAAGCAAAGATAACTCGTGGTACACTGGAATTGTTACAGTATGCTACGTATCAGAGGAGAGGCTAGAGAGGCAGGCAGGCCCAGCTCAAACAGGACATTGAATCCCAAGCTAAGAGGTGCAGATTATAGCCTGGCTCCAAGGAATCTGACTGGGACAGTCAGGATACCACTGCAAAGTCCAACTAAGAAAGGATGGAGGCCTGAATTGGAGTGTTGGCATTGGAATGTAGAGAAATAATTCTATTCAAGAGAGATTTAGGATATGAACGAGCGTAAGTCAGCATTTGGAAGAGTTGGAAATGACTGCCTGTTTCTCTAGTTGGTGACTGATACATTTCTATTTGAACATGCTCATGCCTATCCAGATTCTAAACAATATTTTAAAATCCTGCATTCAAAAAACTATAACAGAAAAAATAGATGTGAAGCACTGAAACAAATTTTCTTTATCAGTCAAAAAGTAATGAGGACCTCTTTGGCTCGCCTGCTACAAAGACCTTCTTCTAGAGTGATCCAGTCCCAGAATACCCCCGAAACTAGGTCCTTTAGGCAAAGTTTCAGTTTGGACAGATAATTGTTGACACTACATGAAAACACTATACTACCCTTCCCTTTTACTTCTCTCTTTAGGAATGAAGCTAAATGTCATTTTTACTAGTTCATGAATTCTTTAGTAATTTGGGACATAGGATATATCATATTGTTTCCTTCCTTTTCTTGAAATTTAAGGTTACATATTCACAAAGATCACAACATGACTAATAGCATTAGCGGCCAAACAGATGAAGTGGAAACTTAAACACAACTTTATACTAGACTAAAAATGTTTTAAAAGAATGACTACTTATTGTTAAAGTACAGTACAAATTAAGCTTATATATACAAATTAGGGCAATATATCTCCCAAATTGCCAAGGAATTTTAGTAACATTTCATTTTCAGTATCAGATGGAACATAAAATAGAGAAGCCTGGAGATTTGGAAAAGGCATTTTGGGAGTGCTATTGAAAAATCAAAGCCTAAGCTTAGTTTACTAGTTTCAAATTAATGTGAGTTCTTCAAAGCTCTGTTATATACCATGTGTCTACAATTGACAAGACACTAACAAATCATTTCTCTCCATCTAACTAGCCAGCCACCCAGCTGATGTGACAGATATTTATTTTTAACATGACCCCATTATTAATTGACTCCTCAAATACTAAATTCCCTGGATTACTGTCCCAAAGGGCAGGTGATGTTTTCTTCTACGAAAGAAGCAACTCCAGGAGACAGCTTCTAGTGTATACACATGGGAAACAGGAAAAGGATCCTTTTGTAACACTTTCTGAAAAAGCACATATCCTGAGCTTTCCAGGGTGCCTGGGCTGCCAAGGCCCAGCCTCCTTAAATTGAATTAATAAGATTCAATGAGCTAATGTAGATGAAAGCAAAGGCCTACACCAAAAACATCATGCAGATGGCGACTGGTGTCCAATGGGCCTCCTTACAAAGCTGTTCATTCGATGAGTCCCAGAGAGTTTCCTTTTCTTAATCTATTTGCTTCCACTCCAGTCCACCTGGGCAGTTAATGGCCTCCCTTGCTTCTCCAGAAACCCTGAGGTGGGATTTATGTCTTGGATCTTAATAACAACCCAAGGCAGACTCAGAATTGGACCCTGGTACTCATTCGTGAAGTTCCCTTTTTAGAAGCGGGATCTCATTCACTTTCCTTGCCAGGCATGCCCAGAGCATAATAAACAACATAAGGTTAAAAAGAATTATAACCCAATCTAAAAATGAGGATCATTTTAAAATCTGAAAACTCAAAGACTCACAATCCAGAGCTACTTAAAATAGATATCGAGTCCTTAATATTTTTAAACCCAGAAAACAGTCTGATTGTAGGATGAGTCAAACATGAGCCATGAATGTCTGTGTGGACAGAAAATTCCAAGCTCTTTATGACTAAAAAAAAATTTACAAAATGTTGTAATGTGATCAGGATTCCTATAACTCATGTAGTGGAAAACAAAGGAGCGCTTTCTAGCCCAGGCAGAAATGGTCTGTCCTGATTTTACCCTGCTGTGCCTGTTACATATACTTGATTAGGAACAGATTTTTCCCAAGAACTTTTTTTTAAAAAAAAAAAAAGAGTGATGAATGCTTCCTGATTTTCATAAGATTTTACTTACTGGTCCATGCCCATTTTATGCACATTAGGTTATTGCACATTCTATATACAGCTGTTTATTTATAGATACATTTTTTAAATAACTATCAAGGTTTCATTGCTAATTGTGGAAAATTTGAAAAATACAGAAAAGTAAAGAGAAGTTAACTAAAACAATAATCTCACCACCCAGAAATAGTTGTTATTAGTTTGGGTATATTTACCTTCTTTAATGCATATATATGTATATCACACATTTTTTAACATTGTAGAGCTGGATTTCTATTCTGCTTTCTCATTTAACATTAAAAAGTAAGCATTTTCATATAACATTAGAAATTACTTAAAAATATTTCAGTGGTTACATTATTGGAGTTTATTTAACTGCTCCCCTGTTGTCCAATATTTAAATTGTTTTCAATTTTTTGCCATTATAAAATAATGGTTGCATTAGTCATGTTTCTCCAGAGAAACAGAACCAACAGGATATATGTGTGTGTGTGTGTGTGTGTGTGCATGTTGAGCGAGAAAGAGAGATTTATTTTAAGGAATTGGCTTATGCTATCGTGGGGACTGGCAAGTCCAAATTCCATAGGTCAGGCTGAATTCCATAGGGCAGTGAAATTCCTGTAAGAATGTTGTTGAAGTCTTGAGTTCAAAATCATAGGGGAGGCTAGCAGGCTGGAAACTCAGAGAAAAGTAGAGGGTGTAGACTGGAGGCAGAAGTCTCCTCTCTGGAACCTCTTCTATCTTAAACCTCCAACAGATGGGGTGAGTCCTGCCAAGTATTGAGGGTAATCTCCTTTTCTTAAATTCAGCTGATTACTTATGCTAATCCCATCTACAAAACACCTCCACAGCAACATGTATGTGTTTGACCAATTTACTTTGTCAAAAGTGATTTTAAAGTGTCTTGGTAAATTTTGCTTAGCTGCTTTCCTGAAAGGTAATGACAATTTACACCTCACTAGCAGTATATGAATAGAATGAAGTAGAACCTTTTCAAATTTCTTTATCATTTGGTAGCCCCATAAAGGTAGTGCCTAGTTTTAATTCACATCTGTGATTTCTCTGGGTATTACTGTTGACTAACACAAGCTCTTCATATATCAAAACTAAGGTAACTTGTCACTGATTGTACATGCTTCCTAATTTCAAAGATGTTAAAATGTGAAAAAAAAGGATAACCTAGAATTGATAAAATGTGGTATTATCTCTTTTTACCATCTTGTCTTCATATTTTTGATGAATAGCATTTTTCATCAATTAAATATTTTTGACTAAAAATTTAAAAGTTTTAAGATAAAATTTATAAATTTTCACTTTTGTGTTTTTAGCTCTTCCTCCTTATTTTAAGTCCTTCCCCATTAAGAATAAAATCAATTAGCTACGTTTCTCAAATTAATCTGAAATTTAATTTGGTATTTGGCAGCTTACTTTATAGTCATTTTTATGAAAACCATTTTTTTAAAAGTCCATTCTTTCAGGAATGTAAAGTTAACATTCTCTGCCAAATTAAGAACTGTGCAAGTGGTGTGAGTTTAAAATGGCACAACCACTTTGGAAATTTGTTTTCTGCTAAAGTTAGAAAGAACTCCCCTCTGACCCAACATTTCTCCTCTTGGATGATATGTATGTAAGAGAAATAAATATGTGTGCTCATTTTTAAAAAACTCATATAATTATAGCAGATTTATTCATGATAGTACAACCCAAATGTCTAATAACAGAAAAATCGATTAACAAATTGGGGTACATCAATGCAATGGAATAATACTCAGCAATAAAAAGAAATGAGCTTTCGATATATACACCACCACACCGATAAAATCCGAAAAACATTTTGTTGAGTAAAAGAAGCCAGAGGAAATAAAGTCAGTATTCGTATAAAGTTCTTTAAAAATTCCATTTATATGAAATTCAATAACAGACAAAACTAATCTGTGATGATAGAAGTCAGAAGAGTCGTTACGTGGCAGGGAAGTGGGTATTAACTAGAGAAAAGTACTGGAGAACTTTCTGGAGTGATGGAAATGTTCTTTATCTCATTCTGGGGAGTCTGTATATAAATATGTTTGAGAATTCATTGAGGTATATAATTAAGATCTATGGGGAAATGGATGTGGCTCAACCAATTGGGCTTCTGTCTACCATAGAGGAGGTCCATGTTTCAATGCCCAGGGCCTCCTGGTGAAGGCAAGCTGGCCCACACAGCAAACTGGTCCACGCGGCGTACCGGCCAATGAGGGAATGCCGCCTTGCACAGGAAAAGCCACCCTGCGCCGGAGTGCTGGCCGATGCCTAGAGCTGGCGCAGCAAGATGACGCAACAGGAGGCACAGAGGAGAGAAAATAAGAAGACATAGCAGAACAGGGTGTTGAGGTGGTGCAAGAGAGTGATCGCCTCTCCCACTGTGGAAGGTCCCAAGATCAGTTCGGGAGCTGCCTAATGAGAATACAAGCAGACACAGAAGACGACACAGCAAATGGACACAGAGAGCAGACAATGAGGGGAACGGGGGGAATAAATAAAAATAAAATTTTTTAAAACATCTATGCATCTTACTGTATGTATATTATACCTATTTTTTTAAAAAAGGAGAAAAATTTTAAGCACCAAAGAAGCCCTCTGTATGCTTAAAAAAAATAATTCCCTTTGTGCCTTAGTCAAATTATATAAAATTTAAGTTCAAAGTTTTGCTACTGTTCTTAAATAATTTTTCCTTGATTACTTTGGACTTTAATGTGTTCAGAATAGCATATGGGAACTACAAAAATTAGATGGCATCACTTAATCTAAGGGATTAAAGAAAGGAAACATGAAAGGAGATGGCAATGCTAGTAAATGATGTCTGATTTGTATTTTTGTTTGTATTTTCAACAAAACAAATGCTGTCTTAGGAAAGAAGACTTGAACTATGATAACCTTTTTATATATGACATTCTGAGTTCAAATGTCTTGACCCCCAGTTATTAATCAACTAGACACATGGAAAGAATGCCAACCAACTTGGCTGTCCCAGTCAAATGATATAATTAGAGCGGTGTCAAGTTTTAAGTGTGGCGTCCCCCTCTACCAGAATCCAAGGAGTCAGACACTATAAAGTGAGGATCCTGAAATTCCCTTATACCTTGCATTCCCAAAGGATCAGTTTCTTCCAAGGTAGCAAAAAAGAGAAATTGCATTTACTAGTAAGAGGTGCTTAGATTTTTAGTTTTCTTGTTTTATGTGTTTTTTTTTTAATCCTATTTAAAATGCAATACTATGGAGAACAGGGTGAAATAAGTCGTTGTTTTAACTTTGAAAAGCATTCTGCTCTTTACAAAACACTCTTACATGTGTCATATTTGTATCTTACAACAGCCTATAACATAGGTAGGGCCAGTACCATTATCACTATTTTACTTTGTTCAGTGGAGATCTTGACTCTGAGAAGTTGGACACAGAGTCCAAAGCAAAGCCAGGTTTTTTTAAATTTCTTTTCCCTGTGCCACGTGGCTATTGGTGTCACACTTTAGCCCCACCTTGTCCCTGCCCTGTGAGGATGCCTGTTCTACTGTGAACCCTCTGGAGATAGGGTTTTAGCCAAAAATCTACCTCACAAACCCCTACCTCACTCAAAGCCAAATGTCCAGGAACCCCATGGAATCCAAATCAAATCTAGCCCAGTTTTAATGATTTTACTCTCTCCGGAATGATTCAAAGCTTGTTTCTGTGGGACTGGAAACAGACCAGCCTTTTTACAGAGGGCCAGAGCTTCTGAGGTGAACAACAATCTACTTTAGTGCATTCTCTTTCTTTTCCTCCATTATGTGAAACTGCTAGCATATTAGCTTGACAAAACAAAGTCACTATGTCAAAAACAACGGACAGAATATGGTTACTACTGGATCTGTGTTACAGCTCATTTACTTCTTTTTCTTTTTTTTAAATGATGTTGACCTAACCTAAAAAGGAGGAGTCAGGGAAAACAGGTTCTCATAATTGGTCAAACCGTTTCAGACCAAGTCCAAGTATTATTCCAACAGTTGGATTGAGTTTGTGGCCTAATCAACATGAAGCAACAAAACATTGGATTGTCACCACTGCAAGGACTTTCTAGATAGGAAACATAAAAGGATGAGACTATGAAAGAAAATAAGGGAACATCTGGCTCAGGTCCATGATTATTTTCCTCAGAATTTATACCACTTTCCTATTCAATCATCTAGATTATTTTCAGGATGTTGATTTAGGCCCATCCTATATATCAAAAGAAACTTTTCATGCATTTTAGGATCTCACAGCTTTTTTGAGCGATTCATAAACAGGACAGCACCCCATTCACAAAGTTGAAGGGAGCTCCACTGGTGTGGAAGGAAGAAGCTCAATAGGACGAATGTGGAAACAAGCAAGGCAATGTTCCGATTGGCTGACACTGTTTCCATTTTATTTGGGGAGGTCTTACAAAGTGGAGTGCAGGTGGTTACTTAGGAATGAGGAAGTTAGCTGATGATAACTTATCAGCTGTATTTAAATCTGGTTTTCTGGGCGGCATTTACAGGAAACAGAAACTAGCTTAGGTTTTTGGTTTTGCTGGCATGGGGCTTAGCATGGATGCCTCCATGTTGGTAATACTAGATCATATTTATTTATCAAATCCCCCTTTTGATCCAGCTCTCAGCCAAGCAGGGAACTGAGATTAAAATTTAAGGCATTAGCACCACTCTGAGGTACCATCTGCTGATTCTAGATGGCTCTTGTAGGTGATTAACTCCAGGTTACAGATATCAAGGGGTTGGTTGTTTTTATTTTCCTGATGTTTCAGTCTTTCTATTCACCATTTGGTGAGATGGCTGTGTGCAACCATTTAAAACTTTAGAGAGTAAACAGCATACCAGGGAAACTCTTATGATTACTATGAATTGTAAAATGCCCAATGTTTGGCGTATGCTTCTGAGTGAAGGACCTCAGGACCCAAACCAAGTGAAATCAAAGAGATCGAAGAAGAATCCCACTGTCCTGAGGAAGGATTTACTTGCTTGAGCCATGAGGCTTATTTGACTCTCATGCAACTGTGTTTTGACTACTAGTGTTTCAGCTTCTCTAGAAGTGCCTATTCAGGTACAGCAGGTGGTATCCATAACAGCACAAACTCCCACAAGTAGTCAAGTACAGCTCTATTATCTAAAACAATTCCAGGTAAAGAATCTAAAGATTTTTGTTATACGGCAATAGCTTTTGCAGTCAACTCGGCAATTTCTCCTACTATTATAAATAAGTTTCTGATCATATTTCCATTTATAGTAACTCCTAGCCAAGGAAATAAGCATCCAACAAAAAAAGTCCATCCAGTGTCAGTGACACCCTGCACCAACTCATGTTTGTATGGGAAGTGTAAGTTGAGTGAGAAAGTCCATTGTGAAGCTTCAGATTTGATATGAATTTCAGAGGGAATTACTAAGAGACCCACTCCACATTGTCCTGGCATATACCACTGTCTATACGTTGAAATGTTTGATACTGACTGATATCATGAATCACCTGAGCTTGGTCCTTTAAAATATGCAGGTTATTTATCAGGATACCAGGCCTATTAACATAAAAGCAGGGCAGTTAGGGTGTCTAGCTCCTGTCTGTTCTGGAGAACAGGATGCTAAGCTGTCACCTTCAGCCTGGAGGGCCCGAGGAGCACTGAGGGTGGTATTACCCTGTTTCCTAGCCTGACCTGTATTTCTGACTGCTCTCCAGGCCACGTTTCCTGGGGAAGGTGTGATGATGCTCTGAAGGAGCGGAGCCTGCATTACATAATAGGTCAGGACTGGGGTGGTAGCCCTCCTGTGTCAGTTTGAGGTCCGGTATACAAAAGATACCAAGTTAGCTCTCTGACCAGCATTGAGGGTCGACAATATGTGCAAGATCACAGGATCCAGTTCACTTACAAAACATGAAGTCATCTGCAGTTTACAGAGGCAGTGCAAAATAGCTCAAAGAATGAACAGGACCAGACTCTGATAACCCACAGGAGTGTGCTCTAGTTTTCCATTGAAACAAAATTTCTCTACATTCACCCTCTTTCTGATCAAAGGTAACCTCAAGATGATTATTCTTAATCATAAAATAAGGCTGGTTTCAATGGATTTGGCCTGATTACTTACACAGGTGCAGCAAGAATGGCAAATTAGCATATAAGATTTTTTAAAGTTTGCTTTGCTGGTAGTTTTCCTAAGGAACCTAAGATTGGACTTTTAAAACCCTCTCAAGACTAGGAAGCCAAGTTAAGAACACCAGATTTCACCTGCAGTCCAGAAAATAACTTTCTTTACTGACCTGTAAGGCTGGAATCCTGGAGCTAGGTATGAGATCCATTTTTCCAAGACAGTTTTGTAACCATTGGCTCCAAAAAGGCAACCTTAGTTCCTTAAAAGTGTCTGGTCCCATTTGATTGAATGAGCATCATTCTCAAACATGACACTCCAGTCAAAGCCTTGGTTACATAACCAGTATCTGCAATTATGTTCTGTTAACAAAGAGGAAAGATTCTTATTAACTTGAAAAATATTTTATATAAGTTTCAAAATTCTTGGAGGGTCCAGGCAGAAGAAAAAGAACTATAGATAGTTTGAAGCACATGTCCTATAACTGATTACAAGTGCTTTCAAGGAAGCATCAGAATAAAAATTGTCTTCAGATGACAAAAGACCTAAAATGGCTGTGGTTAACTTATTACTGTTTTACAAAAGTGAAAAATCTGATGAAAGTTCATTACAAAAATAATGTGATCGAGAAGGAAATTTGGCTGTTTCTGTGACAGGTAACATTTTTAAAGAATATTTGAAATTATAACCACTAATATTACTATTGTCTGATATCACACAGATCAGTAGTAGGACATCTCATGGGCAGTGAACACTTTGACAATCTCTAGGAACTTTATGCAGTTTCTGAAATGTTTATATTAATAGTTTTTTATTCATACAAATTTAACCAACAGAAGGTTTAAGAAGTCTACTTAATTTGACAGCGCTTCCCATGCAGCTTATAACATATCAAATAAACTTATTAATAGCACCTTTTTTTTTTTTTTTAATCACCAAGGAACAAATCCTTGGTGATGTTTCAGGGGTTGTCTGGAAAATCCCAAAGACAGTTTGAGGTCAGTAAGATGTAATTTAGGGTGTGATTTGGGAAAGCAAAATGTTGAGAAGTTGTCAGGTTTGAACATTTTATTAAATAGGAAAATGGTCCACTGTGAAACAATATTTGGTTCCCCAATATTTAACCAAACTGACTATAAAAGAGTAAATAGGTTTACTCTAATATGATTGTTGAAAAAAAAAAAAAGATTTGTTCTTTTAAAAGTGAAAAAACTTGTTCTCTAAAACAGTAAAAGATGATAACGCTCAATGTAAATATCAATTGGGATGTTGTTCTGATAAGACATAGAATCTTTACCTTCTGGGCAGACTCCTTAGATAGTTAAGAAAAACCTTTTACAGTCTCTTACTGAGAGCAGACCAATAATTAGGAAAACTTTGTCATTTTAACAGAAAGAAAATCAAATTCGAGTTTTACGTGAGGATACTGTCTGATAAGGAAACTCAAAATTCTCATAAACCTATCAAATCTTATCCAGCCTTGAACCTGACAGATAAAATTCCTTTTCCACAAACTTTTTACAGCTTTTTATATCCATTCAGGTTTTGGCCTGTACATCCCTGCTTCTCAATTCTGGGGCAACCAGTTATTTTACTTCAGGACATAGCTACTCTCTTTTTTCCTTCGAAAAACACTTCCCTCATACTTAACATACTTGCATACCTTAAATTTCCAGAAGGACCTTTAAAACTGTTTTCAAGCAAACATCCTACTAGACACAATTGTCCTTAAAGTTTGTTTGGGGAGCAAAAACTGGCGCAAGTGGTTGGGCACCTGCTTCCCACATCGGAGGTCCTGGGTCCAGTTCAAAGTGTCTTCTAACCTTCGAAAAATACAGACACACACACACAGAACAAGCAAACAAACTTAAAACCCAACTAACCAACTCGGGGGAGCCAGTGTGGCTCAGTATTTGCATGCTGGCTTCCCACATACAAGGTCCTGGGTTAATCCCTGGCCATGGTATCTCAAAAATAAATAAATAAAAATAATTTTTTTAAAAAATGTGTTAATTTGGTTAAACACAAATTTGCATTTTTCATCATCTGAAAGATCTGATAGGTATAATGCTAGCTTATTTTTATCAATAAACCTGTGTAAATTTAAGAAAAACATACCTAAGTCAAATAGAGTCATGGTTGTGTTGTACTTAGTATTGCTGATTCAGAGGGCATAGCTGTTTTTATTCAACAAACAATATTAAATTAGTCACGTTTGTCTAAGGTTCATCTGAATTAAATGAATTTGAATTTTTTTAAACATTTGGTTTTAGTTTTACAATTACTCTTTTCATTGGAAATATTTGATTTGCTTTCCTTGCTTTCTAGGACTTTAGGAGTATTAATTTATATATAAGTCCTTCTTTACCTTTAAGCCAATTTGAATAGAACCTTTTTAAGGCATTTTATAAGTTAATTTGAAAATCCCACCCAGAGGTAGGAAAATATCATACATCAAACATATAAACAGACACAAATAGAGAGCTTATAGCTTTAATTTAAAATTTTCCAGCTATGAGTCAGACATAAAAACTCAGAAACACAAAATACATAGAAATAAAAAACTTACTAGTTTACATAAGCTATTTTTAGAGTCTAGCCATTTCTTAGTAGACTCTGAGTACCACTTTAAAATAGGCATCCCATTTGTCCTAATTTGGCATCCGTTTTTCTCTAGTGCACTTCTGACACGAATAAATGTCTAATTGGAATGTTCCCTATAATTGCCATTGCAACTCTAGGTTGTTTTGGCTATTTGGTTAGATAGGCACAAAACATGTAATATGCTCACGTACCTGAGGGTAGAGAATCAAAATTTTTAGAATTTGAGGATCCAACTTTTACCATAATACTTACTGCCTTATGCATAGGACAGTGAAACCAGCAGTAGCAGAAATGAAACCATGGACAGAACCCGAGGATAGTGACTTGGACTCAAAATTTGAGCCTTCTTGTCAATCAGATTGACCCACTGCTTTAGTTTTCTAGGCTGCTTAAAGCAAATAGCATGAAATGGTTTGACTTGAACAATGGGAACTTATTAGCTTGCAGTTTTAGGCTGAGAAAATATTCAAACCAAGGCATCGACAAGGAAATGCTTTCTTCCCAAAGACTGGCTACCAGTGATCCTTTGCTCCTCTGCTGCATGGCAAGGCACATGGTGGCATCTCCTGGTCTCTCCCTTTCTTTTCTGGGTTTCATTGATTTCAGCGTCTTGCTTCTGTGGCTTTCTCTCTCTCTGAATTTTATTCTCTTATAAAGGACTACAGTAAGAGGATTAAGACCCATTCAGATGAAGGTGGGTCACACACTAACTGAAGAAGCCTCATCAAAAGGTCCTTTACTCCTATTGGATCCAAACCCTCAGGAATAGGTTCAATCCACGAACATTTCTTTCTGGGGTACACACAGGTTCAAACCACCACACTCCACTCCTGGACCCCAAAAATATATTTCTTTCCATATGCAAAACACATTCATTCCATCCCAATATCCCAAGATCCTTAAGTCAGGGGTTCTTAACCAGGGAGCCACAGATTTCAGCGGGTCTGTGAGCTTAAATTGAAAAGTCAGAGAAACATTATTTTTGTGAGGATGTGTTGGTGCAGGTGCAATATAGTAAATAATATACAGTATAATGTGGACTTGTATGATTTTTATTTTGCTGTAGCATGTTCTGAGTGCAGTGGATAACTGCCTGCAAAAGTTGGTAAGGATGGTGGAGATGGTTTTATGATGCCGTGGAAAAAATTGAATTTCTAAATGTTTGCCAAAAAGGACCATTTAAACAGATGTTGAACTGTGTTAGGTTATCAGGTATTGAAATTATGGGAAAGTTGTAAAACATAATTTTGAATAATCCTATAATTTAATTTAAAGAAATGCCAGTGTTGAGTGTTATAAAACTATCTGCCGCTACATTCTGAGAAGGGGTCTGTGACTTTCACCTGATTGGCAAAGGGGTCCACTGAACAAAAAAGGTTAAGAAGCCCTGCCTTAAGTCGTTTCACTAACAATACTAAGTATAAAGTCTCATCGAAATTGGTTTTAGGTAATGTCGGTACTGGGGCCTGTGAAACTTAGAAAACAAGTTATCTGCTTCCAATATACAAAGGAAGGACAGGCATAGCTGATAAATATTCCCAATCCCATAGGAAGAAATTAGGAGGAAAACAGGGGTCACGGGTCCCAAATAATTCCAAAACCCTGCAGGGCATACTCCATTAGATTTCAAGGTCTGAGGGTCATCTACAGAACGATGTTTGGTCCTCTGGGCTGATGGAGCGGCAGCCCCACCCCCTCCCCTTGGGGAAAGCCATGCTCTCCCCAAACACTAAGGGGAAGGTTGTATCATCTTAAAGCATGGGATGGTGGCCAGGCTCTAGGCTCCACCTTCATCCAGCATTCAGGGTGGCATCCAGACTCTCTGCGATCCCCCAGGCATCTGAGAAAACTGGGGTGGTAGCAATGGGACAGAAAGCCCACCGAGTACTGGGGCATATGCACCCTTTCCACACACACGAGTGGGTCTGCTCAATTTGTCCCAAGGTTATGTCTTTGGGCCGGACCCCAGCTTTCATGGTCCTGCCCTCAAAGTAATGTTCCCTTCAATCTGTACCTTTTCTTCCTCTTTTAATCCAGGTTGGCAGTGGATCTGTTCATGCAGATCTCGCAAAAACACGTTGGTTTTGCATGAAATACACAAGGTTCCAAACCTCAGACAGAAGGACTTTCCACAGATCCTTTCTAAATAACTGCATTTCCAACCCTGACATGCACTGAAATGTCTGGCTGGATCCACATTGAGTTAAATCCTCAAATGGGACACTATTCTCTGGGGACTCACTTTCCAGAAACTCAGAATTTTCCAAACCATCAATTTCTGGTTTCTTTATGCCCAGGAATTCCGTTCTCAGCTTATCCCTTTCCTTTAGCATTTTACTATAAGTTGCAAGGAGAAGCCAGGCTGCACTTTCTGTATTTAGTATGGAAATCTCCTCAGCTAAATATCCGAACTCATCTTTCTCAAATTATGCCTTGCATCTGACATCATATCTCAATTTCGCTAAGCTCTCTACCACTTTAAAACAAGAATCATCTTTCTTCCAGGTTCCAATAACATGTTCATCATTTCTGTTGAAGGTTTCATTGGAAGTACCTTTAGTGTCCATGTTTCATTTCAAAGCAATCTAAGCCTTTTCAACCAAACAGCTCACAATTCTTCCAGCCTCTACCCATTAAGCAATTCCAAAGCCATTTCCATATTTTTGATATCGCATTAGCAGCACCCCCCCGCCTCTTGGTACCAAAATATGAAATGGTTTGGCTTGAACAATGGGAATTTACTAGCTTACAGTTTGAGGCTATAATGTCCAAATCAAGGCATCATCAAGGTGATGTTTTCTTCCCAAAGATTGGCTGCATCAATCCATGGTGCTCTGCCACATGGCAAGACACGTGGCAGCATCTGTTGGCCTCTCCCTTCCCTTCTGGGTTTTGTCGATTTCAGCTTCTTGTTTCCATGGCTTTTTCTCTCTCTGAATTTTATTCTCTTATAAAGTAAGAAGATTAAGACCTAACTGAGGCGGGTCACACCTTAACTGAAGTAGTATTATCAAAAGGTCCTACCTACAATGGATCCACATTAATAGGAATGGATTCGATATAAGAACTTGTCTTTCTGGGGTGCACACAGCTTCAAATCATGCACCTTCCAACCTGAACAAAGCACTTTTTACCTTGGGCACAGGACAAAGTAACCAGCAGTAGCAAAAATGAAACTGTCGACTGAACCAAGGACTAGGGACTGAGACTCAAAATTTGAGCCTTCTCATCAGTTAAGATTGACCTGCTACCCTTTGGACTAAAATATAGTAAGAATGAAAAACTCAAACCAAAGAGACTGGAGCTCAAAGCCAAGAGGGATTCACCCACAAGTTTTGGAGATGTCAAGAAAGAAAACTCACAAGGTTCAAGGGTGCCTTCACCTGTCTTTCTCATTGTCTCATTGTCTCCAGAGCCATCAGCGGTTGCTTTCAGGTCCCTTTGTGATCATCAAAACTGCTAGAAAAATTTTTCATGCAAATTAGGATCCCACAGCTTTATCGAGCGATTCATGAATAAGGCAGCATCCAATTCAGAAAGTAGAAGGAAACACTACTGAGGGGATGGAAAGGAGAAGCTCATATAGGGCTATGGCAGAAGCAAGTGAGGAAATGTCTGATTGGCTGACATTGCATTTCTGTTTTACTTAGGGGTATCTTACAAATGAGGTACAAGTGGTTGCTTAGCAATGAGGAAGTTAGCTGGTGATAACTGAGCAGCTGTATTTAAATTTGGTTTTCTGGGCAAGGTGTGCACTTACAGGAAGTAGAAACTAGCCTAGGTTTTTGGTTTTACTGACATGGGCTTAACATGGGTACCTCCCCATTGGGACTACTAGATTTTATAATACCTCTCTAACTTTATTTTTCTTGTCACTTTTAAAATAGAAACATTGCAACCTACATGGGTTTCTCATGCATATCACGATACTCCCTCTATCACTTTATCATGTATATTCTTTCTCCTTGCATGTTTTTTCTTCAATCTCCACACTCCAAAGTCCTTCTCATTCTGTAGTGAGGCTGAGCTCCAGACCGCACTACATCCTAAAGCTTCCTGATATCCTCCCAAAGAAACTGGTCTCTTCCCTAAATTCTCATGGCAGTTTATTTCTGCTTGTGATGTCACTTTGCACGTTGTCTTGTAACATCATTTAAATTAATTAATTTCACTGCCATTTACTGAATAGTTACTAATTAAGCACTTTACAAACAAGTATTTGATCTTTCCAACAACCCCATAAGGTGTTTTATGAGTCAGCATGGGCTAAGTTATGCAGCACTAACAAAAGAACCCCAAATATCTGTGACTTAATACAACAACAGTTCTTCACTGCTTTGCATCTGCCATGCATCCACTGAAGGAGTCTGCTCATGAAAGTCAGGCTTACAGAGCAATCATCATCTCAAGCATTGTTAATTGGCAAGCCAACAATGAAATGTCATGGCCCAAAGCCTGGCCTAGTTCTTTTGCATGAAATAGTACTCCATAAATACAATGTATTGATTAATTGATTATTCCATGTTTACTTTCCTGACTTTTCTCAGAATTAAGCATTCCTAGTAGTTAGAAGTTTTGGTGTCTTTTTCACAATACACAGAAATATTTCTTCTTTTCAGCCACCTTCCATAGCATACTTCACTAAAGCCTGTTCTGTAACAACAAAGCTATTTTCTCACCAACTGGAAAGGAGATTAAACATACTGGCTTACTTAACACAGCAATGATAGAAAATATAGAGAATTACCATGATACATTCAGGGCCTGGATTTCTGATTACTGGATGACAGGTACAGCATCCAGATTGGATATAGATAGTATACAGAAAAAGCAAATGATTTCTGTGGTGTTTTTCAAGCCCTGACAAACAAGGTTCTGATAAAGTTCACGTTGAACCCACCTGATTTAAAGAGTAGCTAGACAAATGGGATCCTACTTAAGAAACTCAATGAAAGCAAAATAGATTTTTCTTCCCCCTCGGTAGGAATAGAACACTTTTCTCCTGTGCAACACCCATTGCACTGTCTGGGCTAAACTGATACTTTATAAGTTTCATCAGCACTGCCATTTTGGTCACTCTAACCAAGCAATTCCTGTGCTTCGCTTTTCCCTAAATAAGATTTGCATAGAAGGCCTTGCTCTACCTTGTAAGGCTTTGTGATGTCTACAGGTAGTCTCAGCAGAGCAGTGGTCATTATAGCATTTTGGTATTATTTATGAATTCCAAAAATAGATAATGGATTATGTTTGTAAACTGCTCTGTCAGAGATGTCACTTTTACTAGATTATATTATGATTAGGGTTTTGATTGGGCCATGCAGTAGCATGACGACAGTGAAAATGACAAGGCACAGGAGTTAGTTGGAGTCTTAATGCTTGAGCCCCAGGAAGTAATTACACAGAGAAGCAGATACATGAGGAATGAGAGAAGGCTTCGTTAGACACAGCA
Organism: Dasypus novemcinctus; assembly: GCF_030445035.2. NCBI lineage: Eukaryota > Metazoa > Chordata > Mammalia > Cingulata > Dasypodidae > Dasypus > Dasypus novemcinctus. The sequence goes on from NC_080673.1 coordinate 53,008,720, forward strand.
GAGGCCTTGGGAAGAGAGATGAGCCATTTGCCTGATAGTTTACAGTTGACCTTATGGAGAGAGCAGAGCAGCTGAGCCCAGAGAGAAATGAGCCCTGGGAAAGAGACGAGACTTACCCCAGCCCATAGCTGATATTGGAAGAAGCTGGGACCATGGAGCCATAAGAGGAAGAGGAAGCCTGAACCCTTGTAGATGTCAGCAGCCATCTTGCTCCAACACGTGGCAACAGACCTTGGTGAGAGAAGTAACATATGCTTTATGGCCTGCTAACTATAAACTTCTACTCCCAAATAAACACCCTTTATGAAAACCAACAGATTTCAGCACCCCTTTGACTGACTGATACACTCATCAATGCCCATAATAACCTCATTAGGAAACACTGGCCTCCAGAAGAAGTCAGAGTTCTTTCATATTAAAGTCCATAAAAATAATTAAGTAAAGGGCTTCCAACATAAGCACTATCACAAAAGTTTTGGTTACAAGAATATAAATAAAGTTCCTATCAGTTAAATAATGATTTGGAACAGACGGACTCTCAGAATTTATTTTTCTGCAAATGTGTCTGAGAGTATATCCCAGATACCCTACTAGGCCTTAAAGACAGAAACACTTCATCTCTGCTCTCCAGTAGGCCACAAACTAGCCTGGCGACAGAGCAGTGAACCAGGATGAATATCGAGCCTGTAGGTTCATGCTCATGGTTTATAGCTGGCATCTATTATGATTGGTTGGTGCCCATTCTGTACCAGTTGTTAAAATGTTTTGATTTCACCCATAATTGAGTAAATGATTACCAAAAACAAAAGAACATGATACTCTAGCTTCCTATATACCAGGTATGATCCTAAATATTTTGTATCTTCTAATGGTTGTAACACCCCTCTGAAGTGGTACTGCTGCTGTCCCAGTTTCCAATAAAGAGAAAACATGACCATGGGCAGTCTAAATTACTTGCCCAAGGTCACAGAGCTAGGGAGTGATCCTCAAACCCCACACCCGGAGCACACAATCAACTGCTACAGCATCGTAGAAGGGAGGCAATAGGGAGAAAGGGAAAAGGGAAGAAAAATTACTCTCCTTGACAGAGTTATGGCTAGAATGTTGGGTAAATGTGGGAGTGTGGCAGAAGATGCCACAAAAGCCAGATTGGGGAAGCAGACTTGGCCCAGTGGTTAGGGTGTCCGTCTACCACATGGGAGGTCCGCGGTTCAAACCCCGGGCCTCCGTGACCCGTGTGGAGCTGGCCCATGTGCAGTGCTGATGCACACAAGGAGTGCCGTGCCATGCAGGGGTGTCCCCGCGTAGGGGAGCCCCAAGCGCAAGGAGTGCACCCCGTAAGGAGAGCTGCCCAGTGCGAAAGAAAGTGCAGCCTGCCCAGGAATGGCACCGCACATACACACAGAGCTGATACAACAACAACAAAAAAAAACACAGATTCCCAGTGCCGCTGATACGGATAGTAGCCGTCACAGAAGAACACACAGCGAATGGACACAGAGAGCAGACAAGTGGGGGGGGAGGGAGAGAAATTAATAAATAAATAAATCTTAAAAAAACAAAAAAAAGCCAGATTGGGTGGCCTTCTTGGCATACTTTGTTCAGGCACTTTGACTTTGTGCTTTGGCAGTGGGGAGCCACCTAAGCCATTTTAAGCCTGGGGAGTGATACAGTCATATTTGTAGTTTAGAAGGCAAAGGCAAGAAAGATAAACCAGATGAGACTGAGAAGAGCTTTGTTAAAAACAAAACAAAACTATACACTACTTTCAGGGCAAATCTGCAAATTCTGTAGAAAGGAGGTATAGTTGCCAACTGAACCATTGCCAGATCTGTTAGACAACAGAAAATGGGGGAGTATAAAGCATTTAGAGTCTGGAGTTATCCTTTTCACAAATAAATCAAGCAGACTCATATCTAAGTACAGAACTGACAAGGCCAATATTTGACAGCTTTTGTCATCTGCAGCCAAATGAATATACTTGAGGCAAATCACTTTTTCCTTTGGTTTTGTTGACTCTCTGACCTTGTAACTAAGAAACTGCAGGCCTCATGGAATTTTGGCCTCCTTGAAGTTGGAGCACAAAAATACATTTGGAAAAGAATGAAAATGTTAATACCGCCAACTACCCTCCTCATCCAAGAGCTCATTAGTGAGAGATGGGTATAGCGTTGGGTAAAGAACACTGACTAGAGGACTGGGCTTGTGTCTCTGCCACTTTGTGGCTCTTTGGACAATTTAATTGACTTTAATGAGATTCAGCTTCCTTCTCTATAAAAGGAGAATAATCATAACAATGTTGTAGGGCTGTTAGGAATGTCTAATGTTTGTAACATGCCTGCCTGGCATATAGTAAGCACACAAAAACTGGTCGATATTGTCAGTAGTGTTTATTAATTAAATCTCCCTCTTACTTCATTCACAACTTTCCAAATAAGGTTCAGAGATGGAAGAAACATTTCTGCTACCCACAGAATCATGGGAGAGCCTTTTGAAATGGTTGATGTTGCCTGGAAGTAGGGTCTTCTTAGGTACCTGAGTAACTCCCCTTCTTTACCTTTCCACCAAGAGGAATAAAACCACTTGCATTGGTGCCAAAGAGGAAGCCACAAGATCCTAGTCTCCATTTCAGGGCTTTAGGGTTTAGCAAAGCCTACAAACATGAGTGTGTTGGAAAGGCCAGATTACCAGTTCTTCCTATGGGTGGAGAAAAACCTGTTCTTTAATTGGGGAGGGAGTCACACACATGGGTGAAACAAAAGCAAGCATGATGCAGTAAGTATGGAAAAGATTTAGCTTGCTTTGCCATTGCTGCTAAAAAGTATCAGAACCTATTTTATGATTCATAATCATCTCAGCATCGGTATGCAGTTGTTAATATCCTCTTTTCTTAGGTGTTTGAAGAACTTTTACAGAATGTTTGCTAACTTGGTGAAGGAGGGAGAACAGTTTTGGTCAACCCTCTGTTGTATTTCCAATTTGTCAAGATTGCTGAGATAGAATATCCGGTGTTGTTCCTTTACATGGACTTCCTCACACAGTTGTCTGTTAAACATGGGAAGGGAGAGTGTTCTACTGAGATTTATACATATAAAGTAAGTTGAGACTGACTTCACCTTAAAAATATGTACTAAACTGTTGGCATGTTTCACTAAACTCCAGACTCATTCCCTGTTTCTTTGTTTATTTAATTTAGTGACTTTGATTTTCTTTCCATTTTGGAGGGAAAGCTTGTTTTGCAATCCCAATGATAAGGATATAGTTTTTGTACTTCATGGTGACACAGGAACTACGGTGCTAGAAATAAATGAATGCTAGTTAGTAAGTATGATCACCCTGAGTGTCATTTTAGTACCTTTTTTTTTTGCCCTCAATTCTCCCTTTGATTTTTTAAATTTGCAGTTATGTGCTTGACATATTAGAAAGTTAAAGAGTAGAAATCATAGTAATATAATATCCAAAACAAAATGTAATACAATGGTATTAATAAGATTAATGGTAGCTTACAATTAAGAAGGGTCAGGACTTCCACTTTAAGCCTTGTGGGCATTATTTATTCTCTCTTACACACACACACATTCACTCACAAGCCCCATACCTATAAGATAAAATCTCAGCAACAAAGAAACTGAGTCTTAGAGAGCTAAGTTATCTTACCCAAGATGAAATAATGATGGATCCAGGATTGTGATCTTTTAATGGCACTAAACCCTGAGGTTAACAGAGAACCAGTGGAGAAGCATGGTGCTGTATTGACCCTGGGAACAGGGACCTTGTCTTATTCATCTTTGTACCGAGCTCCTAGCACAGAACAGAATGAAACAAAGGGATGACGTAATTAGAATTTTATTTTAGGAAGATATATCTGGCAGCAATGAGTGGGATCAAAAGAACCGGAGAGCAGTTTGGATGCTATTGCAATGATACAGAGGAAAATATAATGAGATTGTGAATGAGGGAGCAGCATTGAGACAAGAAAAGATTCGAAGTGAGGGAGATTTAGGAAGAGAAAGTCAATGAACGCGATGAACATGTGCAAGCAGTAAGGAAGAGAATGTCATGAGTGGACAGAGTAGAGAGACCAAGTTTTCTCTCTGCAAATCTGCCAGTCTTCATTCTCCAAATAGTCAAAAATCTACTCCCCAGTTGAACTAAAGCAAAACTTAAAAATCCTCAGACTTTCATAATCAATAAGTTATTTTCAATTGAAGACAATAAAACTAACGAATATCAAGTGCTTCCTATGTGCCAGTTCCTTTGATATATATCCATCCATGCGGTAAATGTTTCTTGAGCATCAACCATGGACCAGTAACTATTCTAGATGTGAGGGATAGAACAGTGAACCAGAAGAACAAGGAGCTTGCTCTCATAGAGCTTATACTCTGGTTGGAGGATGTGTCAGTCAGGGTTCTTCAGAGAAACAGAACCAGTAGGATATGTAAGTATAAATATAAAGAGATTTATTTCAAGGAATTGGCTTACACAATTTTAGGGACTGGCAAGTTTGAAATCCATAGGAAAGACCAGCAAGCTGGAAACTTGAGCAGGGCTTATTTTGAGGCAGAATTTCATCTTCATGGAAGCCTCCATTTTGCTCTTTACAGCCTTCAGCTGATTGGATGAGGTCCCCTACATCACTGAGGGTAATCTGCTTACAGTACTGATCATGGATGCCCACCATGTCTACAAAATACCTTCACAGCAACACCTAGATTAGTTTTTGATTGCACAACTGGATACTCCAGCCTAGTCAAGTTAATATAAAATTAATCATTCTGAGAAGATGTGAGAATGACCAGTGCATATAGAGAAATAAAAATGCAGAGACTAGTGACTAGCTTCCTTGGATTAGAGACTCCAGGAAAGCTTCTCTGAATAAGTAGATATATCTCTGTCTTACAGATGAGGTAACTTGAGACCTGGTGATATTATGTGACTTATTAAATAGCTAAAAGCTGCCAAAAGCAATGTACCAGAAATGGGTTGGCTTTTACAATGGGGATTTATTAAGTTATAAATTTAATTTCTGTGGCTGTGAAAATATCCAAATCAAGGCTTCATCAGGGGATGGTTTACCCCTGAAGGCTGGCTGTGGGAGATCCTGGACCCCCGTCACATGGCAAGGCATAATGGTGGTGTCTCTGGTCTCTCCCTTCTCCTTCTGGTCTTGTTGCTTTTAGCTTCAGGCTTCCCTGGCTTTCTCTCTGCTTCTATGGCTTTCTCTCTCCCTGGTTCTGTTGATTTCAGTTTCTTGTTCTCATGGCTTTTTTCTCTTCTGCTCCTGGGTCTTTTCCTTCTACCCTTGTTTCTCCAAATTCATCCCATTTATAAAGGATTCCATTAAGAAGATCAAGACCCACCCTGGACCATGCCCTACTGAAGTAATCTAATCAAAGTTCCTTAACTGAAGTGATTTGATCAAAAGTTTCCACCTACAATAGGTTCAAACCCACAGGAATGGATTTATTTAGGAACATAATTTTCTGGGGTCCACAAAAACCTCAAACTACCACACGCTAATGATTGTCCTGCCATGATTCTGTCTGTCTCCAGCATATGTGAAGAAAGCACAGTGGAGGCCTGCCTCCAAGGAACACTCAAAGGAACCAGAATGCTTGGCTTTTTCCCAGGAGAATCTCAGTTGATGCGCAGGTTCAGATCAGGGCGGTTTCCTGAGTATAAAAACTGAACCAGGGGGAGGGTGATGTTGCTTTTGGTTGAGGGAGGCAGTGGTCTCATTCAGCTTCAGGGCCAGACACCCCTTTTCTCCTTATAGCCCCTCCATTATCCTTGACCTTCTCAGCTCAGGGTTTTTGTGCAAGCCGCTCATTCTGCCTAGAATACCCTTCTTCTCCCTTTCTTTTGGATAATATCTGCTTGCTCTTGGGTCTCAGCTTTGTTACTTTGTCAAGGAAACCTTACCTGATTACCCAGACTACAATAAATCTCCCAATTACAAACCCTCCAAACTCCCCGTGTTCCTTTTAAGGGGGTGCTCAGCACTGTTGTCATTAAGTAGTTTATTTAAGTATTATTTTGTTAATGTCTCTCTCCCTCTCACTATACTCTCTAAGAGAAGTCACTGTCATGTTTACTGCCAATTTCCAGTGTTGAGCATAATTCTCGGTATATACATGTTCAATGAATGCACATACAAAGGAGTGCATTAACAAATGAGTGAATGAGGTATATACCTTCCAAGTAGTGAATCTGCAGGGCATTCTAAACAATAATCTGAAAAGATAATGATAATGATCTAGGTTGCTAGTCACCTTTTTCTAATCCCCAATCTGATCATATCCCTTAAACAGCAAATCCTGTCTTGGCATCTGGGGTCTTCTTAATTTCAATTTAAAAGGTAGAATTTCCTGAACTTATCTCTAATTTGAGGGCTATTTTTAAGCATTTGATCCCAGAGTCTTCTAATGCAAGGAAATGAGGGATTTGGACCTGTTAAAACAAAAGAAGAAGGAAATGAGAGAAAGGGGTCGAAGCGTTCAAGGAATAGTGAACCATTGAAGCCAGGGAGAGGCATGCATACTAAGGCTGTCCTAAGGAAGCCCTCATATTTAAAACAGATGGTTCTCTTTCTTCTTACCCCACCCAGGAAATTCTGACTGCTTCTGCTTGTTTTGGGGTCTTGTGAGTGAAATAAGAGCCCCTGATATCTCTGAGTGGTCTCTGGGAAGTCAAGTTTAGCGAAAATTCAGTTAGGAGGCCCTCCTGCACCTATTAAATGTCCCTTTATGCTGCTACTCAGGTTAGAGCTCGTAGCAACTGGCACCTGAGGATGGGGATGCAGTTGAATGTTGCTCATGGTATCTGCCTTCAACAGGGAATGTGCCCTTTGACTTCAGATTTGACAACCAGCAGCCATAACTATTAAACTGTCATTTGTGTTGTTAATCCTACCAGAAGCTCTTCATCCTTTTTGTGTTAGACCCCAAATATTAATGGACATCTGCCTTTACTTTGCAATTGTCTTCTGACCATTTGTAAAGAAACTTGGGATTTATTTAAAAGTAGCATCTGCCAATACATTCACCAAAGTTCTGTACAGGATTCCTACTCACATTCTTTCCCTTAAGCTTCCTACTGAAAAAGAGAGGGGAAAAAAAGTCTCTTAGTTTCTATGTTGTCTACATTTTCTGATACTTGGAAAACTTAGTTACAAATCAGATATGACACTCCTGGGATCCAGACAAATTTGACTCTGTCACCCTAGGGTCTAACAGAAAATAGGAGTTAGGAGGTTGAGGTCTGAGTCTTGGCTCTGCCACTGTGTAGACAAGTGACATTGGACAAGTCGCTGGGCTTATAGAGGACTAGATGGTCTCTGCAGTTTCCACCGCGCTAAGATGTATGGTTCTCATTGCAGGCATCTTTTCCACAAGTCCTGTGTTGACCCCTGGCTTCTAGACCATCGCACCTGTCCCATGTGCAAGATGAACATTCTTAAAGCCCTAGGGATCCCGGTAAGCACAGCACAGCCTACAGCATCATCGTGTCTGTCTTTCTGCATTACTACCAAAGCAGGGAGAAAACATCATACCTGGATTTTCTACATCCCCTCTATCACATAGCAATGGCGGTCATCTAATGAGGTGCCAAGAGAGCTGCCATGTCTGAGAGCATTTCTCCTCTCCCTTTTAGCTCATTCTGAGAACATCACTACCTTTTCACCATGTCCATTTTGTTTGTGAGTCAGGATACTGTGGATGCAGCTTATAGGCTTCTCTTCTGTGCAGCAGTGTGTGAGTGGAGTAGAACCCCAGCAGAGGCATGACAGGCCAGTTGCACATTGAGTACATCTTGTATCATCACCTCCATTCAGTCATCAAGGGATCTGCATGCCTCACTCCTGATGTATCCCACCATCGCACGCCTTCAGAGGAAGCAATTTTTCCCAAGAATATGAGAGAAGGACAGCTGCTGGGAATCTGGCTTTGAACTTCTGCTTGCCTGCTAACCTCAGAGCTCCACGGAGACCTTGAGTGAACTGGAAACCAGAGCCAGAACCACTTAATTCTAGTGCTACCATCGAGCTGGTTCCCTCAGTTATATGTGCTGTAAAACTTCCTGAGTGCAGAGAACATCTCAGCAGCTGGCTTGACACTCCAGGGAAAGGTTTTCCCAGGACCATATCAAATGAGGCCTAAAACGAGTGGTTGGTGAGACACCATCTGCTGTGTGTTATCCCCCCTAAACAGATGAGGGCAGGAAGCAAGCCAGACCGCCAAATCCAAGGATGGCACATGAGAAATATGAGAAAAACAAAAAGCACTGTCCAAAAGAAACTCAAACTAACTCAATAGAATACAGATACCAGCCTTCTCCACTCCCCCCTCCACTTTGTAGCACCCTCCCTATCATCACTCCTCACTATTAATGACAAGTAATAAAGTGAATATCAACAGTCCCAAGATGTTACTGAAGAATCAGATCAGCTATCAAAAGTTTTCTTTAAGGTCAGTGCGCTAATTATCTTAGGGACCTCAGAATGACTGTTGGAGAGGGTATATCTGAAACATTATGAGGACATGCATTGGCTGAATTTTCTACCCTTGCACCAGTTACTTTCATGCCAGCTGTCTACTAATTCACACAATTGACACACTAAACTCAAATCTGCTTGTCTTATCTTCAGCTCTGAGCTAGATTTTGAAAAGCAGTGCATTAAATTTTCAGAGCAGAGTTACAAGTGCATAGTGCAGTAAAGGTGAAAATCAGTTATACTAAACAAAAATATTCCTGAAACCCAACATCTCTACCAGATTCTGGTGATATACAAAAGTTTATTCAGGTTTTTCCACTTTTCACATTTCTAGCTGAAATGATCTTACTAGGGAAGGGGAAATGTGTGTGTGTGTGCGTGCATGTGCTTGGTCTCCAGAATCTTCAGAATTCTCATATTTGAGAAACATATTTGCATCATTTCACCCAGTTTCTATTGCTCAGTATATTTTCAAAGCCCCTGTCTCAATCCCAGTGCTCCTCGATCAGGACGATGGAACCACACAACCACCTGGTAGTTAAAGTTTATACCAAATAGCATTTGACTCGACTTTTCCTATAGATGTATAACTTCTCCAGAGGCTGTTTGTAAAGAGGTGAGACTACAACCATTGATTGTTTTTATAATAGATTTATTGGGTGACCTGTTGGCCTATTTCCCAAACGAATAACATTTTACCTTTTAGCATTTTGGGATTCTGGCCATGGTGTGATGCCTACCAAGTCTGCATGAGATTTCACTTAGCACACTTGACTGCTAGAATACTATGGTAAGCATCTTTTGGATTTTGCCAAGGAATTTTCAAAGCCAGCCCAACAGGAACATGTCACCCATCCAAGCATGCCCCACAGAACAGAACATCCTCCATGAAGAAGAAGGCTCACGTGTTGTGCTACTTCTTACAAAGCACCAAGGTGTAAGGCTACCCTCCATGCCTTCTCTTTTCCATTTTTGTCCTACAGGATGATACTGAAGTCTGGATCTGGGAGGAGTTTGGGAAGTTTTTTGACTCCATCTTCCTGCCATTGGGTAGCACCAAACCTAATTATGACAAAGAGATGGCATTCTGTTCTTAAAATTTGCAATCTCATTGAACAAACAGCCCTCTCAATTAGCGGCAACCCTTTATTATGCTGCAGGAAGAAACCGTCTTATGTAAAACTCCTTATACTCCATTTCTTCTTATTCAAGGAAAATTGAAAAGAGCTTGTCGTTCTTTCTAGTAACTGATTCCTGTTGGTCCTTCATCTCTGTATCTCTTACATACCTACACGGAGTGCTCAATAAATATGTGTGATATTGCAGCCCTTCGGGTACTGGAAGGCTGCCAGGCATAGAATTGTATTTATAAAATTCACTCTGATTCTCCTTTAAACATGTTCACTCACAAAAAAAAATTGGTCATGATACTGATCCACTAAAGTGTTCAATACAGGTGGTAAATTTTGTTTTCTTTTTTGATTTTTGTTTGTTTTTTTTTTTTTACTGAGTATCCTGGTGTCTGCCTGTGCTACTAAATGTAAGTTGAAAGTCAAGAGCTAGGCACATTTTCATTTTGTAAATGGATTCTCTAAAACGACCTGAAGAATGAGAGCACAGCTCATGGATCATGAAATTGCCATTAGAGTGGGTATCTTTTTCCATTATATTTTCCCAAAAAAAATAAAATACTGGCCTGAAAAGGGGAAAAGATGTCCTTTATTGTCAGAACTGTTTTTATCCTTTTATCTACCTCACAGGGCTTTATCCTACTTTCTTTCTATCCAGTCAGTTCTAGGTCTTTCTTTGTAAGATGACAATGCAAAGCCTGTAAATGCTTTTATAAGGAATCATATAGACTGGGTTTTTCATATCCCAGCAAACACCTTCTTCACTTCTTCACTATTATCTTGATATGAACAGGATGATGATGATTGCATAGGAAATCCTGTACTGCTGCTGTATTCACAAGTCCCTAACTATTTAGCACTTGATTTATTTCAGGGAGTTTCCCTCACTAACCTGAATTTGAATACCTATACAGTGATAACTGCAGATAATATCTGACTTGTTTCTCTAAACTTTATGACTGTGACTTCTCTTAGAGTCATATAAATTATGTTTCTTTTCAAAATATTAATTCCATTTGATGGACCATGTATAAATTGTGAGATTCTGTAAAGTTGGTCTAATCAATAGTATATCTAAGCCAAATTATTCGCTCCTGCTACCATCAACAGTCTCTCTGAGCTAATTCTCTCTCCACCTACATCCTTTGTTAAAGATACAGTACTGCTCTCCCTAACCAAGAAACCAAGAGCAAAGAAACACCCTGCATCAAAAATAGGGAAATAAATAAAACAAAGGAGCAAGGCCAGCAATCAGGATCAACATTTTGAAAACTATGTCAATTGTTGTTGCATATGCATGTCACATTCAAATGCTTATAGCTGAAAGAGCAACCAGCATGATGTTCTTTTCCTCGCTGATGCCCCACACACAACTGATTTTGCTTATAAACATCTTTACATAACATACCTTAATTTTGACAGAATTTTAAAGGATTTTAAGTATTTTCTCAAATCCTCCCTTAATTGATCTATAGCAGATAATATCATTCTCAAGTTTTCAGAGTGGAAAATTGTGACTGATAAAATTCTCAAATCAACATTTACTAAGCACCTAATACTGATCAGGTACTATGTGGGGCCTTCGCTTTGGAAAGCTTGTGGACTAGTGGGATGAGACAGACATATTAACAAGTGGCCAAAGCATGGTGCCCTACCAAGTGCTTCAGGAGTGGAGATGATTCCCTGGGAAGGGAACACTATTAGAAAAAGTACTATTTGAGCTGGGACTTGAAGAGTGATTGGGAGTTTACCAGGAGTCAGTTTGAGAATTTGGGCTGAGAAAGAGGAGTGATTAAGGTAAAAGTCATTGTGCCTGAAGGACGTCATAAGCAGAAGCGTTGAGATAAGGGAATGTATGGTAAGCGCTGTGTTTCCAAAGGCTGCGGGAGAGGCAAGAAAAGTGGCCTGGGTCCAGGCTGTGTTGCCACGCTAAGGAGCTTGACGGTGGTTCCTTAGAAGAGAAGAATTATACCTGTGTTTTTTTTAAAGAAGAGTATCCCAATGAGAGAGTGGAGAATGGGAAATCCCAAGGTAGAAACTGGTGGGGAGCTAGAGACTGGAAGTAGGAAGAGAAGTGTTCCTAAGCATTCACGCTCTCATGGTCATGATCACAATCAGCACATTTAACAAATCTGGTGAATTGGTTAAACAGTGAATTGATTTTTTGGCAAACTGGGTTTCTGTAAATTGGCCCAGTCCAGTGTAGATACAGAAGGCAAAAAGAAGTGAGAACACAGACAAGAAAGGAATGAGCTGTTGTTGAGAATCAATGAATTTGAGGATATTGTGAAATGAGGGAGATTTCCAGTTGACAACTGGAAACATGGGTGTGGTGCTTAGGACACTAGAGTTACACAGTTTAAGAGTGGAAAATCAGGCCAAAAGCCAAGAGCTTTGAATCTCTTCCCTTGAGTTCCCAAAGAGTCCAAGAGTTGTAGATTTCTTCTTTGAATGAACTTGGAAGGTAACATAGTCATTGTGATGTTAATTCAGCGTCAACCCTGAATTCTCCTTGCCTAACCTCACCCATCCTGATCTGCATACATTAGGTGTGTAAAACCATGTAATTATTGTCCCTAAAGGCAAAGCTGAAGTTCAGACCAGAGCAAAAAATTAAATTAATAGCTAGTTTCAGTATTCCTCAAGAACATATCCCTCCACCACCAACTTTTTAAAATAATTTTTATGAGTTTGGGTGTAGGCATAACAGCTGAAAATAATTTAAAACGTGTTGCGTGGAAAGATATAAATATATTCGATACCACTTTGAACAGCATACCTAAGATCAAAGAGTGAAAAATGCAAAGAGTAAAATTTTGCCCCATAAAAGAGTAGTCCAAGTTGGCCACATAGTCTGCCCAGCAAAGCAGAGTTCCCCATTTCTATGTTGAGTGGAATTGTCAATGATATTGGGGGGGAAAGTGTTCAGCAGTGCGTGGGTGATTGAAAAAGATGACTTCATCCTGGTTTTATGATTTAAGATTTTAATTTACAGGACTTGACTAGTGTAAAATCAGTTGTCATTTGACTTATTTGAAAATAAAAACACTGATTTTGCATGTGTTTGTGTGTCTTTATCTCTAATGAACAATTCATGAGTCAGAGTCTATCTCCCACACACACTACTCACTATCATGTCATTAAAATATTTGTAAACAATGCATGGGTCCTTGGGGATAAATATTCAGGCTGCCAGCTACTTCCTATATTGGAAGTAAACACAATATATAAGAAAATGCTATCATTTTAGATAAATATCATGTTATTCCCCCTAAATAATTATTATCAAGTATAGATCGATATTGCTACTCTCGGAATCAAAGCCTTGGGAAAAGAACTTTTGCAAGATCTTTTCATGTTAATTTTACTATATGTGGGATATTTTTTAAGTGGGTCGGGGAAAACAGTAAAGATCTTAATTTAACATTGAGACAAAATGTTTAAGCTGTAGACATTTTGGTTACATTCAATCACTCACTAAGATGAACTCCTTTCTGACTTCCTGCAGCCCAACGCCGACTGCATGGACGACTTGCCCACCGACTTCGAGGGCTCTCTGGGAGGTCCCCCCACCAACCAGATCACAGGCGCGAGCGACACCACCGTAAATGAAAGTTCCGTCACGCTGGACCCTGCTGTCCGGACCGTGGGAGCCTTGCAGGTTGTCCAGGATACAGACCCCACTCTGCAGGAGGGAGAAGTCATCTTTAGTACTAACAGTAAGTTCCTGCTGTGCTTAAAAGTGCCGTCTTCAAAGGGCTGTTGCCTCATGCAGATTGTAAAAGGCACCTTTCCTCAAGAAATAAATTAAGTGATACCTGTCAGACCTTTAAACGTCCAGATCTTTCCAGAGTCAGCAAGGGCAGACAAGCGACCTGGCTCTCTGTGCCCTCCCTCTTGCCGCCTCACACACTGACATCGGGGCACATACACGACAGCACTGCCCACTCATCGTGCTGGCGTCCCCCATGTCCTCGAAGCAGGTAGGATGGTGGGTCCGGCTGTGAGCATGAAGGGCAGGGGAGTGAAGAAGCACCCAGGATGCCCAGTGTGACTGGGTAGGGCACAACCCCCCAAACGGTGTGAGCATGTGCTCGCGCCCTCCTGGGTGTGTGCGTGGCTACCTGAGCTGTTTCCACCAGGTGCAGAGGTGTTCTCCCTGTTGCTACAGGACTTAGACCTAAACGCACCTCGGCAGATGGGCATTTTTGAATCCAACATGAACCCCTGGACACAGTGGACCTGCATACTAAAATATACTTTAGATTCTTTACTCCACCTCCAGCAGAGACAATAGCTAATTACTGTCTGTTTGAAGGTAGTTATCATAAAAACATGTAAATATCTGTATTAGCATGAAGATTGAAACCAAACTCTAAAGTTCCTGCTATTTAGTCTAATATAGTGGATATAATAGTGTTAGGAGTTCTAAGAACATCAGCCTGCAAATTAACTTATGGTTAAAGTTGAAAGGGTAGGCAGTTATTAAATAAAGTGTAATTTTTTTCCTTTGATAGAAGTAACCAATTGGAAATACAGAAAAGCAAATTGAAGAAAATCATTCACAGTCTCTCCACCTAGCTGTAACCACTATTATAGTATTTTTATGTTTCCTTTTGTTTTCCCCTTTTACATATTTGTGATTTTTATAAAATTTATAAAATCTTACGTGATGAAATTTAAATATATGCATTTTCCAGGGAAGAAATTGTCCGCATTGTTGAAAGATTGAAAGATGAAGAAAGGAATAAAAAAGAACAAAAATCATTCAGGGTTCCACTATCTGGAAATTATCAGTATTAACACTTTGGTGTATTTCCTTATAATCTTTTATTAAATAGTTGAGACACCATAGGTGCTGAATGTTGAATATTGTAACCATAGAACATTCACAGGACCTAGACAGATGGTCACATGAAGAGGAACTTGTGATAAATATCTGCCCAGGCAAGGTTTCTTAGCTTTTAGTAGATAAGAGTTTTAACATTGAAACTTGACATTTAGAGGTATAAGGACCTTAAAACCGAAATATTGACCAGTATCTCTTTTAGGATCCTTAAAGATAGATTTCCATTCCCTTCTTTGAACGGTCTAGAGTAGTGTTACTATAAGTAAACCATATATATAATTTAAAATTTACTAGAGTTATACTAAAAAAAGAAAGGGTGAAGTTCATTTGACAATACATTTTATTTAACCCAATATATCCAAAGTATTATCATTTCAGCATCTAATCAATATTAGAAAATTACTGATGAGACATTTTACATACTATTCTTGACCTTAATCTTCAAAATCTGATAGGTATTTTATACTTACAGCATATCTCAACTTGGACTAGTCACATTTCAAAGGTTCAATAGGCACATGTGGCTAGTGGCTACTGTATTGGACAGTGCAGATCTAGAATCTAAGTAATTTAGAAACAGACAAACCATAAAGATCTTCTAATTTTTACCATAAGAAAACTGTCGCCCAGAGAAGTAAGTGGCTGCCTAGGTCAAACAATAAATTCTCTTTCCAGAATAGCAGACTATCCCAATTTTTTCCATTTATTGGACATCTTTGATTACCATGAGATACATCACCATTAATGGCCCAAGTGAAGCATATTAGAAGACATGAGAAAATTTTGCTAGTAGTTGGAAAACTTTTAAGGCATGAACTTTTCTTCAGCCCATAAAAAGATCCAGATTTTTTAAAATGGGTGATCATATCCTTGCAATAGAAAAATTATTTAATTTTCAAGAGAATACGTGTCGTCTGTTACATACCTTAGTAACAGTAAAGCCTAGATGAAAACTAAAAAGACAAATGTTGTGGATCAATATACATCCTATTAATAAAAATGAAGAAGAGGGAAGTGGATGTGGCTGAAGTGATTGAGCTCCCACCTCCCACATGGGAGGTCCCAGGTTCGGTTCCCAGTGACTTCTAAAGAAGATGAGCAAGACAGTGAGGTGACACCATGAGCTGATGCGACGGGCTGGTGTGACAGGCAGGCACAGCGAGCTGACACCACAAGATGATGTAATGAGACACAAAGAGGAAAACACATTGAGAGGCACAACAAAGGGAGTGGAGAAGCCTCAAGCGATTAGGTGCCTGCCTCCCACATGAGAGGTCCCAAGTTCAGTTCCCTGTGCCTCCTAAAGAGAAGACCAGCACACAACAGACACAGCAAATGCAAACAACGAGGGAGTGGGGATAAATAAATAAATCTTTTAAAAAATGAAGTAGAGAATTATAATCTGTGTCGGTACAATTCATTATCAGTAAACAGCTTTGCCTAAGAAAGTCCCATAGCATTTAGCTCAAAGCAAACATTTAGCAACTATTTAGTGAATGAATTGAGGTGAAAGTATCTAATCTACACTTGAAACAGGGAGCTTCTGTTTATAATAGAAGAAAAAAATGCCAGGTAATCCCAATGAAATGTCTTGGTAAGGTTGAAGAGACAAGAGGAATGAGATCCACATCTAGAATCAGGAGACTAATGGTGACTATGGATGTGGCTAAAGATATCATTTTCTTAATATAGAAACTGAATTTCACCCTCAAAATATTTTCCCTAGACCATTTATCATGGACTAATTTTATTTATTGGGACTTAAGAGAATTTTCCAAGCCATCATTCTAATTAGATACTAATAGTTTACACCAGGCTATAGATTCTTTCAGGAGGAAATGTTTTGCTCTATGCAGATCTGTACATTGTCTTACTCAAATAGATATTGAAGAGAGAAACGAACAAAGTCAATGAGTAACTAAGTGACTGAAGAGATTCATTTTCATCCACATCATTGTAATGAGCTCTCTAATTCTATCTAAAAATAATCGGGATGGAGAAATAAGTATAGTTGGATGGGTATATAGTACTTTTATAAATCACAAATAACCCAGTGGGCTTGACTTTTCCCTATATTTTTCTTTGCCACGTCACATTTCCACAGACCCAGTAAACTTAGAAGATGAAGAAATAACGGCAATATTTAGCACTAACTATGTACTAGGCACCCTTTTAAGCCCCTTGCATATATTAACTCACAACAACCTTTATGAGTTAAACAGTACTTTTAGCCTCATTTTTACTGATACAGAATCTGAGGTAGAGTGAATAAAGCAATTAACCCAAGGTCATGAACAAGTCAATGGTGGGGCCGGAATTCAAACCAGGCTGCTGGCTTCAAACCCCATGCTTAGTTACACTATGCTCAGAAGATGAACGGGGGGAGGGGAGAAAGAACACAGCTGCTCTCTCACTTCTTATTTCACTTATTTATTCTCTTCCTCCATTTTCCTGACTCTGAGAGATCCCAAATTATTTTAGATATTACAGCACCATCATCCCTCTCTCCACCATCTTCCTCTCCTGGAAATAGTCCTGGTGTGCAATAGATCAAAGGCATGGTAGAAGGCATCTGAGCACTCAAGAGGGAAAAGGTATAGAACAGATTGCCTTTAGAGCAAAAATGGAAAGATCTGGCATTAAAGGATCATTTTCAGTTCTCAGAAAAAAGAAAAATATCATTTACAAAGCAAAGGAAATCCAAATCCATTGCAAGTCTGACATTTGCAAGAAAGATGTTCTTGTCTGCATATCTTTAATGTTTCTGATATTCCTTCTTTTATAACCTCAGGCTCACACAGCAATCCTAGATCACACAGTGTTTCTCCTCCATCCTAGTACAAGAGTTCATTTGTATGAAGGCACAGATGCTACTCACCAAACTTTATCTGAAGGCTGATCACACCAAAAACATACATTGCCTTCTGACTACCCAAGCCCAGGCTATAGATTGTCGGGTTTGCTTCAGCCTAGAAAGAAGTTCCTTTGGACCAAAGGAAAACACAGTTAAACAAACAGCCCTGTGTGTTTGGACACCCAGCCAGGAGCTGGGGAATGATATGAAAAGAAACTCTATTAGCCGTCCCCAACCCCCAAAACATTCACTGCTACACTGCATCTCCTCAGGAGGGTCTGAAACCTTCCCTTTATTTTTCAGGGAAGTTGTCGGCACCATTTCCTTATTTCTCTCATTCAATCAATGCATATGTCTCCTAGCACTGCCTTAGACAGACAATTACCCACTTGCCACTTCTACTCCCAACTAGAAGGAACCAAGAATTAGCCCATGGGGTGAAAGGCAGTGGAATGTGAGGGTCTGGGAGCTAAAAGGGATGTGGAGGTGGATAGAATCAAGATATCTCAAATTCTTCCCCAATACATTCTGAGAAGCATTGGACATAATGTGTTTGGACAGGTGACCTGGTCTTCAAACTTTACAGAAGGAAGGAATACACATGAATTTGTGTGGAGTCCAAAATGTGGTCTCTTTCAAATGAAATGTGGAAAGAATTTCCCCTAGGAAACTTCCTTTGCCAACTTGCTATCAACTCTAATTCTTAGAGGGAAAATAGTATATCCAATATGTTGAACAACCTTGCTTGTAACTTATTCAAAATGTATCCTTTGGGAAGTGGACATGGTTGAACTGATAGAGCGTCGGTCTACCATGGTCCCAGGGCCTCCTGACCCATGTGCTAAGTCGGCCCATGTGCAGTGCTGCCGCACACAGGGAGTGCCATGCCACACAGGGGCACCCCCGCATAGGGGTGCCCCACACGCAAAGTGTGCGCCCCACAAGGAGAGCCGCCCTGCATGTAAGAAGCACAGCCCTCCCAGGAGTGGCGCCACACACATGGAGAGCTGACAAGCAAGATGACGCAACAAAAAAGACGCAGATTCCCAGTGCCACCTGATAATGCAAGCGGACGCAGAGGAACACATAGCGAATGGACACAGAGAATAGACAATGGGGGGGGGGGATAAATAAATAAAATAAATCTTTAAAAAAAAATGCGTCCTTACTTTAGTTACACTGTCATTTTAAGTTGTACTTAGTAAGTGTAATGGATCCTGCCCTTGAGGAAAATTGCAGGACCAGGAATTTTCTGCTCACACTCAACTGACAGTTGTCAAGTCCCTTTAGGTCCCAGACACAGATAAGAGCCCAGTAATTAGAATGCCCAATCTAAGATATTATTCATTGTTGAATAATATTTCTTCATCCCTCCCTTAGCTCAACCTGCTTCTGAATGTATTCCTGCAAGGAAGAGGTTGACAGTAGGGAGAGGGGCATGATTTGCTTCTCTACCCCCAACACCTCACCAGCAGCCGATTTAGTCCCCATCAGGTGCAAGGGAAAGGAGTGGTAGCTGAGGAAAGAGACAAGGACAGTTCTTACCCAGACTGGTCCCTTGGTCAACTGGCTTCATGCTCCCAAATCCTGGCAGTTGTTTAAATCTGTTTCATAGGGCATTTAATTGGGCTCTTCAAAAGTTTTCTGCTGGGCCTTTTCCCTTTTGTAATTCCCATGACTCAGAGTAGATGACGGGTCTCCACAAGGCGTTCCTCACAAGGCGTTCTCCAGCTCCTGGGCCTCCAGCAGTCCATTTTCAGCCTCTGTCTGCTGACATCCCCTCACCCCTCCAGCTGGTCCTTTTGGATAGGACCCAGGATGACCCCAATCCAGCTCTTTCCCATGTAGCCACCTTGGGGACACTCACACATCACTTGCCCTGACAGATTCTGTCTGGTGAGGGGATGTCAGCAGACAGAGGCCTGGTCCAGTATGGCAGCTTGCTCTGGCTTCTGACTCCCTACACAGGCCACTGGTCTCCTTTCTCCAGATTTCAGGCAGGAAGGAGACCTGAGTACACAGTCAGCCTTTAGATTTTCTTAGGCTTAAGCCAATTCTCTAAGTACCACATACAGGGAACATTTTTCAGAATCTCCTTGGGGAATTCCCTTGCAGCAACTCTTCAACTGGGATTGGAGTTAAGAGGTAGTCTATCTGCACATCTTTTGCTAGAGAAATGGGATTCACTATGGCAGTCTTCTCTCCATAGAAAAATCTCTTCACCAATCTCCCCACATTCCTCTTCTTCTCTCCCCTTTTTAATTTCTCGAAATGAGTGACAGCTCAAGAATCATGGAACAGATTCCCCTTTATATCCATTGTGCACCCAGCAGTGGGAACAGAGGCAGAGGGGTGTGTAGCAGTGGGAGGATCTGCTTCATCCTACTTTGTTAACCGATCTTTTCAATGGAAACTGAAGTAGGAAGTCTCATGATAGTTCAAAGAAATTAGTTCCTGAATATCTTGCTAACATTCACCTGAGGACCACATTTTTAGATGCTATCTCTATAAAGCTTTTAAAATGACCTTAAGATAGGTCATTGTTTTTAGAAGAATGTGCTCATACTCTTCAAAATGCACTCAGGAAACAAAAATAATTTTGAAGCACAGCTGAACTATAGCAGAAAAACAATAGTTTTTATGCCAGCTATAACAGCCATCACTGCAACCACCCAGTAGCTCTCCAGGGACACATATTCCATCCTAATTATGGGGGGGGAAATCCCAAAGAGTTCATTCAGGGACTTGTATTTAGTCTCTGGAATGATTCACTTTCTCTGATTTGGGGAACTCCATATAAACGTCTATGGGGGTTCTTCACTCCTAAAGACACATTTCTCTTAAAATCAGGCCAGAAGTAACACTGACTCTTTTAATTCTAATTTTTTAAAATTATATTATTTAGAGACCAATTGACAAAGAATTCAGAACATCTATATTTAAAAGTTTTTTTACCCAACAACAGCAGAATGCATGTTCTTTTCAAGTACACATGGATCATTCTCTAGGCTAGACTATATGTTAGGGCACAAAAGAGGTCTAAATAGACTTTAAAATATTGAAGCCAAAAGAATTAACATCTCTGACCACAATGAAATGAAGCTAGAATCAAAAACAAAAAGAAAACCAGAAAATGTACAAATATGTGGCAATTAAACACCACACTCTTAAACAACCAGTGGGTTAAATGAAGAAATTATAGGAGAAATTAGAAAATATTGAGACAAATGAAAATAATGACACAACATACCAAAACCTATAGGATTCAGTGATAGCAGTGCTCAGAAGGAAATGTATAGCTAAGAATATACATATTTTTTAAAAAGATCTCAAATTAATAACCTAATTCTACATCTTAAAGAACTCCAAAACAAAAGCAGAATAAACCCAGTTAGTAAAAGAAAGGAAAGAGAGAACAGAAAAACAACTAAATGAATAAATAAAACAAAAAATTAGTTCTTTAATTGACAAAACTTTAGCCAGACTGGCAAAAAAGAGAAAAGATGCAAATAACTAAAATCTGAAAGGAATATGATGACATCACTACTGATCTTACAGAAATAAAAAGGATTAGAAGAAAATATAAACAATTGTATGCCAACACCTAGATAATCTAGAAGAAAATGGAAAATCCATGTGTTTATCCAAGATGGATAAACACATCATTTATCCATCTTGACATAAGAAGACATAGAAGATATCAACAAACCTTTAAGAAGTACAGAAATTGAATCAATTAAAAACCTTCCACCAAAGAAAAATCCAGGACCCAGTGAATTAATACCAATCCTTCTCACACTCTTCCAAAGAGCTCAAGGGGAGGAAACACTTCCTAATTCATCCCATAAGGCTAGTGTTACTCTGATACCAATGCTTGGTAAAGGTATCACAAGAAAAGAAATTACAATTTCCCTTATGACTATAAAAAACAAATCAAAAAATGGAAAAAAATCCAATCATACACCATGATCAAGTGAGATTTATCCCAGGAACACTAGGATGGTTAAACATATGAAAATCAAGTAATATAAGACACTATCTAAATAAAATGAAGGAAAAAAAAAAAGTGATTATCTCAATACATGCAGAAAAGGCACTTGACAAAACTAGTTCCTTTCTTGATAAAAACATTTGGAAAATCAGTATTAGAAGGAAACTTTCCCATATGATGAAGCCCATTTATGAAAACTCACAACTAAAATCAAACACAATGGTAAAAGACTTAAAGTGTTCTCCCTAAGATCAGGAATAAGACAAGAATGCCTCCTTTCACCTTTGCTATTTCACATTGCACTAAAAGTTCTTGACAGAGCAATTAGACAAGAAAAAGAAATAAAAATCCCAATCCAAATTGGAAAGAATAAAATAAAGCTATTCTCTTTGCAGACAGATGATTTTATATATAGAAAATAGAAAATCTGAAGGAATCCACAAAAAAAAACTATTAGAAATAATAAATGAATTCAGCCAAGTTGCAGGGAATAAAATGAACACACACACAAATTATTGTGTTTCTATACATTAGCAATGAACAATTTGAAGAGGATATTAAGAATTCCATTCACGGTAGCATCTAAGAGGAAAAATGTATAAGAATAAACTTAACTAAGGATACTAAAGATGCATATACTGAAAACTACAAATCCTGCTGAAGGAAATTAAGGAAGACTTATAAATAAATGACAAGATAGCCCATGGTCAAAGATTGGAAGTGGTAACATTATTAATATATCAATATTATCTAAAGCAATATACAAATTTGGTATAATCCCTATTAAAATTCCAGCAGCCTTTTTTGCACAAATGGAAAAAAAACAGTCTTCAAATTTATATTGAACTTCAAGGGTCCTCAAATACCAAAAAAAAATCTTAAAAAAGTAAAACACGGTTGAAGGACTCATACTTCCCAATTTCAAATTGCATTACAAAGCAACAGTAATCAAAACAGAGTGGTACTGGCACAAAAATAGACAAAGATTAGTGAAACAGATGTGAAGGTCCAGAAATAGACCCACACATGTATGGCCAGTTGCTATTTTTTTTTCCTTGTGGCTTTCCTTATGTTTTTTTTTTTTTTTAATTTTGTTTTATTTTTAAAGAAGCTTTAGATTACATAAATGTTACATTAAAAATGTAGGGATTCCCATATGTCCTACCCCTGCCCCCTCCCACATTTTCTCACATTAACAACATCTTTCATCCGTGTGATACATTTGTTAACAATTGATGAACACATATTGAAGCATTGCCACTAACCATGTACTATAGTTTACATTATAGTTTACACTCTGTCCCACACAATTTTGTAGGTTATGACAAAATATATAATGGCCTGTATCTGTCATTGCAATGTCATGCAGGACAAATCCAATGTCCTGAAAATGCCCCCATATTACACCTATTCTTCTCTCTCTCTCCCCTCAGAATCTCTGGTGGCCACAGCCTTTATATGAATGATAAAGTTTCTTCCATTGCAAGAGTAATAATAAGTCTATAATAGAAAAATAAACAGTCAACTTTAGTTCATTGTTCATTCCCCAGTCTTGAGGATTTTGGAATGGCAATGCCCATTCTGTTTCTAATTGAGAGGGGGCTTAGATTGCATGGAGCAATCTTGGTTGCAGTTGAGACACTTTCTGTTCCTTGGGATGGGCATTGTCCATCATTATCTCCTTGTTAGTTGTCCTGGGTGAGTCCAATGAACTGAAGAGTAGGTGTTGCAACTCTATTGAGATTTAGGACTCAGGGCCAACTGATTTTTGACAAGGGTCCTAAGTACGTGCAAAGGGAAAGAATAGTCTCTTCAACAAATGTTGTTGGGAAAATTGGATATCCACCTCCAGATGAAATTAGGCACTTACCACGTACCATAAACAAAAACCAATGCAAAATGGATCAGGGACCTAAATATAAAAGCTAAAATTATAAAACTCTTGGAAGATAACCTGGGGGCAAATCTTCATGACCTGGGATTCAACAATGGAATTTTACATATTACACCAAAGGCACAAGCACCAAAAAAAAACGGTAGATAAATTTAATTTAATCAAAATTTAAAAGTTTTGTGCACTAAAGGAAGTTATCAAGAAAGTGAAAAGAAAACCTACAAAATGGGAAAAAATAGTTTCAAACCAAAAACAGGTAAAGGTTTAACATTCAGAATATAGAAAGAACTCCTACGACTACAACAAAAAAGGCAAACAATACAGTTAAAAATGGGTAAAGGACTTGAATAGATATTTATCTAAAGAAGATATACAAACAGCCAATAACACATGAAAAAATGTTCTGCAAATTAAAATCACAATGAGGAGAGTAGATGTGGCTCAAGTGGTTGAGTGCATTCTTCCCACATGGTCCCAGGTGTCTCCTAAAAACAAAAACAAGCAAACAAATGAAAAAACCAACTCAAGGGAGCTGATACGGCACAGTGCTTGAGCTGCAGCTTCCCACATATGAGGTCCTGGATTCAATCCCTGGCCCTGGCACCTCAAAAAAAAAAAAAAAACAAAGTCACAATGAGATAACCTCTTCACACCCACAAAGGTGGTTATTATTTAAAAAACAGAAAATAACAAGTATTTGAGAGGTTGTGGATAAATTGGAATTCTATTTCATTGTTGGTGGGGATGTAAATGTAATTGCCACTGTGGAAAGCAATATGATGCTTCCTCAAAAAGTTAAACATAGAATTGCCATTTGACCCAGCAATCCCACTTCTAGGTATACACCCAAAGACAGTGAAAACAGGATATCAAACAGATATTTATAAATGAATGTTTATAGCAGCGTTATTCACAATAGCCAAAAGTTTGAAGCAATCCAAATTCCCATTAACACATGAATGGATAAACAAAATGTGGTACATACACACAATGGAGTATTATTTGACCATAAGAAAATAATGAAGTTATGAGACATTTCATAACTGTAACATGGAAGAAACTTATAAACATTATTCTCAGTGAAACAAGCAAGACACATAAGGACAAAAAATGTATGACATCACTTATAAAAGATGACTAGAAATAGCAAAGTCACAGCGATAGCAAATTAGAGATTACTGAGGAAGGGGGTGGAGGAGGGATGAAGGAGGAACGTTTGTAAATATTTTAAAAATTTTAAAAGAGGCTTTGGGCAAAAAAAAAAAAAAAAGAAAAGAAAGAAAAATTTAGAGGAAGTATATTTATGTCTGCAGTTTACTTTGAAATGAACCCAAACCAAGATGGATTAATGGATGGATATAGAGATGAATAGATGAATAGAGTTATGATAAATTAAGTTTAGGAGAATGTTAATGATAGAATCTAGGTGCTAGTTAATATGGGGGGAAAAGGCTTGCTCTGACCACCATCTCAGCATCAAAACAAGAAAAAGAAGGTGTGTTCAGGACTTTTTCCTAGAAATATGATTATGAATCTCTCTGAGTTAGGACAATTAGAGAAATGCCTT
This sequence comes from Dasypus novemcinctus, assembly GCF_030445035.2. Lineage (NCBI taxonomy): Eukaryota > Metazoa > Chordata > Mammalia > Cingulata > Dasypodidae > Dasypus > Dasypus novemcinctus. The sequence goes on from NC_080673.1 coordinate 53,033,502, forward strand.
GGCATGAACATCCCATTTCTGTTTCAAATGTGTAACAATGCTTCACTACATTTGCAAAACAGCAATTTTCCAGGTTTTATGTTGCTGCAGAACATACTGTTGCACCCAGATATAAACACACTTAGATAAAGCAAGCCAGCATTTATGAAGGCCACATCTGCTTTTTTGACTGGCATCACAACCTGAGATGGCAAGTAGCTGCCCTTGACTATGGGTAAATATGGTGGCTGGAACGAGTCATGAAGAATGATCTTCTCTGATACCCATAAGATTCACATTAGCTCTGGATAGATGTTTGCTTTGATTTCTGAGCATAGTCCATTGTAAAACAACAACAACAACAACAAGAAAGGAATCTTCTAACCACTTAAAATTTTAGACCCCACTGTCATCTCCCTTTCAGCAAATAGATAAGCCACAGCAGACTACTTCTATAAAAATCGGAGCATTTGCAGATTGCAATGCTGCTCCAAACAATCATCTCCATATTTCTTAATGTGCTGGGTCCCTGGAGCAACATCACCCCCTTGTTCCTAAGCCTTCCAGCTCTTCAGCTCAGCGACAGTTTCTACAGAGGGACAACTGTTCTGAAGAGCACAGATCTTTGTGGTAAGCACATGCCTTGATGACCAAGCTATCAGAATAGCAATGATCCAGTCCACAATCCCCCTGGTTTTCCATGTTAACATTCCTCCTTGATTAAAAACATTTCCAATCCAAGAAAGCCCACTGGGGTTTCCTGTCTTGTACATCCGGTGCCCCTGACAAGACAAGGAGTATTGAGTATCTGCAGTTTCACAAACAGCCTGTGAGAGACCTGATCAGTTTAGACCACAGAGGTATTGCTACTTGAAGCCCTCAGCCGGGGTATGGCAGGCATCATCTGCCTGGAAGAAACTTGTCTTCCGGAAATGAAGTAACTCAGCCAGCAGATTAAATCCATTCACTGCTGGGAGATTGTCTCAGATGTTCTGAGTGACTCAGGGATATTGCCATCTCCAATTTGATTAATGCCCCCAAGCGTTGTTTCCCTTTTAGTAGGTGCTGTGGCTCTGTAGCTGTTACAAGAAGGGGCTGAGGAAGGGACTGTCGAGCAAACCTGCACTTTACCAGACATTTATACACTAAACATGACTCTCAGCAGTGAGATGGCAGCTGATGACTGGAAATACAGTTGGCAGGTCAGCACTTTCAATGTTTGAGCAGCATCACATGTAAATAAGATGACATTTCTGTTTGCATTTCAATTCTAAAGCAAATCACTGGGCTATTCTATCATTCAGAAATTAAGAAAGCAGAACAGCTGACTATGCCTTTTGAATGATATAATAATTAGTTCTGAAAATTCAGAATCCGAAGTGTTCGTAAGTCAAAGTATTTCAGAAATGAAACCCAGTGGTTCAGAAGAAAGAAAAATGTAAATACCAGAACTTAGCAGGAGCTACATGAGTTCATCGTGTGTAATGGAAACACCACTGGCCAAGAGCAGGCTAGTTGGGCTTTCGTCCTGATTTGGCCTCCAATTGTCTGTGTGGTCTTGGGCAAGCCACTCTCAGCACTTCCATTTCCTCAATTGTTAGAAAAGGCAGTTGTATCAAGCAGTTGATTTGTAAGATCTTTTCAGTTCCAGAACTCTAATTCCTACATGGCACCCTTAGCAAGTCTCACTAGAAAAGACACAAGAGCTTGCATCCTCACTTACAAGCCCTTCTTGCCACTCTTGTCCAGCACCATTAAACCTAGCAAGGATCTGTGCTCTCAGTTCTCCCAGTACCACATTCTTTGGCAATATAGAGCATCTCTGTGAGACTCCACCCAGCATCTTCCCTACGTCCTATCAAAGCAAAAGGTCGAGAAGACAGTGGGTTGATGCCCCTGGAACAGGTGTGCAGTTGGCATGGTAGACAGTGATGACCAGGTCTGATACGCAGCTGACCCTGTACTCAGACCTTCACTTGCAGAAGGTTCTTTCTTAATCAATTTTCATTTGGTCCCTACAGAGATTTTAGTGTAGAATTTAACTGTTATAGCTATGATGGCATGTCATTTAACCCAAAATGTTATGAGAGCAACTTTCCTTTATTCTGTTTTGGTATTGAAGCTAGAGAATGGGCAAACAATACTTAGGGAAAAAAAGCACTGCATTTTTTTCAACAGAGCGTGCTATGATTATAAAGTTTGTGTCTAGGTATTTGTATGTATGTGAATACAGTTTGGTATTTAGTCCCAACATCTGTACATATAATTTTTGCATATTTATAGTGTTTTTTATCTTTAGAGTAAATACCACATATATTGTTCCATTTTCTCTTCTCAGGAAAGTAGTGGGGAAAAAAACGCATGGAGTCACTTGGAATTGGTACGATCTCCATTTAACAAATGAGGGAACTGAGGCCCAAGTATCAAGTTCGGGGTTGTTGGTCCCAATTGAAGAATAATACACCTCTCACACAAGGCTATTCATGTTATCTGTCACATAATTTTAAAGGAAATTAGTGATAAACCACCTAAGAATAGCTTCAATTTATTTAAATATTTTAAAACCCACTCTATTCTACTTGTCATCAAAATATTTAAGCTCAAGACATTTTATTAAGGATTTGAATTAGCTAGTTAACAAGTTGAATGCTAAAAAGTAAATTCTCTTTCACCTTATTACTGTGAAATGTAAGGCAGAAAATATTTTCAAAAGAACATTTAATTTAATAATGTCAAGTCATTACTAAAGTAGCAGGAATAAAAATCTCAACATCATCTCTTCGAGATACAAGGCTTCCTATCTCCTGGCAGATAGTAATACCTTGAATTCACTGATTAACCTTTCTTCCTAAGATGGAGTGCTCCAAAAGGTATTCATCAAATGCAATCAAGGTGCCACACTGATGAAAGAGGTTGTTGATGTGGGAGGGCTTTGGAGGGTGGGAAGTGGGGTATATGGGAACCTCATATTTTTTAATGTAACATTTTGTGTGATCTCTGTATCTTTAAAAAAAAAAAAGACAATAAAAAAATTTGCTAAAAAAAAAGCATCATCCACCCATAATAACTCATTCTGTCTTCACAAGGTTCTTACACAATAAGGACAGACGGTAATATCTATCCCAAAAGGAAAAACTGAAGCAGAGGGGCTAAATGCAATTTCCTACCATAGCTCAATTATCTTTCCAATACTGGAGCACACAGTTAAACTGATTTCCTGTTAAGAAATGCCCAAAAAAGCACACTTGCTCTAGTAGTAGAGGGATAAAAATGATATTAAAACATGCCAATATGAGGTGATTTAACACTCAAAGAGCATTCAGAACTGATCTTCTTGGTAAAGAAAGCATCTAGAGTCAATTTGGGATTTCTGGCTAAATGTGGTAGACTGAGCCCACAGCTTTATCTTCTCTGCTACCTACCAAAGTCCCACCAAAGGATTTATGAAAGGCATAAACCTGCATGGACAAAAGAAACAGGGAACATATTACAGCAGACAAGATGTCAACACTTTTTGGGTGATGAATGAGTGGAAATTCACTTGGCACAGTGAAGAAAACTAAGATCTAAGTGCTTCCTAAGGGAGAAACCAGTCATCCTGAAGGGATGTCTCCAGAACCAGAAATGCACCTGTGAAACGTGCTGGAATGTGTGGAGGGGGATTTTACCTCTTTTTTTTTTTTTTTTTTGGTTGAATTAGTAATAAGCACATGTAAATAACATACTAAACAAATTTAAAATGAGGTAATTATTAACTCCAAGAAAAACAAGCAGTACAAGAAATGGTATGTCATCAGAGTACTCTGTTTGGCTTAACTATGAAAAGTATTTACGTAGTCATAACATAAATTCTAAATATTGGTTTAACCAAAATTTGAGATAACTGTTGGAGGATGTAAGGTGGGGAAGTCATGCAGAGAGGGGCGTGGACAATGAAATACTCATATTTCATATCAGGAAGTCCATAGATGGTATCTTTAAGGAAAAACAGCGCTATGAGAGTATTATTTAGAAAAATGGAAGTAAATATTAGAAGAAATAGTTTAAAAGTTGAAAGTGACTGCCTTAGCAGTAATCAGAGAAAGAGGGATGTGGCACTTGATTGCTCTTTGTTGTGTTATTGCCCTCGTGATACTGTTTGTGTTGTTAAACTGTGTTCTTGCTGTGAAACAAAAATTTTAAATTTTAATTTGATTTTAAAAATTAGTTTTTAAAAAAGGAAAAAAAGTCAGCTAACATGCAATGGAATTCAGTATGCATTTTGTATTAATATCCTCTTCCCCATAAAAGATGCTTGTTCTACAGTGAAAATTATGGTCTTGCATGCCATATTGGCTTGGAAAATCTTTGTGGTACCATTTATTTAAAGGTGTCTGCTTTTTGCATTCTGCATTTGTGCTATCTTTGCAATATACTCATGTATAGGCTCTTTTATAAATGAGTGGCTTCAGTTTCTGCAGTGAAATTACTTCCCAGTGCTCAAACCAATAACTTGAGTTATCCTGTCTATATTCTTCTGACCTATTGCCCTCCGTAGTCAAGCAACCACCCACCCCTGTTCATTCTACTTCTCCAAGTACCATTGGTGCCATTTGCCTCTGCCATAGCCATAATTTAAGGCCTCATCATTTGTTCCCTTGATTTTTGCCACAGGGTCTGTTAACATCCTCCAGTCCACCCTCATCCTACTTCCTGGATAATCATCCATAGAAATCTGATTTTGTCCCTGTTTTGCTTAAAAAACCCCAAGTTGGCTAATCTAGAGAAATCATTAAGCCTGCCTTGTCATGACTCTTTACCACTCCTGCCTGGTATTTTACACTAAATTAATTCTCAGCCACTTGTGTTTCCACACACACTGCTTCCCACCCTTCTTTACCTGCCAATCCCTGTACAGCTTCAAGCATACCTCATCTGCTGTCTTTTCTGGGGTGTCTTCTCTACTACTTTCAAGCATAACCTGTGTTCCTTCTCTGTCCCCACAGCATTTTCTATTTCACCCCCTTGCAAACACTTACCACTGAGAAATTGTCACCCCACTAAATTTGTAGATCCTTCAAGGGCTTAGATTGTGGCTTTCCACCTTTGTGTTCCAAAACCCAGCAGTTTATGGCATCCATTTAGATTTAATAAACATTAATTAAATGAATGAATGAATATGTTAAATTTTAAGGGAAACCAACAATAGTAATACTAAGAGGGTGGAAAAGACTGCTTTGCAATATATGTTTCTATTCTGTTGGCTAATGAAAAGAAAAAGAGATAAATAACTATATGGTGAAACAGATTAATACACACACATATATATGCAAAGAGAGAGAGACAGAGTGAGTAATAGAGATCTTCCAAGGACATTTGACAGTTGTCATCTATGGAATGAGGGAACCAGAACATGAGTCTCTCTGTAGATCAGTCCATCAGGGATGACACTGTGGTCCCATGTGATAGAGGAGCACAGTGATAAAATGGTCCCTATTCACAAGGAAGGAGGGCAACTAATGCCCTGTGGAAATGGACTGGTGATTTATTATTTATCATTATTGATATTGCACTACACAGCAAAAGACAGGGGAATAGAAGCAGAGAGAGATGAAGTAACAGAACCAGCAGCATTCAAAGGGAAATGTTATGGAGAAAGATTCTAACACCTAATGGTGCATAAATTTCTATAAATGCCCTGATAATGTCATAAAACCTAGTGCCCAGAAACCAGTGCAAGCTTAAATAGAGCTTTTCATTTTTGTTTTGTACTATCTGCACTATTTTTATTGTTTTATGTTAAACGATTATAAATAAAGATGAGCCTATTGAGAAATAATATAGAGTTGCAAAAATCATGTGACTTTGAAGTCAGACAGATCTGGGCTCAAACCTTGGCCCAGCCCACTTCCTTACTAAGTCGTGTCTAACTCACTTAACCTCTCTGGGTCTCAATTTCCACATCTTTATCCTTATCAAAATAAAACCTACCTCACAGGTTTATTGTGAGGATTAAGTTAATCCTAAACATTACCTTTCTCCCCAACCCTCACTCTACCCCCCCCAGGAGAACATACATTGGACAGACACATCTCAAAAATCTATTGGTGCAATTGAAATTTCTTGATATTATAAAAATATCTACAACACTGTTCTTAAGTAGATTCCAAAATCTATCTTGATTCAAGACCATTTATCTGAAGAGATGAAAACTGACTCTTCCTTGCTCTTCTTCATTTACGAGAATTACTTTAGTTCCTGAGCCAGAACTGCATGCTTGCTTGACGTTATTTTTTTTCACTAATTGATCATTCGACTGCTAATGTTATAAACTACAATCTCCATTGCCATGATCTCAGATAAAATAATGACTGTCCTTCTAACACCATTTACAGAGAAAATCATCACTGGTCAGCCCATCAATCAGTCAACAATCTATTAGTGTCAAATCTTAGAAAGGTGTAATGTAGCCTTTCCATACGTGGCTGTGTGTTGGTTGTATTGAACAGACACTAGACCTTGCAGTATGCTTAGTGCTTTGACCATATGGACCTACAGAAAACTGATCTGTGCGTAAACTAGTAATTTAAGATATGCTAGGTCTTGATGTTCTCCTTGTGTTTGTATGTTAAACTACGGGGCATATCTTGGAGCAAAAGTTTTGGAAATGCCACCTATATAAGCCTCCAAGTGTACAGCAAATGAGTCCCATGTACCATGTAGAAAATCCACTAGGAGACCTTTTAAAATAAAGAAGTACCTGACTCACTGGCTTCTTCTGTAGTGGTACTTACTGCCGTTTTCCTCCCCCTGGGAAAAAATTTGCAGGGAAAACTGCTGGAGAAATGAAAATATATTGTGTTTAAGTGATTTAATCAAACTCCCCTCCCTGCTATGGTTGTTATCAGTGGGACAACACCACTTTTCTGGAAAAGTCTGAGAACACGAGGATGATTGGGAGACTGTCCCCACTCTGGAGATTTCACACATCAGAACACCAGGGTGAGGTTCAAGCCTGGTTCCCTCTACGTACGTGCACACACACACACACATACACACGTGCATGCCTCCACCAATTCCTAGTGCCTTGAATCATCATCCAAAATAACTAGGAATTAGATCTCTAGGAATTTCAAGGGATTATTTGAGGCAGAGGTAGCAAACCCATGCTGTGTGTGACCCTTCCTCCCTTCAGATAAGTTGTAGTTGTCCCTCAGAATGCTGCTTATAAAGTTCAATTGGTAGCCAACATTAAATGATGGCATGTGTGACAGCTTGAATTTTGTGAATCCCAGAAAAAGATTGTGTTTTAGAACTAATCCATTCCTGTGGGTGTGAGACTCTTTTGATTTTACTATGTCAGTGAGGAGGGACTCAGGTTGAGTCTCCGCCCTCTTGCTCAGTCTTACATAAGCGGAGACACAGAGAGTGAGTGAGAGGGAGAGACACTTGGCAAAGGGAGCTCTGCCGTTTTTTATCTTGCCATGTGAGAGAGGACACGAGGAAAACAGAGAAGCCCAACAAGGCTGAAAGAGAGCTCCCAGTCTTGGAACCAGCAGAGCACAGAGGCATGGAAAGAGGCATCCAAGGGGCTGAGACCACAGAGGAGCTCAAGGCTGAGGAGACAAGCCCTGCCATATGTCTGATTCCATGTGGTAGGACACCAAGACCAACAGTAGCTGACTTGGATGGGAAAGTATCTCTGATGGTGCCTTGGTTGGACATTACAGTCGCAGAACTGTAAGCTTTTACCTCTAAAAACTCCCCTTTACAAAAACCAACACATTTTTGGTACTTTGCATCTGCAGCCCTTTGGCAAACTAAGACAGCATGAATTTGCATACAAATCTGACTTTCCATCTTCTCTTGAAAAATTGGAAGATGATGCAGTGATACTGGCTACATTCCCTTCTGGTGACAATTGGCTGGACCTGAGTCATGGAAGCCCCCTTGAGATAAGGCATGCCCCCTTCAGGTCTTCACCGCTGCACATCCCCTAATTTAGGAACAATTTGAGGGCAAGATTACTTCCTTCACATGTGCTAATGTCTAAGGAAGATAAAGGTTTTGAGTCTTCCTATTGGAGCTCATTAAAAACAATAGCTATTGGTAAAATCATGCAGTGAAACTGTGAAACTTCATGTGTGTGCCCATTAGGCAGTAACATACAGTTTATCCTCTCCTTGGTAACTAATGTTCACAGTAGGGAAGAACAATTAATAGATTAATAGGCTAAAATTCCATCTACATTTTTTTTGTCAAGCAAATCATTCATTTATATAAACAAAGACTTATGCCTTAATCAGGGCTGTCAGCACAAGAAAGTATTGGCTGTACTTAAACTCCTGCTGTGCAACAGAAATTGTGGGATGAATTTTTAAGGAAAAATAATACTCATCTTAATAATACTGCGACTGTTATTTAAATAAGGAGTTAACTAGAAAATTGGATTTGGAAATCAAAGTTTACACAGGAACAAAATGTATTAAATAACATGTCTTCCCTGTTATAAACTTGAGGTAAAATTTGTGCAGGGGAATACATACACGCTTGCATACACAAACATGTGTGTGCATATTTAAAGCATGAATGTCTGGGCACATCTGTATGTCAAGGATACACACATGTGTTCCTATAATAATCGTGTGCATACATGCATGTTCATGTGTACATGTCATGAGTAGCAGGATTTTGTGCCACCAAGTGTACTCAGGCGTAGACATCTGTGATTCTATATATCATGCACACCTGCACACATGTATACATATTACTCAGGACCAGTAACTTTACACAGTAGTCGTTAGCCATATCTCAGCAGGGATGATTGAAATTTCTCACACCTGGAAATGAAATCATAGTTCCAAATGAGCTCATCAGAGAGAAAACAACTCCCAAAACAAATTCATGTAAGATTTTGTTTCTTTAATAACCCTAGAGACTGTGTCATATCTGCATAAAGCAAAAGGCAGCCCCTGATTTTAGGCACGATGTGTTCCTAGCATCTATGCCTACAATAGAACAATACGCTTTACAGTGACAACTTGATGGCCTGTCTGTCCACTCTAAGCCAGAGTGCTCTTTTCACCTGGTGAGGCAACAGGGGAAACGAGCAAATAAATGGTAAAACACTGGAAGGGAAGTGTGAGTCTTTATTAGACAGCAGAAATGAAGAGATGAAATTTCCTGTCCCTAGCTCAGCCCCTGAAAAATAATGCAAGTTCCTAGTAGTAAGGCTAAGTCAAGGCCCAGCCTTACCACCTATAGCCCCTTTATCCCTGGGCAAACTTCTCAACCTCGCTGTACTTCAGCATCCTCACCTGTAAAATGGAATACGTAGCACATGGAATTAAATGTAGTAAAAAGCCTTAGAAAACTGTGTTGTCCATAAGAAGCATTTAATAAAGGTTTGCTCTTGTTGTACAGAATGGGAAGGTAAAGGGAACTCACACTATCAAGCATATACCATGTGCCAAGAACCTTGCAGAGTTTTATGTATTTTATTTAATTGCTGCAATTATTGTTACTGTTTCACGTATAAGAAAACTGGAGCACAGAGCGGCCTAGGAGCCACATCAGAGGCCACACGTGGAGTTAATGCAGGGCTAGAAAGAGAACGCTTTTGTCATTCTCTCCAAAGCATTTCCAGAAGTGGGCCTGAGAATTTTAGTTTTTTATCGGGCTTCCTAAGTGATTCTTCATAGCCTAAGGGTTTTCTTTTCCTTACAGTTCATTTAAATTTTATCTAGATCTACCGGTGTTAATATAACTTTATTTAATTTTAAAATAAAATTAATTTTTATTTGGGACACTGGAATTAGAACATTCAATTCAACTAAACTTACTTCATCTCCTTTTGTGTTTGTTGTTTTAATTACTACTGACTTAGCTTTGAGAATTTCATCAGGGAACCCTTCAGGGTTATTTTGTGCACTTTGATCCTTGCTTGGAGCCTTATTGATAGGTCTCACGCTGTCTATCCATGCATACACTCAAGATGACCACTGGATCCCGGGAACATGGATCCAAATCCCCAAATAATATCCATACAAAACACAAGGAGGTTCTTATTGTCATCTTAATGGAGGTTTAATCCTAGCAGCCAACATTGCTATACGAGGCAGAAGGTCTTTCTATTCTTATATTAATTGCTCCTTTGCTCAAGAAATATTTTAGACCTGAAATGTGACCTGCAGTCCTGTGGCGCAGGCAATCATTTACATTTTTAGCATAAGCAGTAAATCCAGTATCATCTATTGGTAAAAGGAAGGGCTTTCTATAGAGAAAATGTTTTAAAAATTAGAGATATTAAAATAAGTCCTTGAAATAGTAGGGCAAAAGATGAATTTTGAAAGAATTACCATTGGTTTTCTTAGATATCATTTTGCTAAGGAAAGAAGTCTTTTCTGTCATAAAATTAACTCCTAAAAGAGAAAGGATAAGGCCACAAGGTTATATTTTATACTTCCTTTGGATTCAAGTCAGCTAAGATCTACAACATATAACTAATTAGTTGGTAATTGCTAAACAGCATTATCTTCTACCAAAGATGTAAGTGTAGAAAATATGTTCAGGGAGCTTGATACTTTGAAGGATGTAATAGTAGGATTTCTTTTCTTTATTTAATTTTATTTTTCTGTTTTGATGAGCATTGACAGTTATGGAACATATGGAACCATGACTTATCTTCCGTAGTGTATATAGCTAATTTCTTTGCATCAAATATGTTTTTGTCCTCTGAGTCATATCATTGGGACTTTGACTTTACCTTGATACATGTCACTGCTTATGATATGCTCACCTTCTACTTCCAGGGCTCTTTCAATACCTAAATATGCATCCTTCTCCAAGGGAACCGCTATCTCTAAAATCACAGCCCTTAAATGGAAAAAATATACTCCCCTCTGATGCTGGAATTACAGTCAAAGTTTTGAGAGAAAATGTTCAAACACAGTCTCAGAAATCTCAGTCGGGCTTTCCTGCTGCCTGAGCCGCCTGATCTTCTCAAGGAAGTTTGCTCTTAAGAGTAGTAAGAAAGAAATCAAAAGTGACCTGGGCTGAGTCTCAAGTGCGCTAATGAACAGGATCTGCAAAGATCAAGTTCTCAAGGACCCTCGCTTCTTTTTTCCAGGCTTTCAAATCCCTGGGGTTGAGGAAGTCAATTCCCCAAATTGAAGATGCTCTCTTGGTTTCCATAGAGACAGTCAGCTCAGCACCAGATGAGCAAGTGGGATGTGATTTGGAGATTTGTGGATTTTTACCACTTTGTGCCATATTTACCATTTTTGACAAAGCATCTCACATTACAGGAAACTAGAAATGGTCTCAGGTAGCTCTCCTGTGCCAAGGTAATATAAAATATTTGCAAGCAGGAAAAAAATAAACATGGAAGACTGCATAGTAACATATTCAGCAATAGAGTCTGCTTTTTTGTCACTGCAGATTTAAAAAACAAACACAACGTCTACAATGTACACTGGTTGTGGGCTACTGGCAAACATTAGCAAAATGATAAATGTGGCCTGCAGCAATCAAAGGGAGATGGGGCGGAGCCTCTGTCCTGGATAAATAGTTCAAGCCACCTGTGGGTTAAGAAAAGGGACTCACTCTAAATATCAGTAATCATTCTGAATAGCAGCAACAGAATCTTAAAAAATAAAATATAAAATAAAATACAAATTAATTTAGAATAAATTCAGAATCTATATGGGCCATATGCTGAAATGACTTTCTGTTGTGGAAAAGGCATAGAATGTATTAAAATAACTGGAGAAAGAAGACATTATAAAACACTGACACTATCTAGACGACAACCACCAGAAAATCACCAAGTCTGTTTTACTAACTAAAGTCACTTTGCCAAAGGTGTCAAGATGTGGTATAACATCTGTAAATGACTGTTTTGAGCTAGGATGAAAGTGCCCCTCCTATGAAGGAATTTGGATTCTAACAGATGTAAAGCAGATGTGCACAAAGAAGAAGCTAATTTTCTAAGTGCTACCTCTTAAAAATAGGTCTCTTTTGCCAGATCTTTGGACAGTTTTGTCTACGTAAAGGATTTGTATAACTTTCATTTGTTTAGAAGAGAGAGAGAAAGGATGATCATTCTTGGGCTAGGGGAGGAAATGCTAAGACCTTTACCCCCATGTTAAATTCCAGGATCTCCCTACAGGCTTGTTCAGGGAATTTAGCCTTTTGAACATGTGTGCAAGCATATTAGGGTGAAATGGCTCTGCCTCAGGTTTTCCGTGCTCAGTACTGGAAATTGCTGGCCTTTAAGTCATTTTCGTAATTCTGTGTTTATCATGGAAGGGCTCACCCAGCCGTGACAGTCCAACCACTAACGGTACCATCTCTGTGCCCCTGCCTCTTCATTTGTTAAGCTGCACAAGCCACAAGAGGTACAGCTGACTCAGCCCCACCCCCGCCAGGGCCAGGGCCAGGATTGCACACAGTCAGCCTTCTTCTCAGTGAGGTGCTGAGCCTGTGCTGAAATCCTTAGAGAGAAACCAGAAGCCAGGAAATGGTCTTAGAAGATACCTACGAGAGGGGAGGGGTTAGAGAACCACAGGAATAAGATTCCGGGCCCATATTAATAAATGAAGTGTGTGTCGCCTACTCTGCAGTCCAGATTTTGTTTTCCCTAGCTTATTCTGTGCGCTTGCCTTGATGCCTTAGTGTGAAGCGCTAGGCAGAATATTGAAATGAGAAGAGTAGGAGTCCCTATTCCCAATGATCTTAGCCTTTAAAGTATCAACATGACATCTTCAGATCTTCCCATCTATTTATTCAATATATTCAAGTGATAATCAGTGTATTCCCTTTGTTTGTACAGTACTGGGGATGGAGGCTTGGAATTCTCTATGTAAAAGAAGCCCTTGCACTCTTAGAGTTTACAATCTGCTCTAATTAGAAGAAAAACCATCCGCGGGTACAATACTTAAATAATGAAATAATGTGGTGCTGTTTGCCAACTGTCAGGAACATTATGAATTACAAGTTCTCTTCAGAGAAATGGGGAATTGGGGTGGGCTGCACCATCTCAGACCTTGTACTTTAGGGGTCACTGGTCTAGCTGAACCCCTCCCCACCAGGGCCAAGGAGACAAGCCCACCCAGAGCCTCTGGCCCACTAGGTGGACTTGGAGAGCAGGATGCAGATTGCATTGTGTGGGAGACTTCCATTGGCCACACCCTTCTCTTCATTTAGGTTTTTGGCAGCAAACCCTTTTTCCAAACCAAATATTTGGGTTCATTGCAAATATAGTAAAGAGGTAAGTTTTAAGCGGGTTAGTTTTTGGGGTTCTTTTTTAATTCCCTCCCCACCCCCTTGGGCTTGCTTGCTGTCTGCTCTCTGTGTCCATTCGCTGTGTGCTCTTCTGTTTGTTTTTTTTTTACTTGTTTCCCTTTTTGTTGCATCACCTTGCTGAGCCAGCTCTCCTGCGCTTGCAGACTGGGCGGCACTCCATGGCACTTGTGGGCTGGCAGCTGTCGGCAGCATGCGGGCGAGCCTGCCTTCACAAGGACGCCCCGAGTCGCGAACCGAGGGCCTCCCATGTGGTAGACGGGGGCCCAACTGATTGAGCCACAGCCACTTCCCTGCGGGTTGGTTTTTGAAGCTAATATGTAATGAGCACTCAGCACAAAGTTTCCTGAAGTGCAGGTTCTGTGCCTTCCCTCGCTGCTGCTTCACCCAGAGGAGAGGAGTTTGGTAAAGTTTATCACAGCTACCAGGTGCTCTTCTTTTCTTTCTTTTGTTTTGGCTTTCCAGGAAATAAAGATTAGATTATCAAAGGAAGCGAAGATCTGCATAGTGAAGGAAATGAGGGGGATTGACAAGTAGCCTCGACTAAGATTCATTCCACTTAGTCATCTGCCTTTGTATATTGCTCTACTACATGCTCAGGGGAGAGAGAGAAATGGGTGGGTTGGAGCCATCCTTACTCTGGCTACTTTTGTCTCCTTCATCTCCATCACCGTCACCTGCCACTGCTCAAACCCCACCCCCCACCCCATTCCTCGCACAGCAGTACCTGGGACATCACAGAACACTGTGAAACCCGTTGGGCCAGAACCAGAGAGCTGGGTTCAAAACATAGTTCTGCTAACTTATTAGCTTTTCAGGAGATTTTGGGAGAGTAACTTAGCCTTTCTGAGAATCAGATTGCCCTGCTATAAATAGGGATCAAATATGTAAAAGGGCATTATAACTAAAGCAAATATAATGAATGATGATGGTGAAATAATAATTGTTGTAGTTGTGAAAAAGTGTGTTAGAACAATTATGGAACAAATCTACCCTTTTCTATCACTGTTATTACTGGTAACACAACCCCCTCCCTCATTCCCCTCTGCCTTAAGCATGGATTACAAAAATGAATGGAGGCAGGTAACCAGCTATTATTATCATTAATATTTTTGGGACTGCTGATTACATGTGATACTTTATACCATCTTCATTTCCCTTATTTTCTGGAAAGTCATAACAAATGATAGCATCTAAGAGCTGCATGAAACCCCTCAAAATGCCCAGGAGAAGCAAGTAATCTTGTTGTATTCTTAACTCTGAAGGCAAGGAAAGAAGAAGAAAAGTAACATTTATGGTGAACCTACAAATTACATTGGCAAGGGAAATTGTTATATAATAATAGCAAAAAAGTGTAAATAATCTAAATGTCTATCAGTCAGGGAAAAGACAAATAAAATAGAGCAAATTCCTAGATGGACTAGTTGGTTAACAGCAATTAAAAGGAAAGAAATATAAATATGATGAAATTTGAAAAGAAAAATAGAGAAAAATATGTTGCAGAATAACTTTTACCAACCTCTAATTTTGAAAACTTTTAATACTTACACAAAATAATGCTGTAACTTGCTCATGGATTTATTTATTTACCTTTACAAACACATGCATGTATGTGCATGCACACACGAACACACATATACATAAATGCATATGTTTATATTAAAATGTTCCGTAAGGATTCATATCAAATCATAATAGTGGTGGCCTTCTTGAGGGTATGAAACCAGAAATGAGGAGCAAAGGGAGCTGATATGGTTTTGGTGTTTTGTTTATTGTTGTGCTTTTTACTAAGAAAGATTTAAATATAACATGATTCATTCAAAGAATATGTATTCAGAGCCCTTCTCTCTGTGCTGGGGAACCTGTGATGCAAGTAGTCCTGACTTCATGGAGATTACATTCTAGTGAATATACAGAATAAAAGGAAATATAGCATATACTATCAAGATATGGCCATAAGATTTTAATAAAATAATCTCGATAATGGAGAGGGACCAGGAGTCTATTAGGTGAAGTAATCAAGGAGGACTTCTCTGAGGAGGTCCCATTGAGAAGAGACCTGAATGTCAATAAGCATCAACACTTGGTTTTCAGATGTACAGTAGTTTAATTTGCTATATTATTCCCTGCATCTTTGAAGCATTTTAAAATATCTCAAAAAATTAAAAATCAGCTTCAGAGCGGCATGGGTATTTTTAAAAAGTACCAAACCCAAGAGAAGCATTTACTGCTTTCCACCTTTTGAACCAAGGTTGGGGAGAGGGGATGGTATGTATGGAAAAATATCCCATAGAGTAATGACTTCATTTTATCTCTGGAAAACAACAAACCGTATTTTATATACCGATTCTAAAATTCAGCAAAATTGTCTGGACTGATAGGGTTCAGGAAAAAAGAGTAGGGATTCTTAAGAGGGAGAGGGAGATATCAAAACCTTCATGGGATAAGGTTTTTATGTTTATCTAAAGAGAGTGTGGCTCTAAAAAAAGAAAAAGTTTGAGAATGTGTTCTAAAAGGAGAAATGAAACAGCTGAGGGAGCTGTTTAAGGAGTTAGCATACCTAATCTCCACACTGACATAGGAAGCACTGTAGCATTTGACTGGCACAAGATTTTCTGAGTTCCTTGATCTCCGTCCTCACCTGTAATGTGGGTGGAATGGGTTCTTTTAACCATGAACAACAAGGTAACAGCAGCTCCAGCTTTACCAGAACTGTAAGCCTAAGTTTTATTAAGGGTGTCTATGAACCAGAAACTGAGCTGACTTCTTTATATCCATTATCTTATTTGTTTGACTGCGTGATTGATTGGTGAAGTGACCCGTCAGGCTCTTCCAGATCTGCCAGCCTGGTTATGAAACAGAGGGAAAAGGCACAAAGGACAAGAAGAGCAGTGCTTGCCATACCCTGGGGGCAGAGT
The DNA here is from genome assembly GCF_030445035.2 of Dasypus novemcinctus. NCBI lineage: Eukaryota > Metazoa > Chordata > Mammalia > Cingulata > Dasypodidae > Dasypus > Dasypus novemcinctus. Next base: position 53,049,680 of record NC_080673.1, read on the forward strand.
GGCGTGCCCCCCTCACTCCTCTTTGCCCTCTCATGTCCCCTTATTTTGCTAAACGCTTTAACACATTTGTTTCCCCTTTATTCTCACCTTAAACTCAGAGCAAGGAATTCCCATTGCAAGGACATTAGTTACAGGTCTGTTTTCTATTCTAAACACAAAGAGCTGGACTTTGGATTCTGTGCACCAGTTGACGGGGTTAGGTTATGATTTTGTAACCTAAAATATGACTGCACCACTGGTCTTGCTATTATATTCTTTGTGCAGAATCCATTAGGTTTTCCAGTAAGGCATGAAACATCCATCTGGGTGAATTTCAGTAGTTTATTGTTGGGATATAAGCCCATGCCCTGGTCAAAACATCAGGCCTCTTTTCTTTAGCAAAGAGTAGTCTATCAGTTTTTCAGGATTTGTGCATGCCCCCACTTGGTGCCCTCTCCTCCTGCCTCATCCCCCAGCTCACCAGCTTGTGGCCTGTGCTCAAGCCAGCCAAGGATGAAGCTTGTGCTGTGGAGGTAAACGGGCTCTTCTAAACAAATTACTTCGACGTCTTGAAACTTTCATTTTTTAAGATTTATTTTATTTATTTATTTTCCCCCTCAGCTTCTGTTGTTTGTACTCATTGTCAGCTCTCTGTGTTTATTGTGTCCTTGTCTTCTTTTTTTTTTTTGAGGCACTAGGAACCAAAGCCAGGACCTCCCATGTAAGAGGAAGGAGCCCAATGGCGTGAGCCACCTCTGCTCATGCTTGTTGTGTCTTTCATTGTGTTTCCTTATGGCAGTCTTTCATTGCATCATCTCATTGATCATCTCGTTGCGTCACCTCATTGCATCAACTTGTTGCGTCATCTCGGTGCATCAGCTCACCATTTTTCTCATCTTCTTTAGGAGAAATCGGGACTGAATCCAGGACCTCCCACGTGGTAGGCAGGCACCCAACTGCTTGAGCCACATCTGTTTCCCTCCTGAAGCTTCCCCCCACCCCACCCCAGTTGTCTGTTCTCTGTGTCTATTTTGCTGCGTGTTCTTCTTTGTCCGCTTCTGTTGTTGTCAGCGGCATGGGAATCTGTATTTCTTTTTGTTGCATCATCTTGTTGTGTCAGCTCTCCGTGTGGGTGGCGCCATTCTTGGGCAGGCTGAACTTTGTTTTGCACTGGGTGGCTCTCCTTAAGAGGCATACTCCTTGTGCATAGGGCTCCCCTACGTGGGGGACACCCCTGTGTGGGGCGGCACTCCTTGCATGCATCAGCACTGTGCGTGGGCCAGCTCCACACGGGTCAAGGAGGCCCGGGGTTTGAACCATGGACCTCCCATGTGGTAGACGGATGCCATAACCAATGGGCCAAGTCCACTTCCCCCTCCTGAAGCTTTTTAAACACACTTTTACTGTGTGCTTCTGGGGAAGCACTGGTAGTATAAATTACATTGTATTCAAAAGTTCAACTAGTTTGTGGAGCAGAATGGGTTGATATAAAATTATGCCTGCATATAAACAGGCCAAGGTGCTCATGTCAGTGCTTGGTCTCCATTTCAGCATTTGGCAATTTATTTATCTTATCATTTGTTTATACTTATCCGGATTACTGCAGATTTTAGGAAAATCTGCAATTAAAGGTGATTCTTTTCTTTTTGAAAACGTGTGCAAGAGAATATGTTCCTACTTCTCTCTCCTCCCCAAACCCTCCCTAGACAAAGTAAAAGTTTCCCTACTTGGCTATGTTCTGCAGCTTGACCCTTAAATTAGACTCTTGGGTTGGCTCTTTGTAACAGGGTGATGCTTATACAGGCAGTAGGGATAAGGCTGTCACAGGACCAGTGAGCTCTTTATGAAATGATGATGCACCAACCTACATCCAACAATGCTGAAGAAAAAGAAAATTACAGAAGCAGTGCTTTAGTGACCAGGGAAAGGAAGGGCATCCCCTGCCCTTCAGCACATTACTAGGTAAAGAAAGAAGCCAGGTGGCTTAGTGGAAAATGAATAAAGTAGGTTCTCAGTAAATGTATTAAATACAATAATAGCTAAGTATTGTCTGAAAGCACATGCCAGACAGTCTGCTTATAAAGTATTACCAAATCTCATTCCAGCCTGCCAAAAACAGGATTATTGTCAGCATGTTACTGCTAAGGAAACTGAGATTATTTATTTTTCAACAATTTATCAAGCAAGTACTTCTTAAGCACAAGGATAATATAATTGTGGATTGAATTGTGTACCCCAGTTTAGACATGTTCTTATTCTGCATTCTACTGGGCGTGGAGCCATTGGAAATAAGACCTCTTTAAGATGTTACTTCAGTTACTGTGTGGCCCAGCTGTATCAGGTCGGGCTTTAACCTGGAATACTGGAGCCCATTATGAGCAGAGTGAAATTCAGACCCACAGAGAGAAAGGCACGGGGAAGAGGTGGAAGTAAACCATCCATACGGATACCTTGAAACTGCTCTGCAGGCTCCTCCAGTCCTGCTGCAAGGGAATGGTCTTCTCCTCATCTCCATACTCACCAGACTAAGCAGATCCTCTACCCGTTTACCTGTCATTACCTACTTCATGAATCTTCCTGGTTGTCCAGTTAGATGTGGAATTTCCCTCATCCCTTTGATTCCTTGGCATTTTATTTATACCTCTCTTTTAACATGTATTACTTGCATTAAATTTATTTAGGTGCAAGTGTGATCTCTTCACTGGATCAACTGCACCTTAAAGGCAGAGCCTGGGTTTAGATCATCTTTATTCCTCAACAGTGCTCAACAGTGCTGTGTGCCTAGTAGGTGGTATTCAGTAAATACCTGTTGAATTCATGAGTGATTAAATGAATTGATGAATGAATAAATGAAGTCTGCAGATAACTTTATATGGTTGTGGAAGTAGGTAAATTTTTATGATCTCTGCCTCTCTCCCTAAATCCATCTGGAAATTTCCCTTTTTTTTCACTTTTTTCACTCCTTTTCCATTCCAACCCCTCAGACACTTATTGAGGGCATTCTAGTTACCAGATAGTTTAATGCTTAAGGTTCTCTGTAGGTGTTTCTGATGGGAATAGCCACAGTGGTGGTTTGAAATGGCATGTATCCCAGAAAAACATGTTCTTAAATCTAATCCATTCCTGTAAACTCATTGTAAGTAGGACCTTTTGATAAGGTTACTCAGGTAAGGTATGTCCCACTTCAATCAGGAGGGGTTTTAATTCTATTAATGAAGCCCTTTATATGAGAATGAAATTTAGACAGAGAGAGAGAGAGGAAAAAAAAAAAAACAAAAACCAGAAGAAGCTGAAATCAACGAAACCCAGAAGAGAAGGGAGAGACCAGCAGACACTGCCATGTGCTTTGCCATGTGACAGAGGAGCCAGGGATGCCCAGCAGCTGGTCTTCAAGGAGAAAGCATTGCCTTGATGATGACTTGATTTGGACATTTTCCTGGCCTCAAAACAATGAAGGACTAAATTTCCATTGTTTAACCCAACCCATTTAATGGTATTTGCTTAAGCAGCCTAGAAAACTAAAACAGCCATTGACTCACTGAATTTTGCCTCCCTCTCTGCAAAACTCATGCAAAGATGAAAACTAATGGTCCTTCTTTTGGCACTTAGTAAGGAATGATTCCATGACTTGAGAAAATCTCTCCTGCTGGGTTAAGTGTCATAAGGGAGGAAAACCAATGATGAAGATATAAAGCAAAGTAAAATCCTAACTTACATGATCTAATTCAATATAAAAGCTTTCAGGAAATTCTCCTTCACCAAACCAGCTCAGAACAATGCTGTGCACCTCCCCATCTGAAAAGTGAGAAAGAATGTTTCTGGTTTGAGATCATCATGTGTATATTTATAATTATGGAGCAAGAATTCAAAAGGCAAAAGTGCTGGTTATATTTGAACACTTCTCAGAGTGCCTCAGCCAATGGATGAATTTACATCATAAGCCTGGAATGCTTGGTTCTCAAAGGTGCCCAAGTGTTGTCTGTGAAAACAACTTAGCGGCTAAACAGAAATCCAGCAGCTTTGCCATTCTAGAATAACGCAGTTGTCAACAGCACTGGTTCAGGTTGAGATTCCATTTCTGCTGCTCTCTATCTGCTTGACTTTTGGCAAGTTGGCTTCAGCAACGTCATCTGTAAAATGCAAAGCTATCATGGGGGTAATTGTATACCTACCTCACAGTGTCATCACGCACAGAATGTACAAACGTAATTGCTTAGCACAATGTGTATAGCACATAGGAAGGAGTCAATAAATAGCTGCTATTATTCAATATTATTGTATAGCCTCTGAGGAAAGCAGCCCAGAGGCCTATCATTCACATAGTAGGGCCACTCATAAGAAGGAAAATTGATAAATCAGAAAAGTATCCCCTCAGAAATTCTTGTTGAGCAGAAGGATGCAAAAGAATCCATTTGCTTATAGAAACACTCTTTATTTGAAGTCTAATTAACTATCCCACTACAGCTATCACAGAGAATATCTAGGAAATGTTGCAACCTGAGGGAACCTCAACATTTGGAAAGAATATGAAAGGACAGCAGCATTATAATTCTGCTCATCTGGTTGAAAGTGCCTCACCCTGGTGCTCTTGTACAATGCAGGGCTGATTGGAAATAATGTCCTATTTTCAAGAAGATAAGCATCAGTAGCAGTGGACATAAGGATGTCTTTTTTTCTTTGAAACCTTTATTTCAAGTACTGGGGGAAAGTAAGCTTTTATGTGAAGCAGAGCAGCTCTCAGCATGTGACCACCAAGCCTGCTGGAGAATCAGGACACCTGGGGGATTAGATTCACCACCACCTTATTTTCTCTCAAAACAGAGAACACTTATTCTGAGGGCAGTGTTTGTTAATTCCTAACAGAAAAGGCTTATTCCAGCCTTCTACTGCTCTTTGCCCCCTTTCAAAAGACAGGCAGTAGAGTAAATAGCAAACCTCATTCTGGGGAGGACAATTTTCTGCTTTAGCCTTGAAAAATTGCCATAAAGAAACAATTAGGAAGAAAAGCAGTGACTTCATGTGAAACTATCATGTCATTAACACATAACCAGTAGAATGTAAACCAAAATTCGCTTAAAAGAAAAAAGTCACATATTATCCAAATCACCCAGGATACAAAATCCAAGTGAATGGTTCTTAGCCTTTTTGTGGGTCCTTAAAGAATTTAACTAATGGTACCCTTCTCACAAGAAAAATGCAGAAATGTATGTAGCCACGAAAGTGTGTATGTAATTTTAGGTACCAGGGCACTTCTGAAATTTGATTGATCCACAGGTCAGGGATCTCTGTTCTGAAGTATAGATTATGGTAAAGTTTGTGGACCCCAGAGTCAGACTTACCTGGCTTCCAATTCTGATTCCAACCCTTCCTACCATATAATCCGGGGAAGTTTTTAACGTTCCTAAGTCTGTATTTGATCACCTGAAAATAGAAATAACAATACTTGCCAAGTCAGAGGTTAATTGGGAATATTAAATTGGAGAATCTCTATTAAAGCTCCTTAGTATAATCTGTGACATAATTCTAAGTATTCAACAAATATTAATATTGTTATTAGCTATTAAAATATAAAAGTTGGGCAGAAAGGAGCTTCAATTTCATTTAAATTCAATAAAAACTTAACGAGTGTCTCCTATATGTGGAGGGGTATAATAGGATTCTAAAATGGGAACACTGATATGTGGTAGATTGGATCATGTCCCCCACAAAGACATGTTCAAATCTTAATCCATTTTCCCATGGGTGTGAACTCACTTGTAATTAGAATCTTTGAAGATGGTATTATTAGCTAAGGTATGAAGTCTTTGGAAATAGGACCTTTGAAGATCCTATTTAAATGAGGCCAAATTGAATCAGAGTGACCTTTAATCCAATATGACTGAAGTCCTTAAAGCAAAGGAAATTGGGCACAGAAGCAGAAGCCAGAAGTTGGCAGGAACCAAAGCAGCAGACACAAGGAAAGAGATTGTCACGTGATGGAGGATTACCAGAATGCCCCAGACTTCCGGAGAAAACAGGCCCTGCCAGTATCTCAATGGTGGACTTGTAGCCTCCAAAACTGTAAGACAGTGAATTTCCATTGGTTAAGCCAACCAGTCTGTAGTGTTTGTCATAGCAGCCTGGGCAAACTGAGACAACTGACAATGAAATGGGGTAGTGATAAAGACTACCTGGGTCTTCTCAAAAAATGGACATGGCAGATCTTGGGATCTTCTGTTCACAGAATTAAAAGGAACTTTAATGGTCATTCAGGCCCACTGTCATAGGCAGTTATATATCAAACTCACAGCATCTAAACCTGCAATGTTTAGGGGAAACTGCCAATATTTAGGTAACATTTTATGTAATAAAGAAGAAAGATATCAACCAAGTACATTAATGATTTATTGACTAACAGAAATTAATTTTTAAAATCCCACCACTAAGACTTTTCTGGTTAACTGCACTTAGACTACTGATGGATTTTACTTATAATTTAATGTGGAAATATATTAAAGCAGTAGTTATGGATCAACAAAATAGGTGACAAATCTCCACTTTATAATAGAGTATTGTCTCCTCACCATCTCATCTGATATTCATTAACACTATGCTAAAGAATAAAGAGATTTTTTCAAGACTGAGAATGAGATGACCTAGGATCAGTCTTTAAATTCATCCCAACCAATTCAGTAATATTTACAGTATCTCGTTACAGTGAGTATGGATTTTTAATTGTGTCGGTGCCTTTAAAGGGGTTAAAAATTTTAAAAAGGGGAAGTCTATAGAAGAAAAGAAGTAAATTAATGAATGACACAATATTATCCTAGTTTTTCTCCTACAACCCTGGACATTTTTCAGGCTCTTTAGCAGCTTTAGCTACTGTTCTTTTGCCTTGTCTAAATCTGTTGTTTCAAACACACACGTGTGCACAGACCAGGCAGGTGACATGAGCCAGTGACACAGACTATTTGGTGACTGTGGTGACCTAGAGGAGTATGTGCTTGGGCTAGCTAGGGAAGCTGTGGCTCAGCTTCCACCAGGGATTTCCATCTGAGAATCAGCCATGTATTGCCAGTTCTTTTTCCAAGACAAACTACAAATAAACAGTTTTATCTAAAATATCCTAACTTTTAAATTTCGGTAACTGTTTTAGTTTGCTAAACACTGCCAAGGCAATAGACCAGAAGTGGATTGGCTTTTACCATGGAATTTATTACTTATCAGCTTATACTTCTGAGGCCGTAGAAGTATCCACATCAAAGCAGCACCAGGAGATGTGTTCTCCCCGATCTGCAGCATGGGCGATCAGCTGTTCCCATGGCAGTGTCTGCCTGTCTCTGCCATCTCCTTAGGGCTCCAGTGCTTTCTATCCTGGCTTCCTCTCTCCTGGGTTCCATTGATTTCAACTTCTTGTTCTCATGGCTTTCTTCTCTCTCGTGGGCTCCTCTCTGTCTACTGCCTTCTTTCTCTGTATATTTCTCCAGTTTATAAAGGCCTCCAGTAACCTCTTAAGACCTGGGTCACACCCTACTAAAGTGATCTAATCAAAAGGGAGGTCCCACCTACACTAGGTTCTCACCCACGAGACTGGACTGGCTTAAGAACATAATTTTCTGGGGTCCACAGAAGACTCAAACTACCACAATAACTAATTCACATTTTTAAAAAATACCATGCAGGCAAAACAAGCATGTAAGTGGGCCACCAGTCTGAGTCTTTGGTTCTAGGCTGTGGTGTTCTTCAGAGTTTGCCCATGGCTTATCTTCTTATTCTACAGTCTCTTCCCAGGGAGCCTCTTCCATTCCCGTGGTTTGGAATACTTCCTCTTTGCTGAAGCCTCCCAAATATATTGCTTGCCAAGGCCTACCCAAGTCCTCTAAATTCCACAATTATACATCTAGTTGCATATTTCACATTTCCCTTGGATGTCTTATAGGCACCTCAGACATAACTATATATGCAAAACTGAACTCTTGATCTGTCCCCAACATCTGTTTCACTTTGAGTTTCTCCAGCTCAGTAAATGGAACCTATATTACTCAAGAAACATGAGAGTTATTCTCTGCTTCTCTCTTTCTTGCTGCCCTTTGCAAATCCATCTCTTTTCTGTGATTCTTCTTCTAAAACATCTTTTCAGTTTGTCCGCTTATCTTCATCTCTATTGCCACAGCAAGATTCCATTATGTTTCATCTCTTTTGCTGCAGTGGTTTTTTAACTGGATTTCCTCCACCCTTTGTTCCTGCAATCCATTCTTCACCTAACAGCACGAGTGCGCTTTGGAATATTAATTGGATCATTTCCTCCCTCTTTACAATCCTTCAGTGTCTTTTCAGAGCTTGAAAACCAAAAGAAAAGAGTGTGTGGGTATGTTTCCTACTACCATATCAAATGCTCTGTCTTCATCTGTAAAATGGGAATAAAAATGCCTACTTCGAAGAGTTGTTGTGAGAATTAGATAAGGGCAATGTTACTTTTACATTAGTTTTACTTAAGCTCTTGCTGGAAAGAAGGCAAAATCCAGTGAATATTTATGTCGTTAATAGCTACTTTACAATCCCCAATTAGCACCACCTACAGAGTTCCTTCTAAATATTTCAGTAACAACATTTTCATTTGTATTATTGTGGCCTCAAAGTAAAACAGCTGCCTTGATTAAAAGATACAACCCTGTTTTTAAAAAATTATGAAGCAAAACCAATTCAATTAAAAATAGGACTTACCAAAGGTAACTTAAAATGCCTCCAGGTATTTTTAAAAGAAGTTTTTAGAAAAAAAAAATATTTAGATAATAAGGTAGGTGCAATGTTACATCATAGAAATTGAACGCTTTTGTGCAAACCTTTTTTTTTTTTTTTTTTTTGAATTCACCTTTACCATGAATTGTGCTGGACAGTTTTAATTTCCAAAATAACATCGTGAATTCAGCAGCCTATAGTTATAACAGTCCCAATGTCCCCTTTGGCTTTCAATTCACATGTGGTTCCCATGTCGAAGACATCAACGTGAGAATGTTTCTATGAAATCTGAGGCTGGTGGCTGAGAAGCCAGGAGTAAAGGTGAGAAGCTGCCCCTTCAGGTAGCAGTGAGCTATATAACTATAACTAAGACAGTTCAGTATCTGTGCAGCCTTTTTTTCACTAGATCTATATGAAAGACATAAAATCACTCCATGATCAGCAAATTGGTTGACTACTAGTTTGATTATAAGCTGAAAATGTTGACTTCTTATGAGAGGAATTGGTTGATAGGTCACTGGAGAGTTTTCTCTGCAGAGAGTTTAATCTCCATTTTTTATCTCTAGTAAAAGAATATTTCAGTATACATTATGCTTCCAAGTAGTAAATTCCCCTTTTATGCATACTTGTACTGAATATACAATAAGCAGGCCTTCTTTTTGATGAAGAAATTTTTTTAAAAAAATCAACTTGGATATTTGAGAAAAAAGGCTTAAAATATTGTTTCTCAGTGGTAATTCTATTAAACAATTATTTTTTTGAAAACCCACCATGTATGAAGCACTGTGCTAGAGTGCCATGGATACATACAGATGTAGACTGCTACTTTGGAGAGGACTCTAATTTATCTAACTTATCTAGTCTACACCTTCTTTTATAGCAATTAAACTTCAGTCCTACAGGAGAAAAGTAACTTATGCAAAATAACCATGTAGTTAGCATCAGCTTTGACTAGAAAATGGTCTCCTAAATTCAGAGAGGTTCCCAGTTCTCATAAATATAATTTTAAGTATATGTAGTCATTATTGTGAAAGTGTTGATTAAACAGAACAATGAGGAAAAGAGTGGACTGAACACATGAAACTGCATTCAGTCTCCTGAAACCCTATGAAAAGGGATTTTTAATGAAACTTTTAGCATGTGTGTATATACAGCTATATATATATATATATATATGTATATATGTAGTCAGCTAGTAGGTTGATTGCTTAATGTTCTTGACCAATTCTTTTCACTCTCACGTCTTAATATCAAGAAAGCCGAATAACAACTCCTGAATATCTGTCTACATCAAAACAAAATTGATTTTGGATCAAATTAGTCTGGGACAACATGTATGAATTAAGAAAATTTTGAAAAGATTGTTATCTAACGCCTAGATTATGTTTCAAAATGCCCACAATGTTTTTCCACTTTCTGGTTTTTTTAAAATAATCACTTCAATCATTTATTTCATTGTTGCCTAGTTAGAATATATTAAGCCATATGTTAATATTCTTATAAAGAATGGACAACTGTGTTCTGAAAACTTGTCCCCGGAATGTAGCTTCAACAGGGCATCATGGGTAATTTCCAGTCTCCTGAAACCCCATGAAAAAAAATTTTTAAGGTATAGAGCAACATAGATGGGAGAATGGAAAAAGGAACAAGAGGAGCAACAAGTTTTGGGCAACTGAAAAAAGGGATGAGTCGTTATTGACACAGTGGGGCTGAGAAATTATCCCTGTGCCTGGCTGTGCGGGCTGCGCCTGCCCACCCCCAGGGGCCACCATGGAGGCTCCAGAAAGGAAAACTGTTTGGGGGGTGGGAAAAAGAAACTCTGTATCTTCGGCAAGACTTTTCTGCAGAAGGTACAGAGAAATCTAACAACTGCTCTAATGAGAAGAGCAAACAAACAGGAATGAGGGGGAGGGATTGTGTCGGGGATGGAACGATGGAGTGCCTCACTCCGCCATCTTGCTAAAGTCACCACTTGTCTTTCAGTGCTGTGTTTCTTCTGCAGAGGAGGGGGCACACAAGCACTTTTGGTTTTAAAGCTGCCTGTGTACAGCTTGCCACTACATTTCAATCCTATTGAAATGCACTCTGTTGTCCACCTGCACAAGTCTCCCTGTCAGTTTCTGCCATCTCTCTGTACATATTATTGCTATTGCTTAAAAGAACTTTCCTTCCTATTCCTTTGCCCAAAATACAAATCATCACTTAGGACTCAGTTTAGACATTGCCTCTTAGGAGCAGCCTTCTCTGACCCAGCAAATGACGCTGCAGCCTCTGACCCACTCCTATAATACCCAGTATGTCTTTCTTCATAGGGTTTTTTCCCATGGTGTCGTAATCATCTAGTTAATGGTCTGCTTGCCTACAAGAAGTAAGTTCCTCAAGAACTTACTCTTGTAGTAAGGGATGTCTTACTCCCAACTACATCTCTAGCGTCTAGCACAGAACTTAGTGCACAGTTGGAAATCCATAAAAATATCTTGAAAGAATGAATGACATGCTCACTGCAGAATATTTGGGAATAAAAATGAAAAAAATATATATATGAAAGAAAATGAATATAAACTAAACATAATCCTTGTTGGCATTTACGTTCCCTTGCTTTTAGTTAACTCTTTGTGCTGTAGACTTCACTGCCTATAAAGCTTTGAATATTTCTGTTTTCACTTAACAGTGTACCATGAACATTTTCTCAGATAAATACAAATTCTTTGAAAACATCATTTCAATGGCTCTTACAAGAAGATTATCCTTTACAAGTAACATAATTTATTCAGTCATTCCTCCATTGTTGGACATTAAGTTACTTGCAATGTTATGCTACTGCAAATAATGTTTGAATGGATATTTTTCCACCGCTGATTATTTCTTTATGATATATTCTAGAAGCATAACTGCTGGTGAAAATTTTATAGTTCTACATGCAATATATCAGCATACCTACCTTAATGGATACTTAACTGTAATATTACCTTTTTAAAGAGTGAAAGTTGCATAGACAAAAAGGAGTATCTCATTTTTACCATGTATTTATTGGCTATTTACATCACATTCTTCCGTGAATTGTATACTAGTAACCTTGCCCATTTTTCTCTAGGACTGTTTTTCTTATTGATCTAAAAGCTCTTGATATGTTAAGAGTCAATCCTTTGTGAAATTTTTGATGATACTCTCCACTTTGTCATGTACCTTTTTATTTTATTTCTAATATTTAATTTTATGAACATTTGTCAGTCTTTTCCTTTATAAATTGCACAGTTGCTTTTCTATGCAGAATGACTTTGCTTTACTTAGACATATTAGGTATATAATTCCCTACTTAGATATATACTTAGAAGATATATTTTCTTCTAGTTTATTACAGTATTATTTTTACATTTAACTTTCTTCCACATAGAATTTATTTTTGTGTATGGTGTTAAGTGAGGCTCTAACTAGAAATTTTACATAAAATAATGTATTCTTCTGGTACCTTCTTTTGCCTTTAAAGAAATCTTATTAGCGTCATTTGGCATAGCCAGCATCCAAAGACATGTGTTTACCATGAAGTTTGTTTTTTTTCTCACAGGTGAACAGGAACCAGCTGTAAGCAGTGATTCGGACATCTCGTTGATTATGGCAATGGAGGTTGGACTGTCTGATGTAGAACTTTCCACTGACCAAGACTGTGAAGAGGTGAAATCTTGAAATGGTGAATATACTCCAGAGGGATGGTAGGACCCAAGGATAAGGAAGGGAGGCATGCCCAAGACTTGGACCAGGCGCACACACCTCCAGAACCCCTTGGCAACTCCAGGGCGCTCCATTCAAGAATGGTAACGAAAAGCAATACCCAAAGTCACGTTAATCAGGACGCAGTTTCTCCATCTCTACAACAGACCATGGCCTCGGCAGCTTGGAAGTTGAAAGCTGATGTTCTCTCCCATGTCTTTGTCAGAAACTCCTAAAATAGTGACTAAAAAGGACAATTTTAGGGTTTCTTAATTTCATTTCAGTTTTTTCCAGGTCTTCTTGTCCTTCCTTTTGGAATGTTGTTTGATTTCTTTGGCAGTTTCTTTCTGAAGACTATTTGTAGTTTACTTCCAAGTCTTTGTTTTTTCTTTGATTCACTCCAGCTTTTACATAAGTTCTGTTTAGAAGCGTTTGTTCCTGCTATGATCAGTTAGTATTCTATCGCTGAGATTTATGCCCTTGACCTCTCTCAGCATGAAGTGTGCATGGCTTTGGGAAATGTTCCAGCACCCTGAAACAGTCTAAAGCCGCCTTTCGTTGAGATCTAAATTCTTTTCAATGGGTCTCGAAAATCCCAGCAGCTAGAGACCCCAACATTAACCCCTAAGTCTGCTCATTATTTTAAGTTACATCACAGCGGCTTCCACTTGGCCAGCTCTGCAAGAGCCCACGTGACATGAGGGGGGACCTCTCAGGAGAGGCACTTCAGTTCATCTGGGTCATATAGTCTTTGACTGAAATTCTGAACTCAGAAGTCTCCTCCAGGGAGTCAATGCCATTTGTTATGGCTGGAAGGCATGTGGCTGGGCTGCAAGCCTAGTTTTAGAGCCAGGTACCACATAGTCTTCCCACGGAAAGCAACATGCCCATTGCATTAGTTTCCTTAGTCCTAGAATGTAGCTTTTGTCACTTCTTTAAGGGGGTTCTGCCGAAAACGGAGGGTTTAGAAAAGATCCAGACATCTTTGAGCCCCACGGTTGATGGTGGCTGCAGTGTCCGCCTAGGTTTTTACCTTAATTCCAACACACTTTTGTTAAACCTTGCCAGGTGATAGGACAGGATTTGGGTGAATCTTTAGCAAATTACTTTCCAGGGCTCCCTGGCTATCCTGACTACAGATATCAAGTAAGGAATGAGGTGTGATTTTTATAAATCACTTGATCCAAAAAGTAAAGTGTGGGAATTTGCTAAATCAAATTTATTCTAAGAGAGAAAGAGGGAAAGAAGCAACAAACGTAATAGAACCTACCGGTATTTTTTAAATGTTTATGTTTTTATTCTTTTTTTTTTTTTCTATGACAGAGATGTGCTATTTTTTCAGTGGGCAATTTTGTAATACATTCTGACTATCCAGGTGCAAGGTGAAGAGATAACTTTCAGTCGCCTGGCTAAGGAAGTGAAGGGTTTCTCTGGGCAATTAGATGGACCATCTTACTATCTGCAAGAAGTTGGCAAAGGCCATGCCGCTGCTTGGGTTAACTATGGAAAAAAAGCTCTTCTCACTGAGTTGTATTTACATATTTGGTGAGTGATTCCTCACCTTGTTACACTAATACTCATTCAAAACCACAGTTTGGTTTTGCTGTAAGACTGTGCTACCTGCTGAAATTTGGGGAGTACAAGTCAAAGGAGACCACAGGTTGCTTTTCCACCACTTTTAAAGATCTCATATTTGATTGTTTATAAGCAGGCAGCAAGGCAGGGAAAATGATTACTGCCTTCCAGAATGTCACATCTCTCTAGGAGTCCAGCACTTCCTTTAATGAAATCCAGTGTACACATGTGAGAAGACAGGCAGAGAGGAATGAAGTGAACACAAAACCAGGCGCCAGGAGACTTAAATGAGGCACACACTTTCTAGACCTCCATCTCCCATCTCTAAAATGAAGTGGTTTAGCAAGGTTCCCATGGCTCCTTTCGACCCTGGGGACCCCTGATGAGCATTTTGCAGGGAGCCCCATTTTTTGCAGGTAGTGATAACACATAGCAGAATTCATAGCTTGGGGAAGCTATGAATTCCTTGATACAAAACATATAAGAAGTTCCTTGATGCAAAACATATAAGAACAGCCTTTGAGATTTGGCATCTGCTGCTGAGAATGGACATCTTAATGATAGAAGTTTTAAGTCCAGGTGGGAGTTGTTTTATTTTGCCTTGTCCTCAGACTGCTTTTAGTCAGAGTTTGCAATCTCTGGATCTCTCTGTAGAGAGTGTCTGTGGGAATTTCTTAACTTCCGAGGTATTTCTTTCTCTCGGTCAGCCTGGGCCTGCCCCACCTACCCCTTCTCTAGCCAGCTTTGCCCCAAATAAATTGTAGTGTTAATTTAAGTCAAGTGGAATTAGAAGGATAATCCAACAGCAAAAGAAATAATCACAAGACAAATGCCATTTGGATGGTTTAGTCCGCTGTTCGTTACGTGGCCCCTCTTCCTGCCAGTTCCAGGTAAATCAGGAATAAATTGCATATGTGCCCTGGCTCCAGCAGCCCCTTGTAGGACACTGCACAGACAGTGAGGGCCCAAGAGGCCCATCTGAAGTCTATGGGCCTGGCCCCAAGGAGGCCCTGCTGCAAACCTAGTGAGATTTCCATTTCCAAAAGATTGTTCCTGGGGGATTTTCATGTGACTTTGGTAGATAAAGAGAAGTTCCGCTGGCGTGGAGGAATTCAAAAGAAAGGGGACTGGCCCTGCCCTGTGCTCTTCATCATCACCTCTCTCCAGAGGAGAAAGCACCAGTGGTTCACCGATGAGTGTCAAGGGGTGTGTGGACCTCCTAAAGTCTACACAGACTTCATGTGTGTTTGCAGATGTGCAGTCTTCTGTAGTGAGAGCACTGTCCAAAAGAAATATCATACAAGTCACAGAGGTAACTTAAAATGGTCTAGTGGTCACATTTGAAAAAGCCACAGGTGAAAATCATTTTAATTGTATATTTTACAATTTAATGCAATTGTTTTAACATGTAATGAATGTAAAATCTTTTACATTCTTTTTTATAGTAAGTCTTTGAAATCCATTGTGTAGTTTACACTCACAGTACAGGCGGCCTCAAAGAGGAATAGCCACATTTCAAGCACTCGTATCCACATGTGGCTAATAACTAATGATTGAAGAGCACCGGTCTAGAGTTTCTCCAGATTCTCAAAAGATTCCCTGGCCTTTGCAAAAGAAAAATGGTAAAACCTTAATTACCTCCTAAGAGAATTAGACCCCACCCGAGTTGCCTAATGAGAAACCTGTAGACGAGTTTATTTTGTAACGAATAAAGATTTGGGTGACCCTTTTTGAAATTTCTGCTTGAACTTTCTAACTTCATCACTGACGTCCATTATCCTTTATTGCTACCAGTTGTCTTTATTAACAAACCATGTTGATTTGGTGCTGAAACAAAATTATGTTCCTAACTTCTATGATGAGCCCTCATGACTGATGATATATGGCACTTAGGAGCCAAAGAGAAATGCAGATTCTGGTCATCCACTTTTACCTCAACCCCCAGTTCTTCTCATTTGGCAAAAGGGGTTTTTCCTGATCCAGTGCCCCCTGCCCCTGGCTGCAGCTAGTGCTCATGAATTTGGGAGGAAAGCGTGGGAAGGTACATATTGACTACAGATACAAGCCTTCATATGGCCTTATTAAGGACAAACCTTTGGGGTTGGTGACACTCCGGCCTCTCTTTGGTGAATTGTGACTGCCTCCAACAGCCAGCTCTCGAATCAGAAATCAACATTCACCTGTCCCCAAGGCTGTGGGGAAAGAAAAGGAGCATTTTCATTTACCCAGAATAAGTTAGGATCACCTTCTAGGCATTGCTACCTCTTGTGTGGCCAGTCCCTTTGAGAAGAACTGAGCCTTGATCATAACTAGAGCTTCTGTATATGGATTTATCCTCTCGGGTTTGACAACCAATGAAATAACTCCAGTCATCTAGGCAGGAAGATTTGGAGAAGGTAGAAAGTTAAAATTGACAAAGACACCTACCTATTTTGTCTTCACATGGCAATGACTGCAGACGATCATAGAGGCAAATCTCTGTCCAAAGAGTTTATTTTTTTTTAGCATGTCCCACTTTCTGGTGGAAACATTCCTGGGCACTCATGGATTTGGTCATATCAGTAATCGCAGTGGCCACTTCAGTTACTGCTCTAAATCCCTGCAGCAGCTACACTTTCAGAACCAAAAATGATGACAGATAACCTAACATAGGATCATTTCTTCTTTATAAATTTTGCCTAAATGGAATTCTTACAGAGCATTAACATGAAATGACATCTAATTGTGCATTGACTACATCACCTTTACTGAAAACAATGAAATTTCATTAAATCAAAATTATTCCAGAAAATCTGGGATACAGAGTCATCCCCACTATGGAGCAAGTGGCCAGCCCCCTGTGACACAAGGGCCACTGGGGCAATTTCTGGTATTGTTTTTCAATTATTCCATCTTTTAGATTTCTTTCTCTTTTCTGCCTGTGTCTCTGTTTTGATCTATCTCTGTTTTCCTCCGACTACCTGCCTCTGTCATTGCACACACACCTGCACTCATTCTTTTCCCATCTTCCTTTTCCTTCTTTCTTTTTTCCCCTTATTTCTTTGTTTTCTTTTCTTGCAAGAAACTCTTAAATAGCTTTCAGGACAAAAAAAAAAAAAAAAAAATACTGGTCCTGGGTGTGTGGAATAATTATCATCATTGTGATTGTGTTTTCATTATTTTTCTTCTTTTTATTGTGCCTCGATATCTCTATTTGTATTTCGGATGAGGAAACCAATTTATATTAAAGGCAAATTAAATTCCTCCTTAATAGAGTTTGCCTGAGTTTCACACCCTTCTCCTATCACTATTCTTATCTCAGATGACCTATTGCTCTTGCCTTTTTTTTTTTTTAATTCTTGGCTTCCTTGCCAAAAAAGTCCTTGTGGCAAATCAAGGCAAGGTAACAACTCCCAAAGAAGGTTACCTACATTCATTTTGTCCCACACCCAGCAGTTGTAACCCTCCTAGTTCACCACATGCCTCCAGGGCTGGGCTTCTTACACCTTGTGGGTTATCCTGGGTTAGAGATCTACTCTTCTATCCTAACATTTTAGCGCATCAACCTGCTTTTCTAAAATGAGCTGAGAGGCCGCTTCTTCCCTATAACAGGAAAAGAGGCACAAAGAGAGTTCCCTCCTAAGGCGTGTGATGGACAGCTTCTGGTGCAGTGCTGTGTGCCGCAGAAGGCCCCTTATCCATGCTGTTGCAAGGCCAGAACCCCTTGAACACATTTGATGATGGCAATTAAAGGGGTGGGAGCAGTAGCCTGCAGGAAGTCAGCAAAGAGGATGGCAGTATGCCCAGGCAAGGAGCTTGTCAAAGCATGGCAGGAAATCTTCTGTGATGAGCAGATCGTGGGTGCTTTTCCTGAACAAATGTTTATCCCCAAGATTTAGAACTGACCCCGTCTTTATGCTTTTGGATTAGTGTTTCTTTGTGTTTTTTTTTCTTGAGAAGTTAAACACTCACGAATGGCATGGCAAAAAAAAGTTGGGATTGCCTGAAAAGGAAATTCTTTCTGAGAAGCAGGTATCAGTTTCTCATCATCAGTTACGGCTTCCCTTCCTTTGCTTTTCTCCTTCTTTCACAACCCTGCCCCCTATTCTTTGTAATGGTAAGAGTAATTTTTAACAACCCACAGATCAATAGTCACATACTTACTCTCTATGTCTTTTGATGGCACTAAATTATTATCTGCAGAAGTAATGAAGTGATTCCACATGCTAGATGTGGACCCTTAATTTACCGAGCCATTTCATTGCGAAACCTGCTATTTTACAAAGAACGTGTTGAGGTCAGTCACATCTCTCTTTACTACTTTCTGAACTGTGTCTGACTCAAGCGCTTCATAATCTAGTGGCTTTTTCAGGAATATAAATGATCAAAGATTTTCTAGTCCTTGTGTACTATTGAAGTTTGCACTTAATACAGAGCCATTTTTTCTATGGCCACTGGATAAATATTTGTTGATGATGATGTCAAAGAAAGAATACACATCTCTTAAGCGTTCTGCAAAGCTGAACAAGAACCTTGGGGGGAAAATCAACGGAAAAAGGTACCTTAATCTGAGTCACCCTAAGTTATTGCTCAGTGGAGTGCCTGCGGCCTTGTCATCCTACTGAAGTGAAGGGTTTGGAACAGGAGGGAAAATGTGGGGACCATGTGTGCTATATAAACCAAAGACTGCTCACCACCCAAATGGACACATGTTTCTTCCATTGACTTGTTTAATTTTCTCCTTATGCTCTCATAAGTAAAAGTGAAGCTGAGTGGCATGGTTGAATGCAGCTCTGAAACTTTAGGGAGATTTCCCTGACAGGCAGGTGATTGAACCTTACTAAATCCAGAAATTAGAAATGCAGAGTGGCCTTGGTACCACACATTCTTTCAAAGTAGTGTTCAGTCCCCTTTTCCCTCAAAATTTCCAACACATCTAGTGCTTTACTGAACTCAGAATATTGTTCTCTTTGAGAATGTAAAGATTTTAAACAGCCAAAGAATTTTCATGTATAATTTTCACGTGTAAGAGCTAGCTAACTACAGTGTATCCCTCTCTAAACTCTTGCCTGTACTAATAGATAGTAGAGCAGTTGAAGACGTACTAACAGATGGACTTCTCAGTCTGAATTTGTGTTGGCGTAGAGGGAACTCACTGTTTCATAGGATGTTATTGCAAGAGGGGAGAGTGCCCTCTGCTGGAAAAATCTCCATTATTCTTTAGGTGAATTAATTTGACTTGGGTCACCATTTCCTCACCAACTAGTTATTTGCCTTTCACCATACAATTTCCTCAGTAGTTGAGAATTTGGTCCATGTTTATCAAAAGAGGAAAGTATGCCACAAACTCGAGTTGAATGGGGACCCCACAGAGGAACTTGTCACTATCAGCTGCCCTTTCTTCTGCAAAATGTTGAAGTGTATTATTCACTTTGTTTTCAAAGAAGATGCATTTGGCTGGAATGTTTGTGCAGACTTATAAGACAAGGGCCTGATTCTTTTGTAATTTGTCTCAACTATATTGTGAAATTGCAAAGGAATATCAATAAACAGACTTCTTTCATATGAATGTAAATGGTGTGAAATACTGACCTGTTTTGTACATGTATATAACAATATATTTACCTCCTGCTTTCAAATTACTGATCTGAAATGGTTGTAGCATTTTATAATCAGAAACAGATGTAGGGGTGGGGGAGGGTGGGGACGGGCTGTTATTTTCATAGAGGAATGTCCCTTATATTTAGAAAACTTGAAATAATTTTGTATTTGTGAAAAGTTAACATTCCATCCATTTCCTGAAACAAAAAAGCAAGGGGGTGGGTGTTCTTTAAATTGTTCATGAGCTGGGAGATGATTATTCTAGTTTCTAGGGAAGCCTCTTGAGCACTACATATGTGACACCCGATTTTGTAGACTATAGACCACTACCAGCAACTCCCAGTTTAAAAATGTGAAGAAAAAAAGATTCCCTATCCCTTTGTATAACACGTTCTTATTTCCTACCGAACAACCATCTGCTGCAAAGAATTCATTTACGTGGCCTCATTGAATGATCTTTAGTACCTCCCTCCTATCAACAAGAAAATCCAATGGATTTCTTTTTCCTTAGTAAACACAAATCGTATGTTTTTATGGTGGAATGAATGATGTCACAGGTCGAATTTTGTCTAGCTTCCCCTTTTCTGGCCAGTTTTGCAGCTCACATACTTGAAGGTCCCGTCACAGCCATTCCTGTAGTCTCCATGTTAAGATCATGAGACAAAGCTTCCTGGATTTATTTGCCACATGACTCAAAATCATGAAAGTAACTCCTGATGGTTTGCATGTGTAGTTTTTAATTAGGACTTTGGGTAGCCCTTAACTGCTCAACTAATGTAGCTGTGGGTTATGAAGTCATTTTACCCAAATGTTATTTACATACAATGTTGCGAGCGTATTTAAATGATTTAGTAAAGGCAGTGTAGATTTGTTTGTTTGTTTCTGTATAAAGCTCTTTCTCTTTCCTTCTTCCCTGCTTTAGCACCTATCCTACTCCTTCCAAAGCACTTTAAATACATAGAAATCAAAAACAAAAAACTGTCTTTGGGATTTGTCTTCTATTAGGAGACGCAGACTTTTATTTTACTTTCTTTTATTCTCTATGTTCTTGGAGAGCATAACCAGATTGTCTCATACTGGGCTAGTGATGAAATATTAAGGATGACAGTTGGAAACATTCAATCGTACAACATGACTATTTTTGTTATATACAAGATTATAATGTAAATAAGTGCAATCGTGTCTTATGTACTGGTAAAAAAAAGAATATATATATATATGTCTATATATATATATCAACTATGAACATTTTAAGACAAGGATTGTGAATTCCAAGACATTCATTGCAAATTTTGTTTGGTTTTGTTTTTTAATAAAATGTAATGGGATGATTGCGTTTGTGTCATCCATATTTCCTAACTATACTGCCTATTCCTGAGTTCCAGAGGATTTTAAAGCACTCATATTTACAGTTAAATCATGTTTATGTTTTAAAAAAGACAGCACAGAGGAATTTTAATAACTTCCTTACTTCCATCAAGTAAGTCAAGTGCCACGTACCAGTCCTCCTTAGCTTAGCTTCTATGAGTGAATCGATTGAAAGATTTTGAGCAGTTCAGAAGAAGAAGGGCTGCTGAACTAGTTTGAGACTCAGGTTGGTGGAGACTGAGCAGCTCGTGTGGGCTGCAGAGGGCAGGTTACCTTAAATGTTTTAAGGGTTACACTCCAGGATTTGTCAGATGGGCTGGGGCAGCCAGGTCCTTTTTTTTTTTTTTTTTTTTTATATTTCCCTGACCATCTCTAGAGGAGTTTAAACAGCACTTCCTTGGAATTAACAAGAAGGAAGTAGTAAAGAAGGGGACTGCCAGCCTGGGAAAGGTAGGAAAGGAGAGGACTCCTGCTCTGGAACGCGCAGGCTCTTTGCTGTGGCTTAGAAGCCTGTGTGTGGCCTCCCGACATTGCTGACGATGGCCCCTGGACGAGCAGGCAGGGTTGGGAATGCAAAGGGCAGTTCAGCCCCGACCCTTCCACCTGGCCAGGCACCTACTCAGGGAGCTGGGGAGTCCACAGAATCTGCTGGCCAAAAATTTAAACTGTATTGAGTGCTGTGCTCTCCCAGCGCAATTTCCTATCCAAATGGAGAACTGCCATGTAGAAAACGCAAAACATTAGCACCCTGGAGGTTTGCTCTCGGGTCCAGTTCATGCTGAATATGTAGGTGTGAAGATATTCTTAGGGGATATTTAGTAATGATAATGATTGTGCCACAGGATAAGACTCTTTAAACTGTTTATGTTCCCATTATGTCGATTTTTATCTGCACAGAAATCTATTGTCAGCAATGAAGCTGACACCTGAGAGTATTAACCTATCACCTAGGATTTAGAAACCATCCATCCAGACTCCAACTTCTACAATCTTGCCACTAAGCCAGAGGTTCGAGAAATGCATTCTGTGGGACACATTCTGCAATGTTGGAACCGAGTGCCAAGGGCAACTAAGTTGGACCAAGGCATCATACAATACATGATAACTATTCCAAGCTTTAGTAAAGTCACCTATTTAATTTTATAACTTAGCTTTTCTGGAACCTGATTATTGATAGAATCCTCCTTTTTCAAGGATCATATTTCTCAACCCTGCACTGGACAAGACCAGTGTGTGAAATATACTGGTATTAGAACTGTGGGGGGAGCCTGCTAAACTTTATTTCCCACCTCTCTCTCTTGCCTCCTTTCTTCTTAGCTCCTAGGTTATTAGGAAAAGGTCAAGTGTGCAAAGTCTGCCCCGCCAGCCTGGTGCCTGCTTCACCTTGAGTGGAAATGTCCCAGGAAACAGGTCCAGGGAGCGCGGGCAGTGCAATGGTTGTGGTTTCCTGTCACTTTACCCAGGGAAGTGGAGGCCCCACCCCCACCCCCAGAAACTCCACTTTATAGGCTTTTGTTTTGAGAAGCCAAACAGCATTATTTGTCCCTTTGAGAATGGAAAATTGAAAACTCCCTAGAGCTTTGTAATAAGCCAGCTAGGCCAGCTTTTCCACTTGATTCTTACTACTCTGTTAACACATGTGTTTGGAGTAGTGTGAGCTCAACCACTGTCCCGCCTCAAAAAGTACAAAAATGTGTTTCGTTCTTCTTCAATTCTAATAATTCATTCTAATGTTAGCATTGCTACTCAGCTCCCTGCTTTGGTGGAAGGATGCTTTGGGGGGAGGGGGAGAAAAGGTGGTGAATTATTTATGCTCTGTGATAATTACTATCCACGGAGGAGTGAGAACAGCGGCTGATGTGAAATTCGGGTGGGCTGAGACAGGTTTCACATTTATGAGACTTTTCAGAACAATAGTCCCATCATCCTTAGTGGCCCAAAAATAGAAATTCTTTTACCTCTTATTTCATCACATTCACCGGTACAGAGTCTTCTTCAAGTCTCACCATGACTCTGTTCTTGGCTGTGAAAAGACTATGGGACCTTTCCACTGTACGAGCGCGTCTCGGGGACCCCACTGCCCACCAGGATGAAATCTCCCTTCATTGATTTCCACTCACAGGAGCCTGGCAGATGGAGGAGACGGCCCCACGGCTCCGTCCAGTGGACGCGTGCACCTGCTGGCACACTGGGAGGTGTCAATTAAACCCCCCAGGCCCCTCAAACGGCTCTGCTGTGCAAGGCACCCCCTACCCTCTCCATCCAGGAGGTCTGATCCCAGTCAGGACCCCTAACCTAATTGCTCCCGCTGCGCCTCCCTCTAACATTCCTACCTTCTTTGTTCTTAAGGATCATTTACTAAATAGTCAAGGGAGAAAGCGGAGCCAGCTCTCGCTGGTGGGCAAGTGCACTTGGTTGCTATGGGAGCTATATACATAACACAGCTGTCATTGATATTATACATCTAATGGGAGCCAAGGGTCTCTAAGAAAAAAAAAAACAACTCAGAGTTTTGGAAACGACATCAATATCTACAAATGTGACAGCAGAGAAGTTAATTACAGAATGTAAGCACATGATAGAATAAGACATGAGACTAAGATTACCTCACTCTGGGCCCTGGGCCTGATGCTTTGTACACCAGCAAAACTCCCAGGAAGTCTAATTGCAGGGGACCTTTGCCCAGGGAGGGGATACAATGTCATTTCCTAAATATATGGAACTCACAGACCTTCCTTTATGACATGGAAAATTAAAAGTGGTCCATTTGTCCCTTGCCACATCATCTTTCCCTCTTCCTTATTCCCTCTGTTTGAGGAGAAGGAGGGAGAAAGCAGAAAGGACATCAATTAGGAACAGAGTCTGGGCTACAACTGTACCATCCTGACCCCAAGGCCAGGCTCCTTGGGCTGCACCCTGCTGCTTCCTCCAATGGGCAGGGATCTCCAAACTGCTCAAAATCTCAAGGGTGGAAAGCAAGAAAATCTGAAAGGTGGATTTTATTCTATTGATAGGGAGATTATTTTAGAGTCAGGAAACATTCCCTGAGCTGAAACAATTCACATCCGGATGCAATCACAATATACAAGCAGGGAAACATGCAACCACACAATCGGTCCCCAGTGAGTGAGTCCCCATTGAGTGTCATCTTATTTTGACTGGGCTTGAAAGCTGATTGCCTAAAACCCAGGGTGTAACTTCAAAGTGGCTTAAATGGGAGATTTTTGCTGTAACTGAAAAAAATGAATTACCATATTTTTTGATGTGTGATGATTGCCACAATGATTTTTTTTAAAGTCAATTAAACATTTAAAGCAAAACTTAAGGGAAAAATTTCTGATGCACATTATTACTTTCTTGACTCACCCATTCAAAATAAAATCAGTCATTCAATTGAGCTTTCCAAAACTGGCTCACAGAGAGCAGCCTGCCCTCCATCGAGCCTTTGCTATGGCAGTGAACCTGCTTTGGCAGGAAGCAAAGAAGGAGAACTTCTTTTTCATAAATTATAGGGAACTAGAGGTCCAGAGGGATCCCTCAACTAGAGAACAACTAAACATATTGCATAAAATATTAAAAATATCTTTTAACATGCATAGCTAAAGCTGGGAAGAAAGTAAGAGAAATTCTTGGAGGTCAGATACTATGAGAAAGTACAAATCTATCCACCAAAGATGAACTCAGAAACAGGGTTTGCCCTGGGTACATCTGCTGACCACTGGTAGTCCAGAGGTCTGTAAACTATTTTAGTAAAGAGCCAGATTATTCATATTTTAAGCTTTGTAGGCTACATATGGTTCTTTTTCACTTACTCTTTTTTTTCTTCTTTTTAACCAACCCATTAAAAATGTAAACACCACTCTTAGCTGGTGGACTACACAAAAAAACAGAGGACAGAAAGAATCTATACTTCTGCAGTAGACAGGGACAAAGTTTCCCATTCTGAACATAGGAGATCAGAATCAGAAACCCCACACACAACCAGCACCTACCAACGCTGACACCCTTAGTGGGTAAATCAGAAAAAATATGCCTGTTGATGTTTACAAGTGCTGGCCTTGGTTCCAGGTAAGGAGGAAAAAAGAGGAAGTCTCCCTCAAGATACCTTACCCCAAATAAGACTTCTCACCGGCTCTAGACTAGAATCCAACTACTGCGTGACCAGGATACTTAAGGTACAAATTTAGTTTAAAGTGGTCCCAGAGGGAAGTGGATGTGGCTCAAGCAACTGGGTTCCCATCTATCATATGGGAGGTCCACAGTTCGATTCCCGGAGCCTCCTGGTGAAGGCATGCTGGCCCCCACTGGAGTACTGGCCCACACAGGAGTGCTGACCCACGCGGAGAGCTGGCACAGCAAGATGACACAACAAAAAGAGACACAGAGGAGAGATAATAAGAGACACCGCAGACCAGAGAGCTGAGGTGGCACAAGAGATTGAACACCTCTCTCCCCCTCCTGAAGGTCCCAGGATCAGTTTGCAGTGCTGCCTAATGAGAAGACAAGAAGACACAGAAGAACACACAGCAAATGGGCACAGAGAGCAGATAGCGAGTGCAAAACAAGGGGGGTGGGAGTGGGGAAGAGATAAATAAAATAAATCTTTAAAAAATAAAGTGGTCCCAGATTGATAGTAACACAAAGTGCTTGGTAGAATTGAACTCACAGCCTCACTGAAGGAGCTCTTTAAACCCAGCCTCAAAGAAATTTCCACAAACCCAGCTGCTAGGAATATAAGCTCACAATCACCCATCTCAGAACATACAAGGAAGCCAGTCACAGAAAGGGAATGCAGAATCAGACTCCGAAATATTGACCATGTGGAAAATGTCAGGTACAAGATATAAAATGAGTGTTTTTAAGGAGAGCTACAGATGATTCTGATACACCATAAAGCTTGACAACAATCTTTCTAGTCATTTCAAAGCATAATAGCAGAGCTACCAAAATTACAATGGGAATGGGAGAGCAGGAGAAATTGTTAATTTGGGTGGAATATTTTGCTCTTCTGATGACTGTAGTGGCTCCGAGTTATGTACCCCAGAAAAAAGACATGTTCTTAATCCATTCCTGTGGGTGTGAACTCAGTGTAAATAGGACCTTTTTTATGGGTATGCCTCCGTTAAGGTGTGACCCAACTAGAACCAGGACGGCCTTAAGCCTATAACTGGAGGCCTTAGAGAGAAGACCACAGAGAGAGAAAGCCAGAGGGAACAGCCAGAAGCTGGAAGCCAGTGGAACCCAGGGAGAAAGGAAAAGATACCGCCATGTGCATTGCGATGGGACAGACATGCCAAGGACCAAGGATCACCTGCTGCCAGTCCCAGAATGGCACCGTCTTTGGGGAGATAGCACAGCCTTAATGACACCTCATTTTCAGACTTCTTCTATCCTTGAAACCATCAGCCAATAAACTCCCATTGTTTAAGTCAAGCCACTGTATGGTATTTGTTTTAGCAGCCAAGAAGCTGGAATAATGATGGATCTGGAGGAGGATGAATTTCTTCCATAAAAGTATGTTATATTGCTTCAGGCTCTTTAACTTGTAGGTAAGGAAGACATGATCAAGGTTATCCTTACCCTTTATCTGCAGGGTCCTATATGAACTGAGCCCCCTACAGCTGCAATTTCTGTCTAAACTCCCTCCAGCTGACTCAGTGCTACAGCCACGTCTTAACTGTCGGATCAATAATACATTCCCATGACCCAGAAAGAGATTTATAAACATTTGCTAAATGACCCGGGCTCAGCCATTTGGCCCAAGGCACCAAGTTACAGGCCAGCCTATCAGTGGAAAGGATTGCATGCTGAAGAATTGTAGTTACTGCCTCTGAAGAATAATCTTAACAGTGACTTAAAATAAATACCTAAGGGTTGATGATTACTTCCATCATATTAATGTCAGTAATAAGAGAAACATTAGAAAAACTTCTTAGGCACTAGGCAATAGGCAAATTACTTTATATGCACCATTTGACCACATATATGCCATTTGACCCTTTCCTTTGAGGAAAGTACGGTTAATATTATTATTATCCCCATTTTACAAATACCGATACCGAATCTTAGAAAGTAACTTGCCCAAGATCACACAGCTAGTAAGTGGCAACGCTTCTCACAAATCAAGGTCTTTCTATCACCTTAGAGCTGTTCTTCACCACCACATCATGCTGCCCTCCAACTTTTTCTCTTTATCTTAAGAAATGGAAAGATCTTGAAATCCAAACAAAATACAACAAGAACAACACCAACAAAGTAGCTTCACAGTGGAGAAGACTGACAAACACACCTCCCACACAGGCGATCCCGTTGAACATCAGCAGGGACGACATCCCATCACATTGACTGCACACACCTGTGACATGACGTGATGAGCCTGGCATTGGACCTCCGTGGTTTCCCTATCCAAACCCCTAACTCCAGACTAACCACGAGAAAAACATACAAACTCAAATTAAGGGACATTTTGAAAAACCCCTAACTGGTGCTCCTCAGAACTGCCAAGGTCATGAAAAACATGACCTGAAGAGCTATCTTCAGCCGAGAGGAACCCAAGGAGGTATGAAATGTGGTGTCCTGCCTGGGATCCTGGAACAGAAAAAGGACCATTAGGGACAAACTAGTGAAATTCAAGTAAAATCCGGGACTTAGCTAATAGTAACAAAAAATGTTGGTTCTTGGTTATGATAATGCACTGTGGTAATGTCAGATGTTAACAATCGGGGACGCGGACTTGGCCCAGTGGTTAGGGTGTCCGTCTACCACATGGGAGGTCCGTGGTTCAAACCCCAGGCCTCCTGGACCCATGTGGAGCTGGTCCACGTGCAGTGCTGATGCGCGCAAGGAGTGCCATGCCATGCAGGGGTGTCCCCCGCATAGGGGAGCCCCACGAGCAAGAAGTGCGCCCCATAAGGAGAGCTGCCCAGCGCAAAAGGAAGTTCAGCCTGCCCAAGAATGGCACCACACACAGAGAGTTGATGCAGCAAAATGATACAACAAAAAGAAACACAGATTCCTGTGCTGCTGACAACAGAAGCGGACAAAAAGAAGAATATGCAGCAAATGGGCACAGAAAACAGACAACTTGGGGTAGGGGAGCGGCAGGAAGGAGAGTGAAATAAATAAATAAAAATAAATAAATAAATAAATGTAATTAAAAAAGTTAACTCGATAACTTTTCTGTAAATTTTTTAATGTTCTAAGAAAAGCTTATTTTTAAAAACACACTTTTATAAAATATAAGGACTTTGGATTATTAGAAATAAAAAATTAGTTTCTGATGATATTGTGCAGTGCCCTTCCCTGGAAATCTTAGGAATAGAACAGAAGACTCGGTAATTTGAATAGCTCAGATGTTCATCCTTAAGCAGGAGACTGGACCAAATTATTTCCCAAAGCCAATTCCATTTTGTTCGGGTTTTTTTTCGGCTATATATTGGTGATTTCTATTAATTTTACAATAACTCTTCAATCCAAAATAATTGAAAAACGTACTGAATGAGAAAGTAATAATTGGTCATTATATGTCAGAGTTATTGCAAAGGTTGTGGGTAAGTTCTTAGTAGCTACACTTAATCCTGGATGGGTAACCAGCACACACACAAAAGCACCAAATGACAGATGACACTTGCCCTTTGTGTTGGAATTTATGCAGTTGTCTGCTTCTTCCAGTAGGGGGCTCTATTGACCATCAAATGGAAAAAAATGCCGGGCATTGGAAACTAGAGGTAGATGGCGTCTACCTGCAATCAAGTTTGTAGAATAGCGTTAAGGAAGAATAACCATTCAGAAATCTTCTCCAGTAGTACTTGCACTGTAAGAAAGGGAGATTACACAACACCAAGCAAGGTGACTGGGGTGTAAGGGGAAGGTGTATTGGACTACGCTAGGGGACAGAACCCGAATAAACCTTTTTTTAATGTTCTTAGAGTATCATCCACATACTCGCTGATCACCCATGAATATTTTGTTCCACCTAGCATTTCACAAGAGACCTCAGGTACTTAATTCTAAACTCATCAGCAAGAGCAGACTACACACACACACACCGAAAATCCCTTAATGACCCCTCATTTCTGTTAAACCCAAGTACAGAATCCTTAACGTGGCTTCCTAAATCCCGCATGATCTGGTGCCTGACAGCATCTCCAGAATTATCTCACATTCCTCTCCCCGTTCACTACATATGCTCCAAGCCGATAGGCCTCCTTTACCATCCCATAATTCTAATGTGCAGAGCCCTTTTGCAACTCCGGGCCACTTCACAAGCTCTGCTCTCTTCCTGACTAGTCTTACTCCACTACCCTTTTTCCAGGTAACGCCTGTTTATCCTTTGGATCTCAGCTGAACAGCTTTCCTTCGGAGAAACCTTCTGTCATCTCTCCAGCTAGATTAGGTCGCCCTATTAAACACTTTATAACACCTCGCACTTTGCTGTCACTGCTCTAATTATAGATCTACACCATGAATTAAACATAGCACTAAATGACTTTTAGCATTAATCGTTCACTTACACAATCGTTAGATTAATGTCCGGTACCCTCTCTAGGCAGCCAGTTCCTTGAGAATAGGTCCATGGTTTTTTTTTTTCCTTCCCCTGCCCTGCTGTCTTTGCTGCCTGTGTCCATTCACTGTGTGATCTTCTGTATCTATTTATCTTTTTGTCTTCTCGTCTTTCTCCTCCAGGATTCCTCGGTATTCGATCCTGGGGACCTCTGATGTGGAGAGAGGTTCCCTGTCAATTGTGCCACCTCAGTTCCTGGTCTCTGCTGCAGTTCACCTTGACTCTCCCTTGTCTCTCTTTTTTTGCATCATCATCTTGTTGCGTGATTTACTTGCATGGGCACTGGCTCACCATGTGGGCACTGGGCTTGCTGCACGGGCACTCGGCTCGCCATGTGGGCACTGACTCACCACACAGGCACTAGCTCACCACGCCGGCACTTGGCTTACCACACGGGGCACTCAGCTCGCCGCTCGGGTACTCATGTGAGCACTCAGTTCGCTGCATAGGAACTTGGATCACTGTGCAGGTACTTGGCTCACCACGCAGGCACACTTTCTCTTCTTCCTTTCACCAGGAGGCCCCAGGGAGCAAACCCAGGTCCTCCCGTATGGGTGGCAGAGGCCTTATCACTTGATCCACATCTGCTTCCCTAGGTCCATGTTTTCATTCTCCATTGTATCCCTGTGCCTACCACAGAAACTGGTTTTTAATATGGTAGGTGTTTAATATGAATTTATAAAATAAATGATTGAAGGAATCACAAGATATCTGGCCGTTGTACAGGCCTGTTCCTACCTGTTTTATCACTTTCATACAAAAACAAAAACAAACTAACTAACCAAAAAACACACCAAAGGTTAGCACTATTAATATCTGGGCATTATACCAGGCTGTTTAGAAAATCTGAAAAAAACTAATATAGCCAGTAAAACACTTGAATGTTAGCAGCAAATCATTGAGAAAAAAATAATAGAAAAGAAGAAGAGATATGAGGACATAAAACAAAAATTAAGAGATTGTTTCTGGGATGAGACTGGTCATCAGAAGGATGTTTTATCTAAGGATGTATCTCCCAGGATGGCTGTGCCAATCGGAAGCAGATCAGCATTTCTTTACATTGAATCAAGGGAGGCTGGGAACTATTGTTACATCAGGACACCTAGAAAACTCAGCTCCAGCATCTTCTCAGCCATTCCTTAGCAGAACAAGGTCCTAGAGAGTAAAGCGTCTGTAGTAAATGCCAAGGAAAGTTGCACTCAATGCAGGATTCTGTTTAGCTGGATTAGACTATCTGGAGTATTCGTTTTGCTTCAGCTCTGCTGTGAGACACTCAAAATTGCCCTATCTTTAGCCAACGGGGGGTCTCTTTGAGTTGGCTCCCAGGTCCTTCTTACATGATACTATTTGTCGTTCTATGAGCTTCCGCATTATCTGGTATAAGATGCTCCACAATCATTTTGTACATTTCTTGCTGCAAACGGAATCAGCTGATCTCTAAGAAGCAAAATTCCAAAATACAAAATTAACTCTAGGGATCCTACGGATGCTCGCGGCTATTGTGCTAGTCATTGTTTCTACAAGCTCAGTGATACATACATTTTTTAGGAGGTACAAGGGATTGAACCCATGACCTTGTACATTCAAAACAGGCTCTCAGCTGCTGAGTTAACAGGTGCTCAACCACTGAGCTACACCAGCTCCCCAATATATATATATATACACATTTGAAAAGATAAAATACTGTTTGTTCGCTTATCTGTTAGTTTTTTTGGAGGTACAGGGGATTGAAAACCCAGGACCTCATACCTGGGAAGCAGCAGTAGTCAACCACTTGAGCTACATCTGCTCCCCGATAAACTACTCTTACGTTTGTACTGACACTCCCAATTCAAATTTAGACTACAAAGTTATTTTTAATTCTCCACCTTTCTAGTACATGTTTGTGCATCCTTTATTCTGATGAGAATCCTAAATCTCAAGGACATAGGGAATGACAGAACTAAAGCATCTATTATTTATGCATTTATTCCATACCACACACAACAGTTTCTGAAAAATAATCCATAGATTTCAGAATTTACTACTTCCAATGAGATGAAAATCCATTCCTGCTGAATCCAGAGAAGGTGAACCCAAAGAGACAAGGGTAGGACCTTCACCCTCGATGTATAGGACTGAGCCAGAGCCAGGTTCTATGACAGGTACTCTCTCAAAAGAGCCCACCCTCATCTCGGGAAATGTAGAGTTTGTTTACTCATACCAATCCCTCTGGTAAAACATGCTTTTAAAATGGAATAAAAGGGAAATAAACGAAAGTGAAATATATATAATACATCTTAGAATCAAAGAACAGACAAGAGCATAAGACTAAGAAGCACCTTTTGCTGTGAGAGTAGTTATTCATCCTAAAACATGTCGGATTATCATTTTGGTGGCCTTTGAAAAGGGAAGGAAGAAATCAAATCCCAGAAGCCACAGCAAATAGGGAATCATAGGTGGTATACCCCACAATAATCTCATACTACAATAATCTCATACTACCCTCACTTGGACCAGTTCTGGCACAGAATTGCAGTCCAGATTAAATTCTGGTGTAATTCCTGCATTTTTTTAGAGAATTTCAAGTCTTAAATTTGGTTTGAAGTTTTTCTGAACTGATAGTACCTCAAGCACATGTCAGGATTAAGTGCAAATCCTCCCTGAAAGAAGGCAATTTCATCAAGGCCCCAGATAATTATTTCAATATGTTTTTAATTTTTATTGTGGTGCTATTAAATGTGCCATTTTAAAGTGTATAATCAGTGCCATCACTACCATCCATTACCGAAATTTCTTCATCACCCTAAACAAACTCTGTCCCCTTTAAGCAATAACTCCCATGTTGGTTAATTGCATGTGTGACCTTGACTAGGTTATGGTGTCCAGTTGTTTGGTCAAGCAAGCACTGGCCTGGCTACTGTGAGGGCATTTTGCAGGTGGATTTACATCATTAATCAAATTGATTGCACCTACATTCAACAAAGAAAATGACCTTCAGCAATAAAAGGAGTCTCCTCATCCGATCAGTTGGAAGCCTTAAAGAGAGAAGTGAGGATTCAGCAATCAGAAACAAGAATTTCTATCTTTACTTTGGCCAGTCCACTTTTCCTGGGGAATTCAACTTCACCTTTACCAACTTTCTAACTTGTGGCCTGCTGTATGGAATGTGGACTTGCAATGTCTATGTCATGTGAGCCAACTCCCATAACAAATCTTTTAACATTTATATATAGATACACACATAAAAATTATATGCATCCTACCAATGTATCTAAATATATATAAATATAGAGTTACATTTATTTATCTGTAAATATTAAGTTATAAATGCATATTTTATAAATTATGTATGTAGACTACTGGTAACCTCTAATAACTCTGTCTCTATGAATTTGCTTATTCTAAATATTTCATGTAAGTGGAATCATAATATTTGTCCTCTTGTATCTGACTTATTTCATTTAGTACAATGTTTTCAAGGTTCATCCATACTGTAGCATGTATCAGAATTTTATTTTTACAGCTGAGTAATATTCCATTGTATGTATACACCACATTTTGTTCATCCACTCACCTGATGATGGACACTTGGGTTGTTTCTACATTTTGCCTATTGTGAATAACGTTGCTATGAACACTGGTGTATAAATATCTGTTCAAATTCCTGCTTTAAATTATTTTGGATATATGCCTAGAAGTGGAATTTATGGGTCAAATGGTAATTCTATGCTTAACTATTTAAGAAATACTAAACTGTTTTCCTCAGTGGCTGCACCATCTTACATTCCCACCAGCAATGTGTAAGTGTCCCAATGTCTCTGCACCTTTGTCAACACTTATTAATTTCTACCCCCCCCCCCCCTTTTCTTGTGAATAATAGCCATCTTAGTTGGTATGAAGTAGTACCTCATTGTGGTTTTTATTTGTGTTTTCCTAATGAATAATGATGTTGAGCATCCTTTCATGTGTTTATCAGCCATTTATATATCTTCCTTGGAGAAGTGTCTAGTCAAGTCCTTTGTCCATTTTTAAATTGGATGATTTGTCTTTTTGTTATTGAGTTGAAAATGTTTTTTAGATATTCTGGATATTAAACCCTTATCTGATATATGATTTCCAAATCATTTCTCCTATTCTGTAGAATGCCCTTTCACTTTCTTGATAATGTCCTTTAATGCACAAGTTTTTAATTTTACCTTTCTTTTGTTGCTCATGTCCTCTAATATTTTTTCAAGTCCAAGACCCAGTCAAAGATAACCAGATACACAAAGAAACCAGATGTCATAAATGATATCCAGAAGAAACTTCAGATCATCAAAACAGAACTGCAAAACTTCAAATCTTGGAAGTATATGAATTAACTATACAACTGCCACCCCTCCAAGAGGAGAGCGGACCAGCCCTTTCCACATGTGCAGGTGGGCCCTTTCTTTTCATTCCAGACATCTGCTTCCACGATTCTGCCCCTGAAGTCTTTCTTCCTTCAATGTGTCCCTTTTCTGTCCCTTTCAGTCCAGGCAGGCAGTGCTTCTGTTCATTCAAATTTCACAAACACTTGTTAGCTTTGCATGCAATTCAAAAAGGTCCAAACCATCAGACAAAAATACTTTCCATAGATCATTCCTCAAGAACTGCATTTCCAACCCTGACTTCCTCTGAAGTGGCTAACCGGATGCATGCTCAGCCACACCTTCTTTGGAAAAGAGTTGTTCTTTTCCAAATGTGAAGCCATGTTCTCTGGGGACTCACTCCCCAGAAGCTCAGGCAGGGCCTTGATAGAGCCACTTCTGGCCCTAATCTTACAGCACAATAAGCTTGGAAATCTCCTCAGCTAAATATCCAAGGTCATTGCTTACAAATTCCACTTTAAATCCAACACTAGAACATACTTCTGCCAAGTTCTCCGCTACTTTATAACAAGGATCACGTTTCCTCCAGTTTCCAATAGCACATTCATCTTTTCTTCTAAGACCTCATGAAAGTACCAACAACATCATATTTCTATCAGCAATCTTTTTTTTAATGTTATATAGGCCTTTTCAATCAAGCACCTCACAATCCTTCCAGCCTCTACCTATTACCCAATTTCAAAGCCATTTCCACATTTTTAGATATTTGTAATAGGAGCACCCCCACTCTCTAGTACCAAAACCTATCTCGGTTTGCCAGGCTGCTAAGACAAATGTGCTGTGAAATTCACAATGGGTTGGCTTCCACTACAGGAATTTCTTGGCTCGTGGTTTCAGAGGCCAGAAGGCTGACTTTCCCCCAGTGTCTGCAGCATTCTGGCTGTACAGTACTCCCTGGTATTCCCTGGCTTTCCCATCACATGGCATGCCCCCTCTTTCCTCTTTCAGGTTCCATTGATTTTTTATTTCAGGCTCCTCCCTGGCTTTCTCTATATATAATATTGAATTTCTTCTGCTTATAAAGCCTCCAGTATTCCAGATTAAGACCCAGTCTCATTCAGCTGAGCCACATCTTAATAAAGAAACATCTTCAAGAGACAATACAAAGGAATCACACCCACATAAGATCAAGACCAAAAGCACATCCAGATTGGGAATGTAACTGAATCCTCCACAACTGGGGTTTTCTTTAACCAAGACTTGGACCTGAGGAAGCCAGCCACTCAGAAATACCAAACAGTGGAGAGGGGGGGAAGCCCTCTTTTTCACCAAAAACCTGAAACACCTCCATTAGAAAATATTGTGTCTTGAAAATCTTTTATTTCCAGTCATTCCTTGTTAAAATCAATTTGATCACCTGGGTGGAACACAGGAATGGGTAAGTATGGTTATTTGATCCCTTCCAATCTGAAACAAGGAGTAATGGGAACTGGCCCCAGGATGCAGACATACATAGGTGGCAGATGGTGTACTGGGTCGGGGCAGATGAAGGGAACCGGAGATTGTGCAGCAGACAGGCACAGGATGCAGAGAGGCAGAGAAGCATGTTATATAATTTTGCCAAGATCAACCAGCAGGAGATGGAGAGAGTAAAAAATAAAAATAAACAAGGAATGGATGGAAACAGAAGCACTAAAATACATGATTAAGATGTAACTTTACGTTATATCAGTGCTGTTACATAAGCGGCATGACCTTGACAATCACTACCAACAGTCATTACCCCATGACCACCTTAGTTTAGGAAGGTGGTCAGAAAGGAGCGAATTACAAGGGAAAGGGCAGTTTCCTAACATGTTTCCTTCTTGCTGAAATGGGAACAAAAAGCTCATGTATAATAAAATCACCAGTATTTATTTAATTATAAAGAAAAAAATTATATATATAACCATCTATGGTTTGTTCTTACTGCACTGGAAACAAGAAGCTCAAATATGATTAAAACCACCAAAGTTTATATACTTAACTATATAGAGAAACATATAACCATAACAAACAGTGTAGCAAACAAATATCAGAATGAAGTATCTCTTTTGAGTGCCCTGCCTCAGAGGGGTTTTACACAAAACTTTGTTTTCATTATCTTGTAACAATCTGTGAGGCAACTTGGGGAGGCATGTTTGTTGATTAGTTTACCTCTTCATGTATAGCCTGCTGTTGTCTCAAAATGGATATAGTGATTCAGAAATAACAGCAAGATAACAGAATAAGTAGCAAATGAATAAAACACCATAATGATATATACACACACATCAAATCTTAAGAATATTTTGTATGTGAAATTATAGATAATGTTAACTTTTTTCCTCATGCTTCCTTATTTCCCAATTTTCAGTAAATAAATGATTTATTTTTATAATGAGAACAAAAAGTAATTTTCAATTACATGAAAAAGAAGAAATAGGGATGGAGAAAAAGTAATCCTTCATAGCTTTTTCCAAGGATAAATAAATGTAGTTCTGGCTTTCTAAAGTATAATATACATTTATACCAGAAAACATGAATATTCTTGTTAGAAAAGATCACAAATTGGATTTTAAGCTATAAAAAAGGGAAAGCTGGACAGTTATAAAATTCACATTGTCTCTAACATAAATGCAGCCAATTGCTAGGAAGGATACAACTATTTCCAATACTAAAAATGGACAAATATCTCTCAAGAAACATTATAAACAATATCCTTGCAAAAGGAAACAGAGACTCACAGAAACCAAGTCACTTGCCCGCGGTGAAGCAGGTTCTAAGCGTCAGCCGGTCCCACCTGGAGAGTCCTTTGCCTGCACGCGCTGCACGTAGTCTGCTTGCACTCAGGCTTGCCTGCGTTCTAGTCTCCTTCCCAACTTCATTGTCAGCAATCCAGACAAGGGAAAAAAGAGCAGGAAAACAACATTACCTGGGGCTCCATAAACTGATTCCAAGTGCCTACAGCACAGAGCAGCCTCTCTTAAATAGGCAGGGGTAAGGAAGTAAGTCTCCCAAAAGCTGCACGCTAACCGTTCATTTAAAACCTCCTCTGAGGCCTGATCAAGCCATTCGCCTGCTCTTTGATGACAATTTATGAAAACAGCTTCCCAGAATTCAGGTCTCAGAAAATATTTAGTAAAAGTAACTGCTTCTAAACCTGTTTTACACAAACCTTATTGACAGTTAAATGATGTGTGATTGGATTCTGTGTTTCTTAACCTCGGACCCTAAACTTGTGACAATAATGTACCAAATTTACTTAATTATTTGCCCCTTTTGGGGCATTCGGGGTGTTTCAAATTTTGCACTCTTTGAAAATTACCCTGTGATGAACACCCTCGTATAAATCCTTGCATCCTTTCCTAACTATTTCCTCAGATAAATTTGCTAGGAATGAATTACTGGATGAAATACGAACACTCATGATACTTCATATTTATCATCTTTCAGAAAGAG
Organism: Dasypus novemcinctus; assembly: GCF_030445035.2. Lineage (NCBI taxonomy): Eukaryota > Metazoa > Chordata > Mammalia > Cingulata > Dasypodidae > Dasypus > Dasypus novemcinctus. The sequence continues at coordinate 53,086,982 of NC_080673.1, forward strand.
TCTGACAAAATCCCCTCTCACTGCCGTGGTAGTGCCCACCGTCGCTTTGCTGCTGGGTCACCCTTGCCCTGTGTGAAAGCAAATCTCTTCACAGAGACTTCTAAGAACTGATAAAACTTATTCTGCCTAGAGCACTATGGGCAAAATGTGTTACCAAAAACATTTTAAGGAAACAATCCAGAAAGTTGAAATGTGTGAAGGACAAGATGTTCAGAACCCTGTGGATTTTCTGAGGGTCTTCACAGGCTGTGGATTTCATAGACATACCCTGCTACCCTGCACTGGCCTGGGGTTGGGAGCAAAGAAAAAAGAGGAAGGGGCCCTGGCACCCAGGCCTCTAGCCTGAGGAGGGACAGTGCCCTCTCAGCAACTAGGGCAATGTCCCAGGTGATGACTTCCATGGAAGCAGGAAGCTGTCTCTTCCTGGAAAACGTGTTCTTTTCTGGACAAGTAATGTCAATGTCACACAGCAGCGTAAACATTTTTGCAAGCTTTTTCCTTTTCCATGATGTTTGTGTAACTGACACATGGATTTCCTCATAGGCATATCAAAGTGCAAAAGCATGAACTGTTTACTAGGAGGAGGAACTTGAAGCTTTCCAGAACTTGTCTGCAGAGTCTTTATTATGATCGAAACAGAACAAGACTCGCTATACTCCCAAGACATTAGGGAATGCCAGTTACTCTAAAAAGGGATGTCAGCTCCACAGAACAAAGACAGCGCGGCAGAGGAGGGCAGCCGCGGTGCTCGGGCAGGCCTGCCTTCCATGTTTTGAAAGGCCCAAGCCCTGGTTTTTACATTCTTGGGTTGGTTCTTTGAGAAACACTCTACCATCAACACACCTTCCCAATACAGCACAGTCAGTTTCACTTCTCGGGGTGAATGGCTAAAGGGAACCCTGGTGTACGCGTGCGTGTATGCGCACAGGGTAGTATTCTGAGACGGTACCTGCCTGAGAATGAGGAGGAGGAGTTTTCACCAAGGACAAAGAAGCCAACTGACCTGTTAAATAGACTTTCTAAAATCTCATAGCAGATTTCTCAATGGCCTTGCAGGCAAATGATACCATAAAAGGAAACTGAAAAATGGGACTGGCTAAGTTATTTGACAGTGTGAGAATGAAAACTGTGTTTGTGTGGGGCCTTACACAATGTGTAAAAAGCATTAATATTTATAAACATACACTTACCTCACAACTTTGTGAATGGACCAAAGGGACAATTGCCTTTTTAATAGATGAGGACTGGTAGTTGTCTTCATTTTATCGAGGAATAGAAGAGGGTGGAAAATTAACGCTTCTACCCCAAGTTCACACCTCTACAAAGTGGGTAGAAGTGGAACGAGGATCCAGTCCATCCAATCCTTAGTTCTGTCCAGCCAGTAATCCTGTTTTCCTCTCTGCTCTTGCACAAAGATGCCTTTTCAGTGATTTCCCCCATTTCATATGGCCCTGCTACCCACACAGAGAGAACTTTGTTTTGACCTCCTGTTGTTTTGGCATCTGAAGGGGCCCCTTTCTTCTAGAAACTAAATTGTTGCCCATGTTGCTAATTACTATAATTTCTTACCCTGAGCTGGCCTTGCAGGCTTCATAAAAATGTGCTGCTCCTTGCAGATTCTTACAGAGATCTGCCTGGCGGGATTTACATCGTGAAGAGCTCACAGCCTCCTAAAGGAAACCTAAAATGTAAGCATACCAAGGAAATTATGTCAACACGCCTTTCTTTCTTAGGGCAAAATCCTGTCAAGAATTCTTTGCAAGTGGCTTCACCTTCACGTACAAGGGCCTAGCTCAGTTGTTTCTCAAAACACTACAGATTCATGTTCATCCCTGAGGATGGCAGCCTCTGAGTGTCCCTCAAGCCACCTGCAGGTGCTGAATCAGTCCAGAGACTGCCCAGGACTGACTTGAGGAAGTCTGAGGAGGACCGGCAAACGTGAGCAGGTCCCAGCCCGTTTGAAACTGCTCCAATCAGCTAGTGATCCAACCAGCATTTATTCCATGTTTACTATGCCCATATTACTAAGCAGAAAAGAATCAGAGTTCAAAACTTCTCAGAATTTGAGTCATGTAATGGCAGGTAAGATCTATATGCAAATACTGAAATACTGGTCAAAGTTCAAAAAAGAATGTGGTGAGCTCATGGTAGAGTGAACTTTCTTTTTGAAAGATTTATTTTTCTTTCTTTCTCCACCCCCCCTCCCCCATTGTTTGCTCTCTGTGTCCATTTGTTGTGTGTTCTTCTGTATCTGCTTGTCTTCTCTTTTAGGCGGCTCTGGGAACCAATCCTGGGACCTTCCGGAGTGGGAGAGAGATGCTCAATCTCTTGCACCACCTCAGCTCCCTGGTCTGCTGCATCTGTTATTGTCTCTTCTCTGTGTCTCTTGTTGTTGTGTCATCTTGCTGAGCCAGCTCTCCACTCAGGCCAGCACTCTTGCGCAACCAGCTCTCTGTTCGGGCCAGCTCGCCACATGGGCCAGCTCGCTTTCACCAGGAGGACCAGAAATCAAACCCTGGACCTTCCATATAGTAGATGGGAGCCCAATCACTTGAGCCACATTTTCTTCCCCTGTAGAGTTAGTTTTAAAATTCTAAGATGGCCAAGGAAGAGGAAAATCACAGAACCCTCAAGTTTTCTTAACTAATCATAAATGTGAGCTTTGTTTTTTCACTTGCTCATTTATCTACTGTCCATTTAGCCCACCAGAATATATGCTTTATGAGGGCAACTCTGTATTTGTTGATATAGGTTTATGCATAGCACAAAAATCTGCTATTCAAAAGGAAGAAAGGAAAGGAGGGAGGCAATAAGGAAGAGGAGTAAGGGAGAACAGACGGGAGGAAGAAAGGATACTTAGAAGTTAAAAGCATGCCATCTAGGCTGCCGAGGTTTGAATCCAGCTTTGTGAAGGATAGCTGTGTGATCTTGGGCAAGTTACTTAACCTGTCTCTGCCTTTGTTTCTTCATCTTGAAAATAGTAAAAATAATACCTATTGTTAAATGAAGAAAAATGATAAATATTTGTGGGTTTCAGAATAGTGCCTGGGCAGATTAAGTATTCTTAAGCAGTTATTAAATTTCAAAACATTTTAAAATGAAATATTTTTGGGGGAAGAGTAAAATATAATTGTTGGGGAAGATATCATTTTAGATTCTACTTGTAAAAGGGGGTTGGAATTAAATAAATAATGATGATAGAAGAAGTCCTCATAGTTAGTATATTATAGAAAGTTTTAAAAAATAACAAAAAGAGAAGTGTCTGCAAGAGAGTAATGGGAAATAAGTCTGGAAAGTCATTTGCAGCCAGATCATGGAAGCCCTTGATGGATCCACTAAGGTATTTGTACTTCTTTGCGCCAGCAGCACAGAAGCATTGAAGGTTTTGAAGGATGGTATGATCTTCCCTCCATTTTAGGAAATCTAATCTGGCTGTGGTGTGAAAGGTAGACCAGGGGAGGGCAAAACACAGTGAGGTTGGCTAAATGTATGTTAGCAAGAAGACCCAACTAGAGTGAGTATAGGAATAGAAGGACCAGATACATTTAAGAGCTATTTCAGGGTTAGAAGGTGTCGAACTTGTCAGCTGATCTGATGTGGAGCCCTGGGAAGAGCAGAGAGTCAGGGCAGAGGGCCCAGAACTGCTCTGCTGGCCCAGCAGTTTCTTTCTACCAAGAGCTGGGATTGGGAACCCCACACCCTGGGCCAGATCCTGCCTGCCTTAAATGGGGCAAGCCCCCTGGTGTGGACCCCAGTCAGGGAACTCTCCCAGGCACCCCCATCCAGTTGTGCTGGGTACCCTGCTCAGGGCTCCCAGTGTGTGGCCCTGCCACGGAGTGTCAAATATGTATACCTTCTCCATTTGCATGGCAATTTCTGAGAAAAAGGACTGCCATTTTCAATGCCGTGTTCCCACACTGACTAGTTGTGTGGCCTTGGAAACATTATTTGACTTCTTGCTACTCAGTTTCCTGATAAGTTTAAAGGGGGTAATTTAAAAAGCCATCTCACAATCCTATTAGAAATGATAAATGGAATAATGTATTTAATGTGCTTTATACAATGCCCAGCACATTGCAGACAATAATTTAATTAATATTAGTGTAGAAGCCACATATATATTTGTGAAACCAAAAAATTAATGATATAAAAATATTTAAAGCTGAACTGGAATCAGAGGTCATCCTTGGGTCCATCAGCAGGGGAAAGTTGAGCAAAATTCTATATAGCAGTCAGAAAAGAACTAGACCTACAATAGCATTTGGGATGGATCTCAAAAATATAATGTTGAGGGCAAAAACAAGGGGCAGAAAGTTTTTAATTTTCCATACAAGATAACTTACTTTTAAAATACTAATTTTAAAGTATTAAAAGAGTATAAACATAATCACACTACTTATTTCATAAGGATATAAATATATCAATAAATGTTTGAAAGGTGGACTGAAGAAAATACATAAATTCTGTAAGGGTAAGTGGTTAAGGAGGTGACAAGAACAGGAGTGAAATTGGGCATTTGTAGTAGGATGAAATTGCCACCCCACCCCACCCACAAGATACCAGGTCTTAATCACTGGAACCTGGAAATGTGACCTTATTTAGAAAAAATAAGATGATTAAGTTAAGGATCTTGAGACGGGGAGATTATACTGGACTAAGACATTTAATGTCTGGCCCTTTGCAGAAAGATTGCAGACACCTGGTTCAGAATATGGCTATTGGTAAATAAGCTATGGACATTTACTTCCTGAACTGTTTGGCAGCTTGTGATGGTTTGGAGTTATATGTTTTCCAGAAAAACATGTTTTTAAATGTAATTCATTCCTCTAGATGTGAATCCATTGTAAGCAGAACCTTTTGATGTAGATACTCGAATTAAGGCTTGGCCCAGAATTGGTCTTAATCCCATTCCTGGAATCCTTTATAAGCAGAATGAAACTCAGCCAAAAGAGAGAAAGCCACAGAAAGTAAGACATAAATTCAACAGAACCCAGAAGAGAATGAAGAGGCCAGGAGAGCTGTTGGTGTGCCTTGCCATGTGGCAGAGGAGCCAAGGACCAAGGGTCACCAGCAGCCAGTCCCAGAAAACCAGATTTTGGGGGGAAAAACCATCATCTTGATGCCTCCTTGATCTGGACTTTTTCCAAGCCTCAAAACCATGAGCTAATAAATTCCCTTTGTTGGCACCCACGCATGGTATTTACTCGAACAGCCAAGGAAACTAAAACACCACCATTGAAAATAAAACTTCATAGAAAATTTACAAAAATTGGAAAAATATCTCATGCTACGAGAAAATAAGAGAATATAAAATTGTAACAACTACATAGTTGCACTTATGTGAAGAATAACATCTAACAAGAGAATGGAGGTTTTATAACAAAATAGTAACATTTTTCTTTGAGCAATACGGAATACATGTGATATTAATTTTTGCCCCCATCTACTCTTCTACTTTTCTTCAGTTGATGTTAATGAGCATATTTTACTTTAGGATTTGAAATATCAGTTTAAAAATTGAATGTGTTAAAAAATTGAAACTAAAGAAATAAAATAAACCTCCAGAGCACTAGGATTTCACAAACTCTTGGATTATGTATGTGATTCCATATTATAACATAATATCTTCAGCAAACACTTTTTACTTTTTAAAGAAAGCTCCAACTCCTGAGAGCTAGAGATCTTATTTCCATTCAGATTTTTATGGCAAGAGGGATTTTTCCCTCTTTGCACCTCCTTCTTGTGGAAGGACACTCTACTTTTTTGGGGGGGAGGTGGGGCAGGGGGTGGTATCCTGTCCCCTTTCTACAGAAAGTCAAAGAAGAAGAAGACAATCCATGATAAGACAAAGAAAAGAAGAAAAGGAACAAATGGTTAGCTACACAAGGACCAAGGCTGGACCTCAGAGAGCATCTTTCCATAATTCCCTTATAATCTGCACTTGACTTAAAGTCACATCCATGGGAAAATCAAATGAATCTATTTTGATTCATTTGTTTATTTATTTTTAATAAGTAACAATCTACACCAAAGAAGAAGAAGCAGAAGTGAGACCTTGTGGGCAGATACAAGAGAAAAGATGGGGAAACAAAAGGGAAGGACCCCTTTACTTCCTTCTGAAGTGGACTCTCTATGGACTAAAGCTCCTTCAGGAGCAAAGTGGAGATGTGTTTTTCATCACCCTCTGGACCTATCAGTGAAATTAATTTAATAATGAACTCTCCACCTATCTAAATGTTAAGGGCTTATCTAAAGGATTATGCTTAATTCAGAATCATCAAGTATTAAGAGCAGAGCAAGTAAGACACAAGTGAGAACCAAGTTAAACAAAAATAGTGAGGTCAGCCAGAATAACTTCACCACCCATAATTACATCCTCTTACTCTAAGCCCTGGAAAAATTGCAGGATTAAACTTTGTGAACTGCTTGGGGAATGCAATTGTTTCTTCCCAGCATCTCTTCGTTCTTTGGGGGATAAAAAGTAAGAGTTGTTAATTCTATTCCAATTAGATACAACTCTCTCCAACTCACCAGGCAACCCTAGACTTTCACTCCCCAGTCTGCTCAATCCACATATGCAAAATCTTGTTACAAGAATGAAAGTCAGACAGCTGTGGGATTGGCTACTTGGAAGAAAGAGTGAGCAGGAAAAAATGATGGCTACACAGACATATTATGGCTGTTTGTCAATTGCCGGACAGTGTCTCATTTCTCAGCCCTATGAACCAATTAAACCTAATTAGCACCAAAAGGCAGCCACAGCTAAACCATCGCAGTTGTTCTGTACATATCTGTTTCTTCATGAAAATGTTTCCAAATGACAATGTGAGGCCTAAAATAGAAGCCTGATTTGCAAGGACTTGGTTTATTCATTCAACAAGTATTTGCTGAGTGTCTGTGCAATAGGGATGCAGCAGAGAAGAAAATAGAGGGAGATCCTTACCCTTGTGGAACTTAGATCCCATTAGAGGGAAGATAAACACTAAGTGGTAAAGATAGTAAGAAAATCATAATATGTTGAAAGATAAGTGATATGGAAGAAAAGGAAAGTAAGAGCAGGTCAAGGGACATAAGAGTGCTTGTATGAGGGTACCGTTTTCATTATTAAACAGGATGGTCAAGAGAGGATCCATTGAGTAGTTGAGCAAAGAGGAAGTTAAGAAAGTGGCAGCTTCTGCTAACGGCTTGTCTTTTCAGATATTTCTCCCAGGGCCTCCAAGACAAAACAATGAGGGTGCAATAAAGTCTGGCTTCTTTCCCCATTTCAATAGAGGAACTTTTTCAAGCCCAGGTGGAAGCTGACCACTCAGTGCAGGCTCCATGAGAGAGGGGACTTTCTTTTCTTCACTACAGTATCCCCAGGACCCAGCCATGGAAGGTGCTTGTCTTAGTTGGTCAAAGAGCTGTCAATGCAAAGTATCAAAAAGGGGCTGGCTTTTATAATGGGAATTTTATTTAGGTTAAAAGTTTACTGTTCTGAGACCATGAAATAAACAAATCAAGGCATCAATAGAGATACTTTATCACCAAAGTAAATTGCTAGTGATCCTGATGTCCTGCTACGAGGCAATCAAGCACATGGCAGGGCTCATATCCTCGGTCTGCTCCATGAGCTCAGCCCCTCAAGGACCTCTTTCTGTGTGTCTGTGTTCTCCTGGTTCCAGACTCCCAGAACTCTCTCAGCCTCTCAGGACTTTTCTCCTTGGGCTCAGTGGTAGGCAAAACTGGAGTTCTCTCCCTACTTTATCTTTTCCCTCACATGGCAGAATCAACATGGTAGCTTCCTCCTTCTCAGTGTCTCTCTCCGCCTGTTTACATAAAGCCTAAGTAAGAGGAACCCAATCTGAATCATGCCTCAGTGATATAGTCCAGTCAAAAGAGTCCTATACTGACAAAGATGGATTTGTTCAAGGACATAATCATTTAGGGTGACTCACCAAATTCAGATTGTCACAGTGCTCAGTTAATATTTGTTGAATGAATAACTAAATGATCACCTCCTCTACATCAGAGAGGACACAATTCAAGACAGAAAAAGTGGAGAGGCATTGAACCAATGCCCTAACTAGACTGTTTACTTCCTTAGCAGACATCTACTTTCCTGGCTCCTGTGGCACATGGCTGTCTCCTGGTCTCTCCAGGTTTCATTGATCTCCGCTCTTTGCTTTTGTGACCTTATCTCTCCCTCTGTATTCATTCCTTTTATAAAGGACTCTAGTAATAAGAACAAGACCCTTCCTAAATGGTGTGTGTCACACTTAACTGAAGTAGTTCATCAAAAGGTTTTACTTCCAATGGGTTTACACCCACAGGAATGGGTTAGATTTAAGAACATATTTTTCTGGAGGTACAGAGAGCTTTAAACCACTACCTTCTGGACCCCAAAAGACATGTTCTTTCCATATGCAAAATACATTCATTCCATCACAATATCCCAAAAGCCTTAAGTCATTTCATTAACAATGCTAAGCACAAAGTCTCATCAAAATTGGATATGGGTGTGGTGCCTCCTGGGACACAATTTGCCTTCTGTGGACCCGTGAAATCTAGAGAACAAGTTATCTCCTTCCGAAAAGTGGACATGGTGGCTGATGGGTATGGGGAAAGGCAGGAAGAGATGAGAGGTGGAGGCGTCTTTGGGACATGGAGCTGCCCTGGATGGTGCTTCAGGGGCAATCACCGGACATTGTAAATCCTCACAGGGCCCACTGGATGGAATGGGGGACAGTATGGGCCATGATGTGGACCATTGACCATGAGGTGCAGAGGTGCCCAAAGATGTACTTACCAAATGCAATGGATGTGTCATGATGATGGGAATGAGTGTTGCTGGGGGGGAGAGGTGGGGTGGGGGTGGTGGGGTTGAATGGAACCTCATATATATATATTTTTTAATGTAATATTATTACAAAGTCAATAAAAAAAAAAACACTCACTAAAGACTAACAAAAAAAAAGTTATCTCCTTCCAATATACAATGGAAGACATTCATAGAAGAAACATTCCCATTCCCATAGGGAGAAATTGCAACTAATACTGATCTCAAACAATTCAAAAGCCCTGCAGGGCATACTCCATTAGGTTTGAAGGTCTGAGAGTCACCTATGGAATGTTTGTCAACTGGGCTTTATGGATTGGCCTTTCTAAGTGCTTGTGCACCCACATGGGTGGGTCTGCTCTCTTAGCCTGAGAAGTTGTCTTTGGTCCACACGTCATCTTCATGATCCTGCTCTTGAAGTCATTTTCCTTCAATCTGTTCCTTTTCTGTTCCTTTAAGTCTAGGCGGGCAATAGTTCCATTCATACAAATCTCATAAAACACATCAGTTTTGCTGGTGGGACACAAGTCCAAACCATCAGACAAAAGAACTTTCCACATAGCCGTCCTGGATAACTTCAGTTCCAATCCTGACTTGCACTGAAATGGTTGACTGGATCTATGTTCAGTTAAACCCTCACATGCAGCACAATTTTCTGGGGGCTTGCTTTCCAGAAGCTCAGAATTTCCCAAATCATCAATTTCTGGTTTCTTTGTGCCCATGAGTTCAGTTCTCTGCTTATTTCTTTTCTCTTGCATTTTACTATTAGCTGTAAGGAACACACAGACTGTACCCATGCTTAGCTATCTCCTCAGCTAAATATCCAAACTCATCACTCTCAAATTATGCCTTCTATCTGACATCAGATCTCAATTTTGCCAAGTTCTCTACCCAAAAAGGATTGCCTTTCCTGCAGTTTCTAGTAACACATTCATCATTTTCATCTAAGGCCTCATTGGAAGTAACTTTAGCATCCATATTTCTACCAACAATCTCTTCAAAGCCATCTAAGCCTCTTATATCAAGTACCTAACAATTTTTCTAGCCTCTACCCATTACCCAATTGCAAAGCCACTTCCACATTTTTGGTATTTGCAATAGTAGCACTCCATGCTCCTGGTATCAAAATCTATTTCAGTTTCCTATGCTGCTTGAAATACAATGAAATGGGTTGGCTTAAACAATGGAAATTTATTCGCTCATGGTTAGAGTCCAGAAAAATGTCCAAATCAAAGCATGAAGGTGATACTTCCTTCCCAAAGACCAGTAGCCAGAGATCCTTGACTTCTCTGTCACATGACAAGACACAAGTTGATGTCTGCTGGTTGATCCTTCTCTTCCAGGTTTTGTTGATTTCAGCTACTGGCTTCCATGGCTGTCTCTCTCTCTCTGTATTCCTGCCTTTTATAAAGGACTCTAGCAATAGGATTAAGACCCATCCTAATGAAAGAAGTTGTTGATGTGGGGGAAGTGGGGAGTGTGGGGAATAGGGTTTATGGGAACCTCACATTTTTAAATGTAATATTTTGTGTGCTATATGTATCTTTTTAAAAAAGATAATAAATTTTGAAAAGGAAAAAAATTTAAAAAATATATATAGGGTATTCCCATGCGCCCCACTCCCCACACCACCCTCATATACTCACATTAACAACATTCTTCATTAGTGTGATACATTGATTGCAATTGATGAACACATTTTGAAGCATTGCCACTAAGCATGGATTATAGTTTACATTGTAGTTTACACTCTCTCCCACACAATTCTGTAGGTTATGACAAGATATATAATGACCTGTATCTGTCATTGCAATGTCATTCAGGACAATTCTAAGTCCCCAAAATGCCCCGATTTTACTTGTCTTTTTCCCTCTCCCTGACTTCAGAACCTCCAGTGTCCACTGCCTCCACATCAATGATATAAGTTCTTCCATTACTAGCATCACAATAAGTCTACAGTAGAATACCAGTAAATCCACTCTAGTCCATAGTTCATTCCCCAATCCTGAAGACTCCAGAATGGTGATGTCCACTCCACCTCTAATTGAGAGGGGGCTTCAGTCCCATATGGCCAATGGATGGGATTCTTTTGCTTGCAGTTGTAGACTCTCTCGGTTCCTTGGTATGGTGGTTGTCCATCATCACTTCTTTGTTAGTTGACCTGGGTGAGTCCAATGAACTGGAGGGTAGGGTGTTGCAACTCTGTTGAGTCTTAGGGCCCAGGTGACACATGGATAGCCCAAAGATTCAAGTCTCTTGTATGTACACCTACCAACTCCAACACCAAATCTAGGTTCAAAGAAGGAACAGAAGAGCCACGTATAGGGAAACCTCAACTGAGTCCAATTCTGTCACACTGGGGAGCACAAACCCCATAGTAGGACCCACTGGCAAGGCACCAAACTCATGAGCTATCTGCCTGACCATAGTGCAGAATGGATTAGATTTAAAAACATGTTTCTCTGGGCTTCATACAGCTTCAAACCACCGCACTCTATGGCATCCAAACTCAGACCTCAAAGAGAATTAGACCCTAACACAAACTTCTCATTTTCCTCTGTTTCTCTTTTTAAATTCTCTACTTCTCTCTGAACTAGAGAATTCTCACACCCATGAGAGTCACTTACTGTGTGTGAGGATCAATAACTACATGAAACAAAGAAATAAGGAACTGTAGTTAACTTCAATGACCTGTAGATTCAGATCCAGATGAAACAAGTAAGGAGTTATCCTCTTAGACTACCACAAAGTCCTGGGGAAGAACATTTTCAGCAATATACTCCAATTTCACTGGACTACTTGCTTTTTCTCATTTACACCATGATTTTCCATGACTCCTTGGTTTTCTCTAAGCTGCTCCTCCTATGGAATGTCCTTGCCCTTTATGTATCTGAAGCACTACTCAGGCCTCAAAACTTAGGTCAAGCATCACCCAGGGCAGAGTTAGTTAGTCCTTGTTTGATATTTCCATAGTGCCTTAATTATAGCTTCCTGTATCTCCTTTCAATCTATTTCCCAAAAACCATGAACTCCTAATAGACAAAGTGTCTGGCACTTAAGCTATATTATGAAAAAATGTTGATTTCATGGGTAGGTAGGTAAGTAAATGGATAGATGAATTGTGGTAAAGAATGATTAAAAGGTCAAAGAATCCCATTTTCTCCTTTTTCTGGGCATATTCTTGGACCACATGTACCAGCCCCATTATATCTCTGAGAAGCAATATGATTGAGTTCTGGCCAATGGAATGGGCAGAAGTGATGTATGCCAATTCCAGGACAGTTCTCTAAAATCTCTAACACAAACATCCTCATCCTCTTCTCTTCCTTTTATGCCACCCAGATTCAAAGGACCCAAAGGAAGACCCCAAGGCAGAGAACCTAAATGGAAGAATCCTGGGTCCTGAACAACTTTACGGAGCAGAGACTCCCTTACTTGCATTGGACAATCACTTAAACAAGAAATTAACCTATACCATGTGAGTACACTAAGATTTGTGATTGTTTTTTAGAGCAGTTAGCCTATAGTAAGTATACATGAATGAATTTATGAAATAATAGCGGTAAGTAGGTTTCTGGGTTTCTTAGAAACAGCAGAAGCTACACAAAAGCCTCACTGACCCATACCTATCTATATCTTGCAATTTCTGCCATTGGTATTATCTTGATTAAAAACATGTAAAACTTTTGCAGGTGATGTCCAGCTTGTGGGGAGTTGAAACATTCTCCCTTTGGCAGAGTTGCCCTTAGAAGACTGCATATCCCAGCACCTTATATCACTGAGAGCAATGAGTAGGGAGGAAGTCATGAGAGAGAAGGAGCTGTCTCTGCCTAATGCTTCTAATGCTGCAAAGAAATGCCTTGTGGCTCCCAGACAGTGTATGCACCATCTGCATATCCACAGAGATTGAGCTAAAGCCTGGGCCCCTGACCAGTTAGGGACAGGCAGAGGTTCTCCATGAGGCTTTATGCTTTTCTTTTCTTTTCTTTTCTTTTTTTTTTTTTTGAGGGAAGAAGAGATGTGATGTGGGGGCATTTTCAGGACTTGGAGTTGTCCTAAATGACATTCCAGGGACAAATGCTGGATGTTATATATCCTGCCATAACCCACTGATTGTACTTGTGAAGAATGTAAACTATGATGTGAACTATAATCCATACCGTGTAGCAGTGCTCCAAGATGTATTCTTCAAATGCAGTGGATGTGCAGCAATGATAAAGGAGGTTGTTGATGTGGTAGGCGTATGGGGGGGAGAGGTGGGAACCTCTTATATATATATATATATATTTTTTTTTAAGATTTTTATTTTATTTATTTATTTCTTCCCCCCCCCCCACCCCTGGCCCCTGTTGTCTGTTCTCTGTGTCTATTAGCTGCATCTTCTTCTTTGTCCGCTTCTGTTGTTGTCAGCGGCAGGGGAATCTGTGTTTCTTTTTGTTGCGCCATCTTGTTATGTCAGCTCTGTGTGGGCGGCACCATTCCTGAGCACTTTGTTTGGTGCGGGACGACTCTCCTTATGGGAAGCACTCTTTGCGTGTGGGGCTCCCCTACGCCAGGAACACCCCTGCATGGCACAGCACTCCTTGCGTGCATCAGCACTGCGCATGGGCCAGCTCCACGCGGGTCAAGGAGTCCTGGGGTTTGAACTGCGGACCTCCCATGTGGTAGACAGAAGCCCTAAGCACTGGGCCAAGTCTGCTTCCCTTATATTTTTAATGTAACATTTTTTGTGATCTATATATCTTCAAAAAAATACAATAAAAAATGGAAAAAAAGAATAGAGAACTACATTAACACAATAAATGAGAAAAGACTTTAAAAAAGAGAGAGACTTTCTGCTTTTGGGGTGACTCTCCCTTTCTCTAAGATTGGGAACTGCCTGGATCATCCCACACCTTAGAAAGATCCTACCTTAGAATGAAGACAATCCAGAGGAAAACAATGTGAAAAATGGAGACAGACGGAACCCTGCATGCAGTCTTTCCTTAAGGTCTACCCAAGGCCTTTCAGGAGTCCAAACTAGTAAATGCCTTTTTACTGAAATCATTTTGAGTTGATTTACAATGAAAGATCCCTGACTTCATACTTGTTCTTCAAATTCTAAGTCATGCCTAGGATAATATTTCATACCATCCCCTTTTGTCTAATAAGTGTTCTTCAATGTGCATTAAAAAAAAATAGTAGTTAAAATTGCCTGTGTTTTCAAGAATGTCATGACTTGAGATAATGAGCTATAAATTTAGGTGCTAACAAGGCATCTTAGGAATCATTTTTTATAGGTCACTAATTAGAATAGAGAAATCTGGGTGTGCGAGAAAGGGAACGGAGAAGAGAAATACCAATAAAAGATGAATTTGAAAATAGCAAGCTACAAGTAGTCTATATTCAAAGAGATATCAATGTAATGGAAAGAGAATTGGGCTTATAGTGGAAGTCCTCAGGTACCTTGAGTAAATCACTTAAGTGTGATATGGAAGAAAGACTCCGGGATTTGGAACCAGATGATACTGGCTCTGGCAGTTACTTACTGGGTTGCCTCAAGGCAAGTAACAACCTAACTGAGCATCAAATTCTTATCTATGAAATGGGGTTAAGGATGCAACCTGGCAAGATTGATAAACAACTCAACACGTATCAACACACTGTGAGTAGAGCAGCTAGGACCATACCTGGCACACAGTAGGTGCTCAATAAATGATAGTAAGAAGTCACCATTGTTCCTGTTGTTATTATGTATTCCTAAATTCCTCAACTTCTCCATCTGTGAACTCTGGATACTTATTCTTGTTGGTAAACAGATTCCTTTGGAGATCAAAAAGATTATGCAACTTGGAAGTGCTTTATGAATGGATATCAGATACAAAAGTAAAGAGTTGAAATTAATACAACAAGTGATTAGAAAGCTCATGGAACCCCCATGTTCTATGGCTAAATATGGTCCTCAATAGCACCAGCATGTGACAGGACCAGTCCTTCTTAAAAGCAAGTGGGAGGCAGCTCCAGTGTGAAGAAAAATGCAGGCCCATCCTGCCGGGCCAAAACTGTGGGTGGGAAGCGTGCGAGATCCGGACCTCCAGCTCGTGGTCAGGCCTGCACAGCACCACCTGAAACCGAATTAAGGGAACTGAGCCAACCACTATCAGAAAAACAGAAGGTGCTCTAAACTATAAGCAAATGTGCCTTTTTTCATACATTGCCCCTGCTTTTGTATGTTAGAAACTGAAAACAGCACAATTGATGTGAAATAACATACACAGGATAATCACACCTGGACTTGCTTGGCGAATGTCTTGAATTATGCCTAGTCCACCTGACTGGTAGGAAATTCTCCCCCTCTGCACGGCACCTTACTATGGGTCCCCCAGGAATTCTCATCTATTGCCAAACTGAGTCTGAGTCATTCCTCCAAAAATAGCCAGGGAGAAGTTAGCTTACTGAAGTCCAGACACAATCAGTAACCAGGTGGAGGAATACACATTATCTGCCATTCCACAAGAGAAAAAGCGGGTATTTCTGTGCCTACCCAGGGCAGCTTAGGGCAAAGGAAATCACTGGCCACCTCTGACATTTTCAGAAGTGGGTCCTGTGGTTAAAGTGAACACCACAGATAGTGTTGAAAGGAAAAATAAATCAGAAAAGTCAGGGTTTTGAGGGGGTGACTGAGAAAACTAGGGGACCACGTCCACTTGGCCTTGTTGTGTTCAACAGGTTGATGGTTTGTACATTTAAGAGCTTGAGGTGTGTTATGGTTTCAGCACCAGGTAGCCCAGAAACTCCCTTCTGGCTTTCCCTGAATGATGCCCAGCTTCTAGATGAGGGCATCATCTAGGACAGATGAAGACAGTTGGGTATGCAAAGAGGGAGGTAATCCTATGCCATGTACTCTACATGGAGTACCAGTGCACTAAGAAAAAGCAGTACTGCACACCCCGCAGCATCTCCTGGCAAACTTCTATCTGAAAAATATACTCTAAAATTACAGCCTCTTTCATTTTATTACTGGAAGTTTTTTGGTCTATTTTTTCAACTATATCAAAGAGAGGAGAAATCTATAACTTTTTCCAGCTCATTAACTTGGTTAATAAAGCCTGGATAAAATTACCTTTCAGAAACGATTCATGATTAATACCAACAGTGCTCTTGATAGAGAAGAGAACACATGCTGAAAGCCACAGGCAGCTAGTCCTTAGAGAAGATACTCAAGTCCTAGTTTCCTAATCCATACCACGTGGCAACACATGCTGACTCTTCCCTTCTTGAGAGAAGAAAATACTTTATGGTATACATCAATGTGCTCAGTGAGCTTGTGAGTATTACACAAATGTACAGTTATTCATAATAGCAAGAAAAGATGCCTGAAATGGTAGTTGAGGAGGTCTAGAGGATTGCAGATGCACAGATAAAATACACCTTGCTGATTTCAGAGTGAGAAGATATCCTTCCTAATAGGACCTAAAAAAAGAAAAGAAAAAAAGGAGTAACGTTCAAGAAAATTGAAACTTCATCTTTAAACAGCTTTGGAAGAAGAAGAACACCCAGGAGAAAAACAAGATGCCTCTTTGCAGTCTTTTCTTGGAGGAGCAAATTTACAGAGGCATGTGGAAGCCGGGCTGATACCTAACAGGATCGTGACAAATGAAATCTGCAAGCCTCCAAATTAAATTGGTAAGAGAACAGCAGTCCCTTTAGTGATGTAATGATGCTGGCTTTGGCATAAGTCAAAGGATATTTGGGGTGCTTTATTCTGATGATCTGATGCAACACATTGGTCTAATTCACCTCCACATACTTGGGAGGGACCCCCTGTTCCCTTCCCTTAACCTTACTGGGGTAGAGGGAGAACCCTTAAACAAACACTTTATGCAATGCCTGAACATTTGCCTCCTGCTCTGACACCCTGACGCAGGTTTGTTAACGAAGCCAAGTGAGGATGCCTCACCTCTACGACTGGGAAAATGGCCATCAGATTCACACTAAGCCAGCGCAGGTCTGCTTTAAAACAGCCCTGTTCTCCTTGAGCCATGTGGAGCTGGCCCATGCGCAGTGCTGATGCGCAAGGAGTGCCGTGCCCCCGCAGGGGCGTCCCCGCGTAGGGGAGCCCCACGCGCAAGGAGTGCACCCCATAAGGAGAGCCGCCCAGCACGAAAGAAAGTGCAGCCTGCCCAGGAATGGCGCCACACACACGGAGAGATGACACAACAAGATGACGCAGCAAAAAGAAACACAGATTCCGGTGCTGCTGACAACAACAGAAGCGGACAAAGAAGAAGATGCAGAGAACAGACAACCGGGGTGGGAGGGAAGGGGAGAGAAATAAATAAATAAATAAATCTTTAAAAAAATAAAAAATAAAAAAAAAAACAGCCCTGTTGAAGTGGGGAGAATACCTTCCCTTGTCACCCACCTGTCACCATGATCCCAGAGAAAATTTACTGTAACCTGCATGTGAAAACCACTCTGCATTTCTATTTGTCCTTCCTCCCACCCTAGACACAGGAACAAGCCCATGGGAAACTGGTTCTAATTTTTCTTTCCTAATCAGATTGGTTTTTTCTATTGAGAACACCTCTCAGATTTTGTAATGTAGGTAAATTCGAAAAATGTTAACTTATTTTATAGACAACATAGTTAGAAGGCATCTTTTCTGAAAAATAAGAGAGACCTTATTTTGAAATATGGTTATATTAGTACTATGTTGCTTGATCCATACAACTAAGGCAATGTGTTTATTAAGGCAACCAATAAAATGTATTCATGGCTTGGCTTTTTAGATGTAATAAAAGGAACAAAGTGACATAAGATGTCTCTGCTTTTAAGCACCACAGAGTATAATTATGAGAGTAAGATACTGGAATGCATGCCAATTTTGTTTTAAACCATGTAGTAATAATACCAAGCTACGATGGCAGACTTCTTAATTGTCACCCCCCATAATCTATTTCTCCCTTATTCCACAATAATGGGATTCTGACCCAGCGCAGGCTGACAAGTCGGACTGCATCAACCAGCTTCCCAGGGAGTTTGGTACATAGCCAAGTAATCAAGTTCTCAACAAAGATGAAAGAAGTTCTGTCATAAACTCCTAATTTTCAAGGGGCTTGCTTAAAAGAAAGTCACTCACCCTGGATTTTCTCCTCTCCCTTCCCACAGGCTGGAACGTGGAGCCGCGGAAGCCCCAGTGTCAGCTCTGCAGGTGAGGACAGCACTCCAGGAGGCAGAGCAAAAGGGAGAGGGGTCTGTGGTGTCAACTGCTCTTGTGGTCTAGACGAGCCTTGCCAGCCTGGGGGGTTCACCTCAGACCGGTACGTGAGGGAGAAATAAATCTCTCTCTTCTTTAAGCTGCTGTGTTTCGAGGTGTCTTTATCATTTTGAATAGCTAATATGCTTTCTATACATTAGCTCAATAAATCTTTACATGATTCTGTGAGGTTGTTATTTTATATTCTCATTTTACAGACCAATAAACCAAGACAGACAGACAGATTGAGTCATTTGTCCCAGATCCAAAAGTGAGAAGGTGCTGGAGCCAGAAATCCACATCTTCATGACTTCAAAGCACACATGATTTAAACCTAACATTCTTCTTATTAATAATTCTTATTTTTAATAAGAATAATTCTTATTTTAATAAGAGCAATCCTAATTATTAAATTACAATGATTGTAATAATAGCTAAAATAATTCTTATTAAATAAGCTTTATTAATAAATACTATAATAATCATAATTATTAAAATAATAAGAACAGAATGATAATAATTCTTACTTGTAAAACAGCTGCTGTTAATTGAATGATTAGTGTCTGCCCAACTCTATGCTAGTTCCGTTGCTTACATTAACTCATTTCATGCTTACAAAAACATTCTGAGGTAGTCATTATTATTATCCCCATTTTGCAGGTGGAAAAACTGAGTTCAGTGGTTCACCCCAGGTCACACAGATAGCAGGCAGAAAATGGGGAAGTGAGGCACAACAAGTACTGAGACAACTTCGCAGGAGGAGAGATGTATATAGGCTTAGAGCAGGGGTTCTTAACAGAGGGCCAAGGAAAGATGTCAGGGGGTCCCTAAGCTTGAATTGAAAAAAAAATCAACTTACTATCTTTATTTTCTCTGACCTCCAACTGAAATCTAGCATTTCCTTCTCTTATAAATGTAGGTAATAAATTACAGTAGGATTCATTTCATATCACATTACAATTGTTGCAAATCTCAAAAAATCAATTAGGCTCATCCCTACTTTGAAATGACTCTGTTGAGTGTCATAAAACTATCCGCCGCTACATTCTAGGAAGTGGTGGGTGGCTTTCACCCGACTGGCAAAGGCGTCCTGGAACAAAAGTTAAGAGCCCCTGGATTTAGGGGCTGCAGCGCAAACCTCTCCGTGGAGGTGGTGTTGGAGCAGGGCTGTGAAGAAGCACGGAAGTATCCTCAGAAATATTTTCGAGGATGAGAAGGATGGAAAGGGAATCTGCGGGGGGAGGGGGCCACCCAGGGGGTAGGGCCCCCGTAGCTGCGCGGGGCGAGATCGCAAGGCTCCTGGCGTGGCAGCCACTCTGCGCAAAGCCTGCGCTCTGGATGGGTGCCCGGAGGGAAGGAAGCCCCCACCAGGGACCCGCTGCAGGCAGCAGCTGGCAGGCAGAGGAGCCGGCCACCTGGGTCTGGGGTCACACTGGCGGCTAGAAATAGTGGCGTGCAAGGAGCCCCTGGGCTCGCTCAGCAGCTGCCTCCGGGAGACTCGGCCTGCCCGGACAGTGCCTTCTGTTCTCACCGGGAGGTGGACCATCTGTTCACCATCCTGTGAAAATCCACCATCCTGGAACGGCATGGCGCCGCCCCCTTTTGACCTTTTCCTATTTAGGGAACCAGGTTTATTTTTATTTTGGTTCTTCTTCCTTATTTATTTCTAAGAGGCTTGTCTGCTAACGCCTCTTTTTTTTTTTCCTCTTTTCAGTCATCCAGCAGGTGATGAAGCTCCCTGTTGGAAAGGAAACCTTCACCTGTCCCCTGTCTCGCTACCCTCCTCCGTTAGGAATGTTCCCCTCTGCTAGCGAGGGGCCTGCCATGACAGGTGGAGAAGAGGCCCCCTGAGCCCGCTGGGTGCGTGAACGATTTCCCCTGAATGATTTCCTGTATGCGTGGCACTGAGGAACGGGTGAGAGGAAGCTACCCTTCTTCCTGATGCAGCCTCCTGTCACCTTGGGGTTCCTGAACACCTGTTTGGGACCCAGCACTGAGCTGGACCCACATTTGGAGTTTGCACAATCCAAGGAACCGCTTTCAGTTACATCTTCTTGAGGGAACAAGACTGACCACATGCAATGACTGAAGAGTGCTGTAAAAAAAAAAAAATCCCTCTCTAGTGTGATATGAAATAGGTAGAAGACAGTGAAGAGGATTGTTCATGTGGGACAAAAGATGTGCTCATACAGGAGTTCAGAGAATGGAGGGGAGAAGCTCCTCCGGTCTGCAGCAGCAGAGACCGCTTCCCTAGAAGTGCTGGCACTGCCCTGTTGCTGCCTGAGCAAGTGGAGGAGAGCTGGGAAGTGATTCGCCTGGTCAGGTTGGGAGGAGGTGGATGAAGGCAAGTGCTTTTAAAATGCCTGATGGCCGGGCAACAAAAAGGTCAGGTAAATTTTGTTTAAAATTATATTTAATTTTAAATTATTATCTTTTCACATGGATTCCAATTTTCTATTATATGTCTCACAAGACCCGATGTTCCTAAAAAACTCAGGGAACATTGATCTCAGTGCCAAATCGTGGATTTCCTGGTGCATATGCAGACGAAGTCTGCCCATGGCAGAAAGCTTCCTTAAGAATAGAGCAACTGGATGAAAAATATCCACCTCTCTAAGATGGTGTTGCTCTTCACAGAAAATTGAAGGTGGAAAAGGGCACATTGAACCTATGATAAGAGAGTTCTTCAGGTGTATCAAAGTGGTTTTGTCCCACTTTCCCTTTGAAACTCTAGTAGTAATATTATGGGCTCTGTCCCTGACCCTTTAAAACTAGCTGCCCAGCTCAGACATCACAGGACAATGGCTAGGTGTCCTTTCGTTCTATGCCTTCTCTCCAAGATTCTCTGGTTCTTGGCTTGATTGTCTGGCTCCTGAGCTGAAATCTACCTCAAGCTCTTTTTTTTCTGTCCTACTGACTTCACTTCCCAGTTCTCCCCTAGACCAGTTGGTGTCCTTGAGTACTGGTACTAGTTTATTCCCAGTTCTCCCCTAGACCAGTTGGTGTCCTTGGGTACTGGTACTAGTTTAGTTTGCTAGTCCCTGCAGTTAAAAATAAGAAACAGCTACCTCCTTGTGGGCAGTTAGGAGCTGGAAACATCTTAAATTCATATTAATTCTGTGTATTTTTCCCTCAGCCCTAAAAATTTAAGTTCACATTGCTGTGGATTTTTAATCCATCCTATGACAGACAATCAGAAAACTATGGAACTGGGTGCTGGAAAGAGAGCAGTGAGTTAAAGTGGAGGACAGAGTGGAGGATATCTGCAGCTTAGCTTTGAGAAATGTAGTATCAGCGAAGTAGAGGCACATCCTTCCCGTCATATCCCAATGCTTATGCTCTCTGTGATTCATTTGGTCCTCCAGACCCTGAGACACCTGTGACTGCTGTCCACCTTCTCCCAGGGATACTGGACCAGTTGAGTGAAATGTGGCATCAGGAGTATCTGAAGGTGGCAGAGGAAGAACAAAGGGCAAACTGAGGCTCTTGAAGAGGTTTAGCCACCGAGGAATTATCAAGGAGAAGCAGAGGGGGAAAGTTGTGTCCCTGCACTATTTTTAGCTAGTAAGTTACCAATAAATAGACCATATCTCATCTGTCAAAATAGGAAATGACAGAGGGGGTGAGAAATGTGTTAAAGACCTGTGCACATATTGGTATGATTGAATCACCTGTGGGTGAGCAGGGAGTAAATGAGGCAGATAGGGTGGTGTTCTTGAGTTGGCATTGTTTTATAGTTTATGCCAAAGAGCATTCATTTAAAAATGTTTCCCATATTACTGGGGGGGGGGGGGGGGGGGAAGGGCGGGGAGGATTATACTTTTTTAAAATTCTAAAACAGAAGAAATAGAAGTGACTTAAGTTTCACGATTTCTGCAGCTGATTTCCTATATGATCAGGTTGATAATAATAGAATCCTTTTCTCTCCTGATAAGTTGCTGGGAATGGTGATGAAATTCCTGTATTCCTTCCTTTCCTCTCCCATAATGTTAGGTTTGTGCTGGAATATATAAAGAATGCTGCAGACAAGCAAATCTCAGCCTCAGAGCAGCAATCTTTCTGCTTTTTTGGAGTAGAGTTTAAGATTTAGGACTTTAGCATGGGATCAGATCTGTGTTTAGCACTCACTGGTGATACTACCTTGACTAAATTAATTTAGGCTAAGGGTCAGTGTCCCCATCTGTAAATAGTTAATAATACCTGCCTCACAGTATTATTGTAAAGGCACAATGCAGGTAAAATGTGGGCCCAACTATTGACACAGAAAATGTTCAAGAAATGTTTATTAGCTGTTATCTGCTGGGAGAAGAGAACTGAAACCAATAGAGGATCTGACAGAACGAGGTTGCAATGCTCTGCTCTCTTTCAGTGAAGTTATGGTTCTGTGCATAAGGAGAGGGGTTTGAGGTCTACTCGGGCAAATGTTCCCTCAAAACATCCAAGTTCCTCTACGAAGCAGGAGAAAACTCCAAATCCATAAGGACTGGCCTCATGAGAAGAGAATCAGAACTAGGATAAAAAGGAATGTGTCTTAAAACGCAAATAAATGTCATCTGCAATAATACACAACGAAATTATAAGCATTTCAACTAAATGGGAAAGAAAGCCTGAATGTGTCTAGCAAATAGGAAATGGCACGTGGAGATTAATTGTTCAGTGCCCTTTAATTTAGGCTGTGTTTAATGTCACGATTGTCTGTTTAGCTTAGCGTGCTCTCCATTGTTTGATTTTGGAAAATGTGATTATAATCACAAAGTCTTGCAAGCCTGGTTTTTCCATCCTAACTTTGCAGTGAGGTTTTAAGTTACCCAACTATAGAATGTCTTACAATGAAGTTTTCAGGAAAGTAATTTTTAAATGGGAAAGGGAATGCTCTTCTATCACTGGGTACTAAGTAAGTGATGGTTTATTCCCAATGCATTTAATTTAACTGTCACTCATTACAATGGAGCTGTAAGGAACTCTTTCCTATCTATAACCTTCCCTTTGCCTGTGTCAAACAATGCTCCTTCTTCAGCCTTCTTCACTATACTAATGACTGGAAGCTCCAACCTTGATCCTAAACAAGCAATAGTTTGCCATTTCCACTTGCCTGCTCTAACACCTGCAGGTGAATGGATATTCTGCCTCCATGCCAAACACACTGTGACCCAAACTGAACCCACCAGTTTCCTTCTTAACCAGCCTCGTTCTCCAGTTTCCAGGGCGTGGGCCAGGACCACCACCTATGTTTGATAGCAGCATTTATGGCAGCTGGCAGTGGGACAGATGCGGGGGCTAAAACCCAGCCTGTGCTCTACCTGCCAGGCCCTGTACCCGGAACAGTGACTTTATCAGTTCTCACAAAAGCACTGCGCAGATAAAAAGCCTGGTGGATGATGGCAGACACCTAAATCCACGAAACCTCTTTTCCTTCTGTGTGACATCCAATCAGTTGTCAAGTCCTGGTAGATTTATACTTCCTTATTAATTCCCACAGCTGGTTTTCTCTACCAAAACCCTATTCAGGTCTCACTACTTCCTGCCCTAGACACAAAGTTCTTAATCAAAGGGTATCAAATTCATCTATTAAGTTTTATAAAATGCATGTACTCTGACCCAACCTCTGGAGACTGTGATTCAGTAGACGTGGGATGGGGCTGTGGCACTGATATTTTTAAGAGTTCTAAAGGCAAATCTGATGCACACCACTTGTTGAAACTGCAGTCTCCCACCACTGGCCTCTGAGTCCTCACTTTCCCCATGGTTGGCCTTTAATACAATGCTGCCGAATTAATCTGCATTGTGGAGATGACATTAGACTTGACTTCTAAGACATAGTATACTAAGCTGCATAAATCTCCCTCCCAAAGATCACAAATGATGAGATTAATGATTCAGTTGGAGAAAGTTTTTTTAACTTTTTAAAATTGAATTTTACCATTCCTACATGAACATCCATAAACAATAAGTGTATAGTATAAATTGTGAACTTATAAAACAAGCATGCATATCATCATACATTATCCCACTACAAACAACTTACAATATTTTAAAATAATTGTTACAAAGTATGAAAAAGCAGCATCAAAACATTACTACTAACTGTAGCCAATATCTTACATTTGATATACTTTCCCCCCAACCTACCCAGTTAATGGCACCATGTATTAGTATTATATACTTGTTACAGTTCATGAGAGAATATTCTCATAGTTATTCTGTTAACCACAATCCATCTTCCACCACAGGATTCATTGTGTTATACAGTCCCATGCTTTGTACAGGCCATTCAAAGAGTATCTCAGTGGCTCTCATTGTCATCACAGAGTGGTAGTGTCTTCACCTCAGTCAATTTTAGAATGTTTTCATTATTCCAAAAGAAAAATCTCATACCCCTTACATCCCCCTATTTTTGTTCCTTAGAATTGATATAATATCTTCCTTGCCATTGCTGCAAAAATATTACAATATTACTGCTAACTATAATCCATAAATTACATTAGTTGTAATTTTCCCATGTATCACTATATACTTAACTTTTTGTAAATGAAGAACATTCTTATTCTATTAACCACAATCTTCATCCACCACTGACATCACTATGTTAGGAAAAAGCTTTGTTCTAAGTAATACTTTAATCAGGAACTTGGTCAATCTGCTTAGTTATTTAGGCATTTGTTTCTGAAACTTCTCCGTCTCTACCTAGATCCTCTGTCACCTGGATCATTACAATAAACATCTTCTGTTATCAGGATCACTGCAATAACTTTCCAACTGGTCAACTCAGTCTGCACTGCAACAGGTGAAATAATTCTGGTTATAAATCCTAGGAAGATTCTAACCCTGTTTAAAATCCTGCAGAGGTTTCCCAGCACCTTGGATAAAGTCAAATTCCTAACAAGGCTCCCTCAAAGCTGGTCAGTGTCTAATTCTCCAGCCTCACGGCTGCCTTTTCCCTCCCTTGTCCTGCATGCTCAAATCTTAATGAAGTTCTTGTAGGTCCCCAAATTCTTTCCATCTTATACACTTCCCTACAAATCCCTACCTGATCTTTCTTTTGGACTTTTCTTGTCATTACATTTCATCATAATGGCTTTTTCAATGCCTCTCTTTCCACTACACTGTAAACTTCTTGAGAGACCGGACCATGTGTAAGATGATCAGCACGATATTCCCATGACCAAGTTCAATTCTTGGCACATGATTAGTCTTAGATATATATTGACTGAAATAATACATGTTGAGACCAGCAGAGAAATAAACTACCGTGGTTGACTCTAATAATAGGAAATAATTAAAGGAAAAAGGCTATACATATTGAGCCATACTCTGTATTACATTCATTTTAGGACCTTGGAAAACTAAAGAAAAAAATGGATTCTCTGATCTCCCAAAACTGACGACCTAATAGAGGAAATCAATGGGTGAGAGGATAATTATGATCCAATTCCAAGGTAGCTTTATTAGAGGCCATCAACAGTGTTTACAGGCTTATACATCAGCTCTGGAAAAAGCAGCATTAGTCCAAATGCCTAAAACAATGATTCTTAAAGGCTGACCCAAACTATTCCATATCCTTCTGCTTTTATTTCTAAGCTTTGCCTGGGTTCCTCTCCCAGCTCCACTGTGTAATTTGGACAAGTTATTTAACTTCTCTGTGCCTCAGAGTCATACTTTCTATTAGTATAAGGAATAAGAAATTAATGCAGAAGGCCTGCCACAGAGTAAAGGTTTGAAAATGGGAGTTATCATCAACATTATTTTCATGACTTATTGGCTACCATAAGTTTCTAAAAATTAGTACAATTTGGTGGGTATAGTGAAAATCAGCATATTCAAAGTTTCTAAGGACTATAATCACTAGAAGATAGGCTGCTATGCAATGCTTGTTGATGTTTCAAAGTTCCTGATGCCCATACCTCCACACAGGTGCCAGCTGGAATCCCTGCAGTTTTCAGGAAAACACCTGTCACCAGTATTGTCCTGGGATAGTTGTATTTTTATTGTGGTTCCTTCTATTCTTTTTAGCTATCAATTCTAATTAGATTAGCAATGAAACTAATCTAAGTAGTTTGCTGGGGGCTGTGTGATTTAATTGCATCAACAATATTTTTAGACCATAACTTTCCAATAATAACGCTTTAAGATAGCTATATATTATAGTTCAAAGTTAAATTATTATACTTCAATTGTAGATGCCATTGGATAGACAATACTTCATTTTCCTCTCTCCCTCCCAAACATTTTATAATAACTATTCATTACTATCAGAGAAATTACTGAATTTCTTTATTGGTAGGAAATTGAAGTGGGTGATGTAGATGTGCCAAAGTGGTCTTGATAAAAATTTCTTGTATTAAGAAGCAAATGATTTACATATATAAATATGTTTAAAACAGTGTCTGGCACATAGAATGTACACATAAGAGTTGATTGTCATTATTATCATTATTATTAATATTATTATTTAGAGCAATAGTTTTTTAATGTTTTTAAAACAATAGAACCCTTTCTTTCCTTCCTTAAATTAAATATTACCTGAAAGATTGTTTTATATGATTATGTTATAATACATCTTAACAATAACAACTATGAAAATATTTTTAAAAAGAGAAGCATGATTGAGCTCTGAAAGAATTTTTCAGAAAAGGCCTCAAACTGGACAAAATGTTTTCCTTTCCCTTTCTCTATAAAGTCCTAGAGATCTCTTCCGTGAAAAAACTTCCAACTGCTTTCAACACTTTTTGAAAGAGTAGTGATGGAGGAGACCAATGCAAATTCTTGCTCCAAGAGACGTGCACATGTGCTGCAGTATTAAATTCTGAGGTAAGAATAGTTTACACATTGCAGAATCACTTAATAGATTGTAAGTGGTGTATTTTCTTGTATAGCACTTTTACTAAACTATAAATGAAAATATTATACACTTTCATATCTTTAAAGTACTGTACTATTGATCCTATTGTCTAATTTAAGAAGTCTTACAACATTAGACAGAGCAAATAATGTGCCCATTTTATAGATGAGGAACCCATTTTTACCAAAAGTAAAAATGATGTGACTTTCCCAGGGTCATAGGGCAAGCAAGGGGTGTGGCCGGACATCTCCTTCTGCTGAAACACTAAAGAAGGACATGCCAAAGAAATATATTTGTGGCACCCTCCACTAAGAAGCCTCCCCAGACAGAAAGAACACCAGTTTTGCTGTGAAGAGGAAGGAAGAAGCTTCTCAGAGTAGACAGGTTTTCACTTCCACATTCTGATGATTGATGTAAATGAGGAAGGAAGTACACACAGCAGGCACTCTGCTGCTCTCTGAAACGAAGTGAAGATACTCAGCTGGGTGTAAGAGTCACCCCACTCCACCTGCAGCCCCAGAAAAAAGGATTTCTGCATTTCTTTTCTCCTGAAAGAGCAAAATGAACTAACAATTATTGGTTGTGCACTCTGTGCAGCGCATGGCATGGGTTTTCTTACTTCGCTTTGGGAAGTCAGGCCTCATCACGGCACGTATTTGAAAACTGAGGACTGGAAATCGTAATACTAGTTTTTGTAATAATTAGCATGAAGAAAAGCATTAAGCGTGGGAAAGATCAGGGAATTGGAGAATTAAATGCCATGAGGGGCCTGAAATCCATCTGTTTTTCAGTGTGGTATATAGTGGGCTAAGTATATGGGATTTGAAGTCAGATATTCTGCATTCACCAACATAGTCATCCATTCAAAAAATATTTATTGGGTACTTATTATGTACCAATCTCTGTGTTCATGGTGGTCCTTACATTCTAGTGAGGAAAGATAGGTAATAATCATATAGCAAATATATTTAAAATAAGTGATATTGATTCATTGATTCTCTCAAATATTCCAGTTATCTTTTCTAATTATCTAGGGGATGAAGTCTGAAAGGTAATTGACACCTGAGAATCCAACGTCTGAGTCCATTGTAAAGTGATAGAACCTATGGGGCGGCTTTGAGCAGAGGAGTGACATGCGCTGACTAATATTTTAAGAGGATCATTTTGGTTGCTGTGTGGAGAATAAACTTAAGAGACCTAGGACATAAGTGGGAAGATATGTTAGGAGACAAATGCAATAATCTAAGTGAGAGGTGATGGTGAGTGGGCCAGGGCTGTAGCACTAGAGATAGGGAGAAGTGGTTGGAGTCAGGATCTGAGCTGAAGATAGAAACCAGGATTTGCTGATGAATTGGGCAGGAGATATGAGAAAAGGAAAAAACATTAGAGGTGCCTCTAAGGTATTCCTTTGAGTGATAAGAAGAATAGAGTCAGCATTCATGAAAATGAAGATTATAGGACTAACAGACTAAGGGGCCAGAAGGCGGGGATCTGAAGTTCACATATGGATATGACACCAGTGAGTTTGAGGAGTCCTGTAGACATCCCAGTGGTGGAGATGTCGAGTTGGCAAATGGGTAAAACAGCCTAGAGTTCAGGGAAAAAGTCCAGGTTGAAAATATAATTACTAAAAGGAAAAATAAAGCCAGGTATTGGAGATAAAGACTGACGAGGGTGGGTGCTGCTATTCTAGATAGGAGAGTTAGAGACCTTACAGAGATATTTGAATTGAGACCTGGATGAAGTGAGGAACAAATCCACATGGTTATCTGCTCAAAGCCCTCTGATAGGTTTCTATCTCAGACTAAAGCCAAAGGCCTCACAATGGACTACCAGACCCTGGATTCTCAGGTCTTGGTTACCTTTCTGACTTCATATCCTAGATAATTAGAAAAGATAACTGGAATATTAGAGAGACTCGATGAAACAATATCATTTATTTTTAAAATATGTTATATGATTATTACCTATCTTTCCTCACTAGGATGTAAGTACCACCATGAACACAAAGATTGGCACATAATAAGTACCCAATAAATATTTTTTGAATGGATGAATATGTTGGTGAACCCAGAATATCTGACTTCAGATCCTCTACACTTAGCCCACTATACACTACACTGTAAAACAGATGGACTTTAGATAAGAAACAGCATGAGCTCAGAGTCTGAGAAAGAATGCAGTTGGTATTTGGAGGAAGAGCCAGAAGCTGAGGAGGATGAATAAGAGACCACCAGGTTAGGATATAAAGTCAGAGAGGTGGAGAAGGATGAGATGTGAGTTCAAGTCCCTGCTCTGCCACGAGTTAAACTTGCACACTTAATCAAATCACTTAGCCACTCCATTTTCTTTATAAAGCATTTAACACACAGCCTGTGGCATAGCTAACATTTACTGAGTGTTTATGCTATACTTTTTTAATGTCTCAAATTGTTTCCTGGACTTAACTGTAGTTTCTGGGTAAAGAATTTGTCCCAACTGGAAATTTAGATTTTGTTGTTAGCGTTGTACTCTTTAACCTCTGTTTTGCTGTTCCTGCTGGTGGAGATGCTGGTAGTTTGTCCTTGATAACAGCTTCCCATGAGTACATGAAGTATGAGTGGAGAAATATGGAAGATCCACAATTACTGACTTGAATTGCAGATGGAGTCACCCTCTAGCTTCTCAGCAGTAATACTGGGTTTCCCTTCATCAAGGGGTCTCTCCAGGATTGGCAAGACGGCCAGTCAAATTTTCTACCCCCGCTCTGGTTCTCAGTAAACAGAAGAGTCCAGTCACTTTCGACCTCTACTGACAATATTGGTCTTCACCCTGCATCTCAAGCAGAACCATGTCCTTGGGAGACCCTGGAAGTTCTTACTCTAGACCTTTCTTTGGTTTTCCTGAACTTCCCTGGAAAGAGAAAGGTTAGAGCTCAGAAACTTTGCTCTAGTTCAGTGGAGCCATATTGGAAAGATGCATTTCACGTTATACATGGATTGTAATTTAAGACCCCCAAAGCATTACAATATTTTGGGTTAGCCCTGATGCAAAGAGGATAAGCAGGAAGAACAGAAAAAGTTAAGGAAAAGAGAAAGAGAAGAGTTCCAAGAAAACGGATTTTTATTAACTCTTACCTAATATTTGAGTCAACCATGCAGGAAAAAATCAAATAATAAGCCAGTGACTGTAAATTGGTCAAGGTGAAGTGTTCAGCGCATACCTTCGATTGTGCTCCACTGTGAAGCATGTTTATCCTTTGTCAGGAGAGTCCAACAATTGCACTTCTAACGTTCAACACAAAAGAAAGATTTAAATGTGGAGAGGAGTGAGAACAATAAAGGGCATGCTGCAATCAAGAAAAGCTAAACGTAAACAATGCTGACAAAGCTAAGGAAGATTTCCAAGGGCCTTGGTTTTCTATTTTTTAGGCCTATACTTTTATTCAATGACTTGATGTGGAAGAAAAGTAGAGGAGAAAAGAATCATAAGGGAAAATAAGAAGTGAAATAAGAGGAATCAGCAGAAGACGAAAGACCCTAGAATAACTGCCTGGCTCTGAGGTGAATATGAATTCAATTCTGACTAAACAGTGAACCAAGGAAGCAGACTTGGCCCAATGGATAGGGCGTCCGCCTACCACATGGGAGGTCCGCGTTCAAACCCATGGCCTCCTTGACCCGTGTGGAGCTGGCCCACGCACAGCGCTGATGTGTGCAAGAAGTGCCGTGCCATGCAGGGGTGTGCCCCTGCGTAGGGGAGCCCCATGCTCAAGGAGTGTGCCCCGTAAGGAGAGCCGCCCAGCGCAAAAGAAAGTGCAGCCTGCCCAAGAATGGCACCGCACACATGGAGAGCTGACACAACAAGATGACGCAACAAAAAGAAACAGATTCCCAGTGCCGCTGATAAGGACGGAAGCGGTCACAGAAGCACGCAGCAAATGGACACAGAAAGCAGACAACTGGTGGGGGGGGGGGAGGGAAGAGAAATAAATAAAAAATAAATCTTTAAAAAACAAAGCAAAACAGTGAACTATTGGCTCCTCTGGGCAACTGTTCCAGTTCTGAGGCTCTTGTGGCTCTTTCAAGCTGTCTTCCTGCAAGGGTTCAAGGTGCATGTCAGAGAGGTAAAGTGGCTCTCCTCCCCTCAAGTTGACCCTACCAGAGATCCAAAGACCCAGTGGACCCTGGCCTCCAACTGTGGTGCTCAGCAGTGTCTCTCCTAGACAGCTTTAGTACATTCTCTTGTTCCTATGTCCCATGGCTAAGAGAACTCAATGAGTATTACATTTCCTTCACAAGCTCACAGAAGACAGAGACACCATCCAGGCCTATACATAAATATCAAAAATTAAATAATGAAGATGAAATGGACAAACTCCTAGAAACACATCAACTATCTACACTGACTCAAGAAGAAATAGTATATCTCAACAGACCAATAACAAGGAAAGAGATTGAATCCACAATGAAAAATCTCCCAAAAAGAAAAATCCAGGACTAGATGGCTTCCCTGGTGCAGTGCATTTTACCAAACATTCCAAAAACTATCATCAATTGTATTAGTCAGCCAAAAGAGTGCTAAAGCAAAATATCAGAAATCAGTTGGTTTTTATGAAGGGTATTTATTTGGGGCAGAAGCTTACAGTTACCAGGCCATAAAGGGTAAGTTACTTCCCTGACTAAAGTCTATTGCCACGTGTTGGAGCAAGATGGCTGCTGACATCTGCAAGAGTTCAGGCTTCCTGGGTTCCTCTCTTCCCAGGGCTCATTTCTCTCTGGGCGCAGATCCTCTGTTTTCTCTACAAGGTCAGCTGTGGACTACAAGACTCTCTAAGCTTGCCTCTCCACAAGGCCAGCTATGGGCTATCAGGCAACTGGATCTAGCTCTCTCCCTGAGGCTTGATTCTCTCCCTGCTCAGCTGCTCTGCTCCTCTGTGTGCTTACTTCCTGGGCTCCAGCTCAAAACTCCAGCATCAAAACTCCAAAAAACTCCTATGCTCTGCGGTGTAGTGTATCTGTGAGTTCCCACTCACCCACCAATGGGGCAGGGACTCAACTTCCTACAGACATGGCCCAGTCAAAGTCCTAATTATAATTTAATCATGCCCAGGTACAAACCAGTTTACACACATAATCCAATATCTACTTTTGGAACTCATAAACTATATCAAACTACTACACCAATCTTGCTCAAACTCTAAAAAATTGAAGAGGATGGAATATACCTTAACTCATTCTGTTAGGCCAATGTCACCATAATAACAAAGCCAGATAAAGATACCAGAAGAAAAGAAAATTATAGATCAATATCACTTATGAGTATAGATGCAAAAATCCTCACAAAATACTAGCAAACAGAATGCAAATAGCACATTAAAAGAATCATACACTATAATATTGTGGGATTTATCCAGGTATGCAAGGGTGGTTCAGCATAAGAAAGTCAGTTACTGTAATACACTACATTAGTAGAATGAAGGGGAATAAACAATACACAAACATCTTAATTGATGCAGAAAAGGCAATTGACAAAACCCGGCATGCTTTCTTTATAAAAACAGAAAACAGAATAGAAGGAAACTTCCTCAACATGGCAAAGTCCATATATGAAAATCCACAGCTAACATCATACTTGGTGGTAAAAGACTGAA
The DNA here is from genome assembly GCF_030445035.2 of Dasypus novemcinctus. Taxonomy (NCBI): domain Eukaryota; kingdom Metazoa; phylum Chordata; class Mammalia; order Cingulata; family Dasypodidae; genus Dasypus; species Dasypus novemcinctus. Next base: position 53,119,509 of record NC_080673.1, read on the forward strand.
AGATTTCTCTCTAAGACCAAGAATAAGACAAGTATGTTCATGGTCACCACTGTTTTACAACATTGTATTGGAAGTGCTAACCAGAGTAATTAGGCAAAAGAAAGACAGAAAAGGCATCCAAATGGGAAAGAAAGAAGCAAATTTTCCTTACTAGCTGATGATAAGATCCAATATACAGAAAAACTGGAAAATCCATGCAAGGCTACTAGAGCTAATTTAGCAAAGCGGTAGGGTACAACATCAATGAGTAAAGATCAGCAGTATTTCTATACACTAGAATAGTGTGGTGAACCATCTGAAGAGTAAATAAAGAAAAAAGTTCCATTTACGAAGCAACTAAAGAATCAAATATTTAGAAATGAATGTAACCAATGATGTAAAGGACTTATACATGAAAAATTACAAAGCATTGTTAAAAGAAATCAAAGAAGACCTAAATAAATAGAATGACACTCTGTGTTCATGAATTGGAAGAGTAGTATTGTTGTTTTGGTTTTTTTTAATAAAGATTTATTTATTTATCCACCTACCCCCCCCCCATTGTCTGCTCTCTGTGTCCATTCACTGTGTGTTCTTCTGTGTCCACTTGTATTCTCATCAGGTGGCACTGGGGATCTGTACCTCTTTTTGTTGCATCACCTTGCTGCGTCATCTCTCTCTGTGTGTTGCACCATTCCTGGGTGGGCTGTGGTTTCATGCAGGGCAGCTTTCCTTGTGCAGGGGCCACTCCTTGTGCAGGGGGGCACCCTTACACAGGGGCAATCCTGTGTGGGCCGGGGGGCACCCTTATGTGGGGGCATCCTTGTGTGGGCTACGTACTCCTTGCACGTAGCAGCACTGCATGTGGACTAGCCCACCACACAAGCCAGGAGGTCCTGGGTATCAAACCCTTGGACCTCCTATATGGTAGGCAGATGCTCTACCTATTGAGCCATATTTGCTTCCTGAGTAGTATTGTTTTAAGAGGTCATTTCTACCCAAAGCAATCCCAAACAAAATTCCAACAACCTTCTTTGCAAAAATGGAAAAGCCAGTCATCAAATTTATATGGAAGGGTACAGAACCCCAAATAATCAAAAACACCTTAAAAGAGAAGAATTAAATTGGAGGTCTCACACTTCTCAATTTTAAAACTTATTATAAACCTACAGGAATCAAAAAAAGCATGTTACTGGCACAAAGACAAATATATGGACCAGTGGAATATAACTGAAAGTTCAGAAATAAACACTTGCATCTATGGCCAATTGATTCTTTTATCCTTCTACCAATGTCTCATTTGTTGCTTATTCTAGTTTGACTGTAGTTTTGTCACTTGCAACCTAATGAAATGGAGCCCCTTTGGAATAAATTAAAACCTTTTGTTCATCCAGAGACTTCATTATGGGAGTGGAAAGACAACCTACAGAATGGAAGAAAATCTTTGGAAACCATGTATCCAGTAAGGATTTAATATCTAGAATATGTCAAAAACTCCTACAATTCAACAATAAAAAGACAAATGACCTAATTTTAAAATGGGCAAAAGACTTGAGTAGACCTTTCTTCAAAGACAATATACAAATGGTCAAAAAGCACATAGAAATGTGCTTATCATTAGCCATTAGGGAAATGTAAATCAAAACCACAGTAAGATACCACTTAACTGTGACTAGAATGGCTCTTATTAAAAATGGAAAATTACAAGTGTTAGAGAGGATGTGAAGAAATAGGAACCTGTTCATTGTTGGTGGGAATGTAAAATTGTGCAGCTGCTGCGTAAATCAGTTTGGCAGTTCGTCAGAAAGTTAAGTGTAGAATTACCTTATGACCCAGCAATCCCACTTCTAGGTATATACCCAAAAGAATGGAAAGCAGGTACTCAAACATATTTTCACACTGATGTTCATAGTGGCATTATTCACAATTGCCTAAAGATGGAAGTAACCCAAGTATCTAGCAATAGATAAGTATATAAATAAAATGTGATTAGCACATACAATGAAATATTATTCAGCTGTAAAAAAGGCATGAAGTTCTATACATGTGACAACATGGATGAACCACGAAGACATCATTTTGAGTTAAAAAAGCCAGACACAAATGGACAAATATTGTATGACTTCACTTAAATGAAATAATTAGAATAAGCAAATTCATAGAATCAGAAACCAGAACACAGATTCCCAAGGGCTGTGATGGGAATAGAGAAAGGGGAGTCAATGCTTCATTGGTACAAAATTTTTGTTTGGGGTGATGGAAAATTTTTGGTTGTCTCCAAAGGTACCCATCATTGTTTCCCTTAGTGCTCTGGTTACAGAGCTGGATTAATTTTGAGTGGTCTGCCCTACTTCTGTTTTTACCATAAGCCCTATTTTACCTTTTTAGAGCATGATTTTGTGCAAAACAAGTTATCTCAAGCATGCCTCTACCTAGTTTTATACATTAAAAAAGTGTCTATTCTATTAAAATTTTAACTGTGTGTGATCCAACACATTTAATGTTCAGAATCTACCTTTGAAAAATACTTACACATATGCACACGGTAATATGTACAAAGATGGTCATTACAACATTGTCTGAAAGAGTATGAAATTAGTGGGAAAATCCTGAAGAAGGGAAAGGGAAAATCCACTCCCTGCCCCTCTTCTCCTTAAGTCTCCATCAAGCTGGAGGGAGGAGAAAGGATGTAAAGGAGGCTTCTTCTGTGCACTGCTGTTCACCTAGAACAGGAGGATCCCTCTCCTGAACCACTGGGTCCCGAGCCAAGCTGATGCTCTTCAAATCCCTCCTATCTGCTGTAAAGGGGTAGGGGAAGGGCAGCAGGAAAGAAATACAGAGACTGAGAGAAAAAAGCCAGATGGCTAACCCCTCCCTTATTCTTAATTCTTTCCCAGGGCTTCCTATGTACTGGACAGAAACTAGCCCTGCCCAGCAGTGACCAGAAGCCATTCACTTTCATCCTTTATCTGTAAGTTGTTTTTCCTTCTGAATAATCTCACCCTATTTTACTTAATTTTATTTTACGATTTTTATATTCTGATGATATTCCTTTAGTTGATTATGTCAGAAAATACTAGTAAGATTATCTTAATTATTTAAACTTCAACATATTGGGTAATACGTATTCTTTAACTTTTACATACACTGATCATTGTTACCAACTCATTTAAACATTTTGGTTATTTGTTTTCACAGTGGGGACATAGAGTATTGTTATTAGAAAGGAGCATATACCGATCTATGCCCCAAACCTGGGGCTATGCCTTCTCCACACCAGTTAATCCTGAACAGATTCTTTGCATACTTCAAAACAGATTACCATGGTGACCTCAATGAAGACCTAACTATAGTTAGATAAAAGACTTTGAACCATTCGGGTTACCTAGCAGAAGCTCAGGTGCCATTGCGTTCCCAAGATCTTTTTTTTTTTCTTCATTTGGAGATCATTCTGTGTAACCAGGCCAAACCTACATCATAACAAGGTGAAGGTCAGATCTGGGACAGTGTGGCTGAAGAAAGAAAGGAGTGACATCAAAACAGAAATGGGGATGTCCTCTCCTGATATTGGGTCTCTAATGGCTTATTGGTCTTTGGGAAGTACAGGTACCCTGCCAAGCCAAGAACCTCACTCTTTAGATTTTCACAGTGGTAGGAGACCTGGACAGTTTCTGGAAGACGTCTCTAGCATCCACTGCCCACCATAGCGGACAGTGCTCAGACACCTCCTTGAAATAAACGAACTTAACAAAGAGTAGCAGTTTATAAGGAGAAGCAAGGAGTGGATTTATTTATGTTACAGACAAAAGAGAGAGAGAGAGAGAGAGAGGAAGAAGGGGAGAGAGAGAGAGAATTGTCCCTTACCGACAGTCTTCTTTCATGAGTCTTCAGTGGTTTGGTAATTAATTGTAATTATTTTTAAAACCTAAAAACTAGTATTGAAAATGAGCTTAAGCATAAACCCAATTTATCACATTGGGATCAATAAAATACTTCATGAATTCTTCATTGTGATAGTGAGAGTTTTGTCTTTCTAAGCTTGTCTTTTTGTCACAGTCACAAATCTTGAGCTAAAGAATTTTCTAAGTGTTATAAAATAGAGCTGTCTTTATTTATTGGCCTTCAATGTTCTGGAGCACAAATAAAGAGTCCTCCAACTAATATACTGAGTGAATGAGGTTTATTTCTTGTTGGATGTGCTACATGTTACAGATACTGCCTTATTGGGATGCTGGCGTCCTTTGACTTGGCATGTCAATAATGATATCCATTACTTGCAGCCTTGATTCACTCTTCAGAAAAATCACAAGGACGTGGCGCCCCTCCCCTTCTCACTCATCCCCATCCTACCCTCAAAGAGGAAGTGAAAGAGGAACACATAACCCAGGCGGAGCAGAGAGCAGACCAGAGAGTGTATACACAGCCCTGAATACCCACATACAACATACCTGTGTTCTCTGGACATTCAGTGGCCTCCAATCAGAGGCCTAAAGACATGATAGTTGTTTACCATCTTAGCCACTCAAGACCAAGCAGTAAACACGGATAGCTGCCATTTCACAGAATCCTAACCATAGCTGACATCTACTGCACCCTTCCTATGTGCCAAGCAATATTCAAAGTGCACCACAAGTCTCTCAAGAGAGGTTAAATAATTTACCTAAGTGAACATGGCTAGCAAGTGGCCTTGCTGAGATGTAAAGACCATTAGTATTACTCCAGAAGCCAGAGGATTTTAACCTTTACGCCATTCTTCCTCCATTAATTTCTCTTTGCCTCAAGTTCTTCAACTGTAAAATGATGATAATAATAATACCTTATTTATGAGGGTGTTGTGAAGATCTAAAAACAAAAAAACAATGAAGAACACTTGACACAGTACCTAACAAAGGATAAAAGCTGAATGAGTGTTGGTTGCTTGCCCAAAATCAAAGTAGTAACTGGCTGAACCAGGACTTGAACCCAGGGAGCCTGCTTGTGGAGTCCTGTTCTTAAATATATCCCCTCCTGCTGCTCTCAACCAGTAATCTCACAGGTAAAGTGTCCAACATAGTGGCTAGCACAGGAGCATCAGGAAATAGCAGTCTTACTCCTCTGCCAAGTTTCCCTCCTTCTTGTTGAGGGACAAACAAAAGCACAGAAACACCTTCTTATAATGACCAACCATAAAAAGAGAAGCCTGGTTCAATATCAGTCTCATACACGGGTGGGAGAAGGGAATGGGGAGCTAATGCTTAAGTGATACAGAGTTTCTGTTTAGGGTGATGGCAAGTTTCAGCAATCAGTGGTGACTGTAGCACAACACTGTGACTATAATTAGCACCATTGAACTATATACATTTGAAAGTGATTAAAATTGGGAATTTATATTGAATATACATCAACACAATAATTTTTTAAGTCAACACAAAGAGTCAACCTTAATGTAAACTATGGATTTTAGTTAATAATATAAACATAATTATATTGGTTCATCACTTGTAGCAAATATAGCACAGTAATGCAAAATGTTAATAATAGGGAAATCTGCGTGTGAGGGGGACACATATGGGAACTCTATTTTCTGCATAATTTTCTGTAAACCTGCAACTTCTCTAAAAATTAAATTTAAGTTTTAAAAAATTCTACTCTGTTTCCTATCTTATTCTCTGTATAAAACGAAAAGTAAAGTGCATGAAATAAAAGATACAATTTTTTCAAATATACCCTTGACTCTGGCTTTGTCTTCCTTCACCCCTATCAACTTGCTCCATTCTATTAAAACTACCAGGATGGAACATCTCCCTAGTTAGTCAGGCTGCGTCACCCGCCTCGTGCCCAACATAATGCTCAGATTATGCACTTACTCACAGTTGACCTTGCTAGCCATACCACCCCTTTTATTGTGCAATGACAGCATTTGCTGCAAGTATGAACATTCAAGTTTGTTTTGAAGGAAGTTGGCAATTACCTTCATGTCTTTAGCAATAAAATAGTCCACTATATTGTTCTTTAAAAATCCTGTACTGTACATATTGTGGAACACAATCACCTGACACAGATCAGAAGCCATTTGTCCACCATCTATTTCCTTTAATTTTCTCCCCTGCTATGGTATCATTAGATCACTCTGGCCTTTTTTGTTTTATCTGGATTGCAAATTAAACCTTAAATATATACACAGAAAACTTTTAGTAGCTCAGATTCTTCTCAGGATAAAGATAAGTAAGAAAATAGCACTTGGTTCCATTCTTTACCACTTTCTTGTCTCTCTTTCCTTTCCCATTCCCACCTCCCTATGCCAAGCTTAAAACAGTTTTAGTTATTGCTTATATATCCATCTCTACCGGTGAACCCATGGTCTCTTCAGAATGAAGGTCACTTCATTCATCTTTGTATACATAGATCCTATACCAGCCTAGCGCATGATAAACACATGTGAAATGTGGTTGAATAAATGAATTATATACCCAGAACCCATATGGTTCAGTATTGTACCATGTTTAAGAAACACAGTTCAACTGTCAGAAGTAGTAAAAAAATGAACTCCTTTCTTTACTCCAATATATTGAAGGACATTGAGACAGTCTGAAGCTGGATGGACCACAGAAGATTATGTTCTTAGAGTTAATCCATTCCTGTGTGTGTGAACCTATTATAGGTGGGACCATCTTCAGTTAACAGACTTTTGATTAGATTACTTCAATTAAGGCCTGTGCCAGAGTATGTTCTAATCCTCTTACTAGAGTCTTTTATAAATGGGATGAATATGGAGAGACAGAGAGAAAAACCCCAGAAGGAGAAAGAAAGCCAGAGGAAGACAGACACTGAAATAATGAAACTTGGAAGAAAAGCGAGGGACCAGCTGAAGCCGCCATGTGCCTTGCCACATGACAGAGGAGTCTAGGGTCACCAGCAGCCATTCTCTGGGGAGCTGATGCCTTGATTTGGTCATTTTCATGGCCTCTAAACTGTACCTTTAAGCTAATCAACCCCCATTGTAAAAGCCAACCCATTTCTAGTATATTACATTTTGGCAGCTTAGCAAACTAAAACAGACATTAAAAGGAATCCAAATACAGAGTCCACAGCAACATCGATTAAACCCTTCTTTCTTCTTTTATTCACATTTTTCATTCCCACAATTGTTCCAACTTACTCCTTTAAACCCCCTCCAGGAAAAAAAACAACTTTTTCTGCCCCCAAAGTACCAAACTTTTTTACTTTTCCCTTTTCCTGACTTTCTCAAGAATATGTTATGTGGATGGGTTTAGCTTTCATCTTAGCAAAAACAAATCCCTTCTTTTTTGAAGTGCAGGACAGGGAAACTGGGCTAAAATTTTTTAAAAAGATAGAATTCTCATTAGGAGCTGAGAAGAGGGAAAATATGTTAACACTCCCACATAATCTTATCCTATCACAGTTATCATAATACAAGAGTTTGATGACCAATTAAATGGGGGTGGAGGAGAATAGGGGCAGGAGGTCACTGGCATCTACAACCAGTGAAGAAGACTTACTTTGCTTTGCCCATGAATGTGTTCAACAGCTTCAACTAAATGACTCTTCTATAGTATTTGACAATGCTTATCTCTTTTAAATTTTCTTAGAGGATGTTTAGTTTCCTAGGCTGCGCAAGCAAATACCATGAATTGAGAATTTATTCACTCAAAGTTTGAGGCTGGGAAAAAGTTCAAATCAAGGCGCCATCAAGGTGATGCTTTCTTCCTGAAGAATGTGGCGTTCTGGGGCTGCCTGCTCTTTGCTCCTTAGCTCATCATGTGGAAAGCACATTGTGGCATTCCTCATCTCCCCTTCTCTTCTGAGTTCCACTGATGTTTAGCTTCCTGTTTCCTGTGGCTTTTCTCTCTGTCTGAATTTCACTCCCCTTATAAAGGGCTCTAATAATAGGATTAAGACCCATCCTAATTAAGGTGGGCAACAGCTTAACTGAAGTACCCTCATCAAAAGGTCCTACCTACAAAGGGCTCACAGCCACAGATTTAAGAACATGTTTTTCTGGGGTACATACAACTTCTCCCCACAAGGGAGAAAATGCTTCACAGTTTTCAGTGCTCCTCCAAGGGGATATTTCCAAAAGCAAGGTTTAAAGTGATTAACATGTTGAGTTCAATATAAACCTTACCAATAGAAAGATTTCTTTGTTTGTCAAGTAATGGGCCATAATCTCCGTTCATCTCCTGCTTCCCCACTCGACTCTGAGTACTTACTGAACCAGGACCATTACCACCACATCACTGTTAGACATGCACTTTGGTTAGAATGGGATAAGTATGGTGATGGGGTCTGGGGGGAGTAAGATCACCATAACAATATATAAGCAAATTTTTGACCCTGGCATTACATGAGCACAGGTGGTGTTAGGTCTCTAAGTCTTAGAATTGATATATAACTGTATGCTATGTAATATAGAGTCTGTGCAGTACAGTAAAATTACATTTGAAAATTCTAGTTTACTTCTACTAAATTAAGGGGAAGTAAAGGGAGGGCTTTATTTTGCTTCTGCTTCGGCCAGGCAGAAAATGAGAAGCAGTGGTATCTGGGGGAATTTGTAAGGGCTTATGTGTTGGATTAAAAGTATAATTAATATTAATTAAGTAGAATTTAAAACTTATACTTAAATATATATGTGGGAGGTATGTGTTGTATATGTGTTTAGTGGAAGAAAAGAGAAGAATGAAAAAAATTAAAGAAGTGATCAAACACAAATTTTCCGCAGAATTTTTCTAGTGAGAGATCAGCATCTATCTACAACTTTGCTCACCTGCATAAGCTTCTCATAATGCTCTTGCTACTTCCCTAGCTTTTTATATTAGTTTCCTGGTGCTGCCACAACAAATTACCACAAATTTAGTGGCTTAAAACAACAAAAATTATTACTTTACTGTTTTGGAAATCCAAAATCCAAAACTGTTCTCAATAGACTAAAATCAAAGTATCAACAGGGCTACGTTCCCTGGGGGAGAATCTGTTTCCTTGCTTTTCCCAGCTTCTCAAGGTTTCCCTCATTCCTTGGCTTGTGCCCCTTTCTTTCATCTTCAATGTCAGTATCATATCAATTCTTTCTCTGACTCTGATACTGTTTCCCTCTTTTACTTTTTTAAAGGAAACTTGTGATTAGAAATCTCCCCATCTCAAGATTTCTAATTTATTCACACCCACAAAGTCCCTTTGCCATGTAAGGTAAAATAATCTCAGGTTCTGAGGATTAAGTCATAGACATCTTTGGGGGACCAGTATTCTGCCTACTACATTTTCCTTAACTCTTAATGTTCTGTACTCCCACTTAGCCTTTTTCAAAAAAGAGAGTGGTACATGAAACAATAACTAAGACCACCAGTTTTCTCCACCAACTCCCAGTTCCTTTTTTTAAAAGATTTATTTATTTATTTCTCTCCCCTCCTCCGCCCCAGTTGTCTGTTCTCTGTGTCTATTTGCTGCGTCTTCTTCTTTGTCTGCTTCTGTTGTTGTCAGCAGCATGAGAATCTGTGTTTCTTTTTGCTGCGTCATCTTGTTGTGTCAGCTCTCCGTGTGTGCGGCACCATTCCTGGGCAGGTTGAACTTCCTTTCACGCTGGGCGTCTCTCCTTACAGGGTGCACTCCTTGCATGTGGGCTCCCCCATGCAGGGGACACCCCTGCTGGCAGGGCACTCCTTGGGCGCATCACCACTGCACGTGGGCCAGCTCCACATGGGTCAAGGAGGTCCGGGGTTTGAACCGTGGACCTCCCATGTGGTAGATGGATACCCTAACCACTGGGCCAAGTCCGTTTTTCTCCCAGTTCTTTTGAACATCAGAACTCTGAATGAGCTCCCCTCCCAGACCACACAGCACAGGGCTCTACTTGTGTCTGCTTTTCTTCCTTTCTTCTACCCTTCATTTTCATCTTTAGAAATCTAATTTTCTGAGTACTAATTCAAATCATACTTCCTCCATGGAAACTTACCACATCCATCTAAATATGAATCAGGTCTTCTCACTCCTTTGAAATCCCATCACATTGTTTCCCTTTAAATAATATATAGCATTTTATATGTATATATATACACACACACACCACTTACTATGTATTATACATATGTATTTTTGTATCATATCTAGACATGTATATGTCTGTATACATGATACCTAGTTTTTCTCACTACATACAAAGTGATTTCTCTTTCAATCCAAACAATAACGTAAATTTGATATTATTAGCCAATTTTAGATCTAAGCAAACAAAACCAGAGAGTTTAAATTAACATCCCCAAAGTCATACTCTTAATTCAAATGTCCTTTCTACTATACCATGGCTATTGAGATCTCTATCTCATTGATATGCTCATTCTAATCTCCCCTGCTAAGCTCTAACTAAAGATAGACACTGTAGCTTGTTACATCTGCTGTTATGTTCAGTGCTCATAAATATTTCTTGAATTGTTCAATATAATTAAGCCTCCAGAATTTTGTATGCTATCATATAGTTGAACCCTGAATGTACCCTCTTAATTCACTTTAACACAGATTAACTTGTCTTCAGAAATAGAAAACATAATGTTACAGATTGAAGAAATCATTCTCAGTAAAGAGTTAGTTGCTCTCTCTGTGCCACTGGGAGAAAATAAAAGATTAGTCTTGGGACACTAGCTGATGAAACCTCTAAAATGTTCTGAAATTATTAGTCAAATTGATCAATTTCTTGGTTAATGCGAAGTGAGTTCATGATGACTAGAAAGATGCAAGCACATAAAAGACAAAAAAAGTTAGCTTAATTAATTAACTTCTTTAATTATGATCATTTATGGTGGTTTTGAACTGTATGTACCCCAGAAAATCAGGTTCTTAACAGCTAATGCATTCCTGTGGGTGTAAAATCTATTGTACGTATGACCTTTTGCTGAGGTTACTTCAGTTAGGCAAGCCCCAGGGTAGTTCTTAATCCTCTTATAAACTGGAGTCCTTTATAAGAGAATGAAATTCAGACACAGAGAGAGTAAGCCATTTAAGCAAGAAACTTAAAGCAAGGAAGCCCAGAAGAGAAGACAGGCACCAGCAGAAGCCACTCTGTGACTTGGTCTTTGAGAAGAAGTTATCACCTTGATGATGCCTTGATTTGGACATTTTTCTCAGCCTCAAAATGGTAAGCTAATAAAAATTTCTATTGTTAAGTCAACACATTTCATGGCTTCTGCTTTCAGCAGCCTAGGAAACTAGAACACTTAAATATCAAACAAGTCAATTTGGCCAAGTGATTTAAGAAATCAGTCAACTCAATGAAAAAATCATCATCAAGCTAGTTATTTATTTAAATCAATTTGTTGTTAGAATTACAAGAATGAGTTTATCAGTCAAAACAGCTGATATCCCCATGTAAATTCAAACATTATTTGAAAAACAAAATATCATTCACAGCAAATACCCTTCCATAAGTTGTTGACATATTCTCACAGTAAATATTGGGTTTGCTAAAATAGATTCTTTAAGCTTCATTAAAAGGTATGAGGCTAACACCATCAGTTTTAGGAATAAAATTTTATTTTATGAAGTATTTTTAAAAAGAAACCCAAATTTAACATTTGAATTACTCGTGTAATCTGATTGCCAAGATTATATTTCATTTGATCAGTCTAACCTTACATTCTGTTGAATGCAATGACCATTGATAGAGAATTTTTTAAAAGCCACAAGAGCATGTTAGAGTGTACTTAGCATTATTCATATTAATAGAACATTCTAGAGGGAAGACAGCTATGATGGATTTAATAGCAAAGTTGAATTTATCAAAGTTGGTGCTGCCCTTTCTTTTTGTCTAGGTATGCAAGTATGCCAGTTATCAAACATTTAAATTATTATGCATGCTGAAAAATGTCTGTATTCACACATTCAATTTGCATTATACTCACAGATTGCCTAGTTGTGAGGCACATTAGTATAGGGAAACAGGGAAAACTGAGTCACAGCTGTAACCTGCAGAGAACACGGCCTGGAGACCCTCCCTGGAAACTCCCTGAAGAAAAACCACTAATAAGAACAAAGTCAGAAAAACCCTTGAGAGACCCTGGGCTCAAAAAGAAGCCCCAGATAACTCTAACCAGGCCTTCCCATTGGTCCCTCATAACTTCAAACAACAGGCCTCCCCATTGGTCCAAGATAACTCCAAACAAAAGACCTCCTCATTGGTCCAGTGGTCCACTGAGAGCTAACAGGAGGGGATGTAAGGCAACCAATCAGAACAGCAAACATCTGGGGCCCATTCCCAAAATTAAGAAAGGGAAGGCGGAAAGATTTTAAAAAGGCTGAGGGTAGGGGAGGGCCCGCCATTGCATCTCACCCTATAGCACGCCAATACATGTATTTGGAGTGTGTACTTCTTTTTCTTTTGTCTCATTTGGTAATGAACTCTATTCCCTTGCTATGCTATGGTGTGTCCTTAAATTCCTTTATGCACCATAGCCCAGAAGCTAGAAACTCAGGGCATTCCTTTAACAGTTGAAACAGTCAAAACAAAGTATTCTCATTTTGTTCCTATGATAATGTCCTTATTTAAACTTTATTAAAAAATGCAAATTGTCACATATATGCTTTGCTTAATGCAAGGTATGCCATTGAAGGTAGAGACTGATTTGTGTTGGGGAAATATAATTAAAAATATAATTCCTCCTACCCCAGAAAACTACCCTACAAAAGTAGAAGAGAAAGAAAAGCTATTTATTATTGAACCATTAAATGTGATGCATCACAGGCAGTCCACTAAAGATGGGGCAAAGAAAGAAAGAAATCTCACCCTTTTAGATTGCCAAGCAAGTACATCCCATTACAGGCCTGTTCTCAAGATAACTAGTCCTCAAGTAAGAGAAATTGACAGAGCCATTTTCATGCACAGTTCATCTTGAATTCAGCTGGCAATTGGGGTGGACTTTGGGTTTGCTAATTGCCTTTATTCAAAGGAATAATACCTCTAGGACATATAGTAACAATTTGGAGCACACACATACACACCTATTAACTCACATGGATATGGGGAGATAAGGGTGCTATCTTCTTTGACATTTACTTTTCTAAGAGATGGCTCCCATATTCTCGAGAAAGACATTCTTGGGTATTAAAACTGGCAACAGGCTTATTTAGCTTTTAAAAGATATACATACATCTCAAAAGGTCGAAGAAAGAATTTACAATTACAATTTCTCTAAAGAATGTTCTAAGAATAGGGAAGGGGGAGGAGTCTCTTTCCCTTTTTGCATCAGGGAAATTTTCTTTTAATTTTGGATTTGTATTTACACTTACATTTGCCCTTTCATGGGAAAACATTTTAGAAGAAGGAAATACCTAGAAGCTTGTCCAAGTATCTTCCCCTAGTTTCTCCACCCTCAGTACAGTCTGCCAACTGGCCTATTTGTTTTTCCCTCCCAGCTGCACAATGGAGCTTTCCAGGGACCAGAGCCTGCTAGAATAGTCAGGCTGGGTTACATGTTTTATTCTCTAGAGTCAAGAATGTGTTTCTTAAAGAGGCTGTGCCCTAGACTTTAGGGCTAGATAGTCAATGTTCCCACTTTGGGGGAAAAGAGTCCCCAATATTTGCATTTGTAAGTCCTGCTCTGTGTCAGAGCTGATTAGACAAAACAGAGGAAATGCTTTTCATGCTGAATATGCAATCTTCTATTTTTGTTTTCCAAAATGTTGTGGAAGCAGAGAGATTCGATGATTGTTTATTGAAGGCCAGGACTCAGGAATATTCTTTAGAAAGAAAAATTTATTATGATCAGCCAGGATCGGGGACTCCTGTCCAAAAAGCCGAGCCCTGAATGGGATTTCTGGGTCCTTTTTATACAGAGGATGTAGGAGTTAAATGGTGCTTTTATGAAAAGAGGACTTTTCTTTGTTAGTTTCTGAGAGTTTTAAGTGTTTGTCTGAGTACCAGATAGGTTTTGAATTAAAATTTCATCTATATTCCAGGTAAGCTTGAATTAACATATTGCCTACTCTCCAGGTAAGCTTGAATTAACATATCTGGATGTAACTGTGGATACACATTCAGTCTACATCCTTTCTGAATATTTAAAGTCTATAGGTCCTATATTATCTAATTGGCTTTCTAGAAACTAGGCATACTTGGATGCAGAATTAGATAATTTTGAATTCATGCACAGGCTATATTATATAACCCCCTTTGAGGCCAAGCTTAAGTTTATTAAGCTTTGGCATCACTATTTCCAGAGTTACGAGGTGGGTTACTGTCTGTGTTTTTACTGCATTATCAGTTAAAGCACATACTCTAGTTATTATTAAGGGGAGGAAGCAGGGAAGTATGAGAGCATGGGAGGAGTTACAACTGTTTACTATTTTGGTCGATTACCCCACCTATCAATCCCCCAGTGAGAGCCCAATGATGAAGTCCTTGGAGAATATCTGGGGCTTTGCTTTGTTCTCAGAAGAAGTCTTTGTTCTGGATAGCAGAATCCTGGGATAGCAGCCATCTTGGGGGTTACTGATGTCCACGTGGACTTTCTGCCAGGTTCCAGATCTGTCTATCTTACTCACCTACTTTATTCCCCGCTCTGAGAGTTTACACTTTTAATCTTAAAGGGGTGCTGAAGGGAGATGATCTTTCTTCGGTAGCTACTTCCTGCCGGTTATGCCCTACCTGACAAGGTGTAAAAAACCCTACTATTCTATTTCAATTGGAGGAAGATGGATCTGGCATCCTGCATGAAGCTGGATGAAGTTTTCACGTGGCCAACAAGATACCCATTCTGGAGGAAACAAACTCAGAATTTTGAGAATACATGGTCCTTCTAAGAGGACACTGGACCACAGAAATAGAAAAGGTCAGGTTCTTGCAAAGGAGGAGCCTTCCCAAAGTTGGTAGGGAACAGTATATATATACATACACATATATATATTTTAAGTAATTTAATGCTGTTGGTTAACTTCAGAGAGAAATTGCAATAAACAGTGGGGTTAGGTACCAATTGTCAATATCGGTTTTTACAGTAGAGGAGAGGAATGAGAAGAGGCATTTTTCTCTTCGGTTAAGCCAAAGGAGATGAAAAGAGGTAAGATTTTTAAAGGGAAATCTGGTTTGCCCCCCCCCCCCCCCCCCTTGTTTTTAGCAATAGGCATTTGGGCTAGAGTTAAAGGAAACAGTTGATTTTTACGTAGACACTACTTAGCTTTGTTTTTTGAGGCGGTATCTCAGGCTGTCCAATGACTTGCACTCGTGAGTTTCATCAGGTGCTTCTGGTGAACTGGCACTCTTGGGTAGCTGACCTTATTCAGGATTAGTACACCAAGCTGGACATTCCTTTAGCTTTAATAGCTGTGGGAGTAAAGTTTTTATATTTTGGCTTTAATTGAGCAACTCCTGACAAATTTTTTTGACTGTTTTTACCAGGCTTTGTCTTTTGAAAACCCATTTGGCTAAGCTGATTAGGGCATTCCTTCCCAGATGAGTACCTTGGTGAAGTTCCTGAAGGACTTTTCACTGCACTGCTCTTGGCAGGTAAATCTGAGCATTTCCAATAAGCCACCCATCAGTTTCTAGGGTGAACCCCAAGCTAGGTGTCCTGGTTTGTCTACCCTGAACTTTAAGTATTAGTACAGGTGCTGGAATAAGGGGTAGGAGGGAAACCTGGGTTGAGAGTTTGACACACCCTTATTTGCACTTCAGGGGTTTCTAGTAATTGAGCCTGGTATTAATTAACCAACTACCCATAAGCCACTGGTGGTCCTGGGCGTAAGCACATTCTTTACCTGGTGTGGGGTGAAGACTGTGAGAAGTTGCCCCCAAGTTAATTTGGTGGCTTTCTCAATTAAAAAGCTGTTGGCTTCACTGCTTTTAGGTAAGATGGCCATTTTTTTAATCTTATAGGCATGTTCATTAACTACTCAGAAAATGAAATTGATCAGGACTTTTAATACATGTTCAGTGTTTTTCTGCATATGATTTACTAGAAGTATTACCATAGTTATTAGACATATATATAGAATAGGATATAGGTACAGTACTCAATATTAATTAATGTACTACTCAATGGATAAGTCTTTTTTTGAGCTGCAATTAATAGCTTTAAGTTTCAGGTTTGCAATACCATACAGGTTATTTCTCCATGGGAGCAAGCTATAGTGCCAATTGGGTTTAAGTTCTACTCACAGTATTCTGGTATTCATTGCTCCACTTTATATGTTCATCACAGAAGCTGCAGCACTGTTGGCCCTAGAGAGAAACTAGGCAGTAGAGTGCATAGCACTATCTGGCACTATGAATCAGGCCAGTCTGGAGACGATATCCATTGTACATTTGGCTGTACTGAGCCACTGTTGGCTGCTGCAGGAGTTTGAAACTGCAAAGTAGTTTCCATCCACTTCAGGAGCACAACCAGAGATGAAGTAGATATGTTTATTGTTTTAGGGGTCAGTGACCAGTCTAGTCAATAACTTACATAGAGAGGTAACCTGCAGTGTATTGGACACCTGGTTTGAATGCACAAGAGACTTTGACAATGTTGAAGTTTATCTCTTGATTTTTATATATCTTTTAAACACTTTTAATGCAATGTGTCATATATTAAATGAACTTTTAGTACTTTGCTTTGCACTTCTACACTTTTGCCATGAAGACGTTAATTACACAGGTATTTTATTTTAACAGTAGAGGAAAAAATCACTTTTTCTATTTTTAAAATGAAAACTGAAAACTCCCAGTGGAATCAAGGTATCTTTTCACTACCGCTACTTGAATATGCACATTGAAGTGACTTCCAGACAGGTTTTATTGTTATGAAGTTACTTTTTGTCGTTAACACTAATTTAGATTTTTAATTAATAATGGCTTTTTAGAACTAGTCATTCAAATGCTTTACTATGGAAGATGCTCTTACAAACTTTTTATACTTAAAATTACATAGACTGGTTAATTTACCTTAGATTACAATTAGCAACCAATGGATTTTACTTTACACATTTAGAAGAGGGCAGATTTACATTTTTTTAAAAATTCAATTTCATTAAACACAAACCTACAGCTTTTATCATTTTAAAAATCCAATATATATAATGTTAACCTGTTAACCTGGTACCCCATAAACCAAAGAGATAACACCCAAGCCAAATAAGTTGAAACTGTTATTGTTTAAACAAAGAATGTTGTTTTCTTTTTTTCTCTCTTTTCTTTATAGGGGCTTAAAACCTCTTGTCTTTGATAAAATTCGAAAACCATGAATAGTCTTTTTAAAATTTATTTTTTTTTATTTATTCCCCCTTTCCCCCTCTCCCCCCCCCCCCCCCCACCGTGGCTTGTTTGCTGTCTGCTCTCTTGTGTCCATTCTCTGTGTGTTCTATGTCTGCTTGTCTCCCTTTGTTGCATTATCTTGCTGTGTCAGCTCTCCACAAATATGGCCCAGGGCCTCCCATATGGTAGATGGGAGTGCAATCGATTAAACCACAGCCGCTGCCCTGTGAATAATCTTAAAAGCATACTGACTTCTAGGCTCTGGAATATAATATAATTATTTAATTTGCTTTAATTACAGTTTAGTAAGAATTTTTTCATAACTTTTAAGGATTTTTCCTTTACTTACTAAAATTTGGTAATAGGATTAGTAATTATCCTTATTTAAGGCTGTTAAAACATTTAAAATGGGGAACTACAGGAAAAACCGACTTCATTTCCCAACTTAGAAGACAGTTTTAATCTGCCAAACCTGGTCCCTCCCTCTGAGCTCTTGCAAAGAGAAGGCTGGGCAAGTCAAACAGCTCAGGAAAAAAAAACACTTTTTTTCCTTTTTTGGTAGTTCTTATGTTCAGATTTCTATATGATCTTTCCATACTGCTTAGCTTAATTTGAGTTCTAGGAATATTACATATATAACTGCATATTTAATTTTTAACAATTTGAATAGAGTTTTTTAAAGACTTATTTGTTAATTTGATATTATTATCCTGATATATGAAGATATATGCTGAGCAAATAGGCAGACATGAGTAGTTTGACATGTCAACACAACTTAGTTACTTAAAACCTTTTTTTTTTTTTTTTTTTTTTACAAAACAAGTTTAACTATAAAACAATACTTGAAAGACTTCCCTGAAAGCTTTCCTTTGCTGGCTTCTCCAGACTAGGGATTCATAGTTTCCCCACTTTGTGACTTTCTTAATTAATGGCTTATAATCAAAATGTTTCTAATGCTATGATACAATTTTTCTTTGCTTTAGAACCATAAGCAGAGGCAAGGGGTGGGCCCAGACTTGCAGTAACCATAAGCAAAGGTAAACTCAGTTTATAATTACCATCACAATAGTTGAAGTCTAGAGGTAGGTGAAGTTAGTTATAAAATAACCATAATTAAAGGTAAGTTTAAGTTATAATTACCATTACTATGTAGAACTAGATAGATTTGAAGTAGCCATAAACAAAGGTAAATTAGGTTAAGATTACCATTACAATAGCTGAAATCTAGCTACATCTACTCTGCTGTAATAATTTCAGTTATTAATTTTTTTCTCTGTTTTGTATATAAAGGTACTTAAAAATGATTTCAACTCTTAGTTTCTAGAAAGTTTTTATTTAAAATTAATTTGGGCACCTTTATTTATTAACTAGGCAATTAAAACAATTTTATTAGTAACAACTCTGTGCAGTTCTTCCACCTTTCCAGCAATTAAATAAATTTCACTCGTGAGTTATGCATTAAAAACAGTACTGGCATTTAAAGATTCATTTTCTGGTTATTTTTCACCATTATCCAACTTATAACAGGTGAACCCCAAACCTGAATTCTTAGGCACAAGCAAACTGACAAAGTTAAATACAGATTTCAAAGTTGAACACAAGGCTGTGCAAAAGTTAAAACAGAAGAATTTTATATCTTTAGCATTTCCAGGAATTCTTTGACCTTACCTGATGGCACATGAGGTTTATGAGGGTTTTTTGTTGTTGTTGTTATTTATTTTTGGATTTGTTTGTTTGTTTGTTTGTTTGTTTGATTTTGAGAAGGAAAAATGGTTATTGATGGCCGGCTGGACTCCGGTGCTTTCTGTTTCAGTCTCGAGCCCTGAATAAGATTTTTGAATCCTGTTTTTTTTTTTTTTAAATTGCTATTCACACCTTTTATAGGCATGACTGAGTTTAAACTGAGAGGTTTGAGGTTTCTTTCCTCACTTTTTAAGGAGACACGACATGAGGTTTCTAGGTTTCAGATCTATTTGTTTCCCTCCCCCCCCTTTTCTTTTACACCAGTTTAAATGGAGTTCAGGATTACACAGAAGCTGAACTGTGGCCACATGGACCAGCAGCAGGCAGAAGAGGCTCCTGTGGGGAGCCTGCTGGCATACCAGAAGCTGAGCTTATCATTCTAGAAAGAGTGAAGAGACACCCTTTTAGTCAACTGACTTGGCATTTCAGAGTTCCAGCCTAACCAAAGTTCATCATTTCACACAATTCAACACCACCATCCAGAGGCATGAAAACATACACTGGCATTGAATAAACTGACAAACACTAAAGAGCCATGGCACACAGACAGAAACGCAAAGCCCATCAGTTTGATTCATAATTGCCATTTCTGCGGTATGGCCATTTTGAGCCACAGCTTTTTAATTATTGTAACCTTAGTGAGGGGGAACTTCTAACAGAACTTTTTGCCTTCCCTTGCTGTTTACAAAACAAGCTCATTTGCAACCTAGTACCAAAACAAAGACCGGGCCAAGCCTTTCCACCACTCGACTCATATTCAGACCAAGCTTCATTACAAAAACCAATCCATTTTTCTGTCCGAGAACTTCCAAATCCAGACCAATTTTTCAGGATGCATTCCAGTGGAAAGCACTGGGATACTGATGCCTTACTTCTATGGCAGTGGAAAGAGAGAGGAAGAGAGAGAACGCAGCCAAAATATAGGCACAAGAGGCAGCAGGCTTTTTTACTTTTTTTTTTTTTAAAGTGAAGTAGTGAGTGGGACTTAAATCCATCAACATCTCTCCCACTGTAACCAAACCTTCACTATCTTAGTGAAGGCAAAACCAGATGCCAACCTGCAGTCAGCTAAAGCCAAACATCAGGCTTTTTTTCTTTTCTTTTCAGACCTGGAGAAGATGACTCCCCCTTGAACTTTTGGAGGTACTAGGGTCCTCTTTGGGAGTGATCAGGCTCCCCTTCTAACATTCAAATTTAGGCTTTTCTGGCACTAGACCCCCCAGGGGGTGTTACCCATCTTGCATGCAGAAATTCTTTTTCATTCTCAGGATTTCCTTTTAAACCCTTCAATGTGTCCGATTTTTTTCCCAGGAGGGTTCCGGCAGAGCCCACAACCTCTTTCTGGACTAAAAGGAGTCCAGGGGTGCCCTGGATTGGGAATTCGCCTGGGCCCTCCAAGCTTCCTCAGAGGTATCCGAAAGGCGCAGTGAAATGCTGCCATCTCTGGCCTTCATTGTGATCCTGGACAAGCCCCCAGGAAATGTTGTGGAAGCGGAGAGATTCAATGATCATGTATTGAAGGCTAGGACTCAGGAATATTCTTGAGAAGGAAAAACTTATTATGACCAGCCAGGCCCTGGGACCCCTGTCCAAAAAGCCAAGCCCTGAATAAGATCTCTGGGTCCCTTTTATACAGAGGATGTAGGAGTTAAACGGTGCTTTTATGGAAAAAAAGGACTTTTCTTTGTTAGTTTCTGAGAGTTTTAAGTGTTTGTCTGATTACCAGATAGATTTTGAATTAATGTATCACCCACATTCCAGGTAAGCTTGAATTAACATATCACCTAACCTCCAAGTAAGTTAAATTAACATATCACCCACATTCCATCTGGATGTAACTTTGGATACACATTCAGTCTACATCCTTTCTGAATATTTAAAGCCTATAGGACCTATATTATCTAGTTGGTTTTCTAGAAACTAGGCATACTTGGATTCAGAATTAGATAATTTTGAATTCATGCACAGGCTATATCATTATGACACCTCTACTATGACTAGACACCTTCCCAGGGACAGCCTTAAAACATTCAAAGATGCTGTACTTATCACGGTGTACAGTAATTATAGGGAGATGTTCCAAATCTCCTTTGCAAATCTCCAAACTCTCAAAAATTATTATAGAATATGTTGTATAGTGACAATTTTCCTTTACTACTCTCAGGTACTTACTAAGTATTCTTGCATTCTAAACTTTGGCAAAGAGAATACTAAAGAAAATTAAAGCTCATGTAAGCAGAGATGTTGGGCTGTTGGTTCAGCTCACTTAGGAGCTAAGAGTTAACTCTCTCTCTCACTCTGGCCTCACAGTGAAGGCATCTGAAATAGGGTCTTTGCGGATAGACAGATCACTAGCTATTATGTACCTTCAGGTCAAAACCGTTAACTTTAAATGCTTGAGGAGATGGACCAGTGTGTTTGTATACACATCTACCAGCCCAGACAAGTTCCAGGGAGAGCAGGGACTGTGTCTATCTTGTTTGCTGCTGTAACCCAAGGCCTAGCTCCAGGCCTGCCTCAAGGTAAATCTTCAGTAATGAAGCAGGAAGGTACATTTACCCAGATCCTAACTTCTCCCTTATGTTCACATTGTGAAGGGTTTCTCTCATTTTACTTTCAGAAGCCAAGCAGGTGAGCAGACGGCACTTATGTACACTGAACTCCTAGTGAGCAAGATATTATATATGGAAAATCTAGCTCTAGTCCCAAAACTAGACTTCTCCTATCAGATATTTAACTATGAGGAAATTCTGTGATTGCTCTGAGGAGAAATCAGTCTCCTTAGGAGATGTATTATTAAATTTGAACTATTCAAGTCAAGTACGTTTATTACATGGCTATTGTGTGGCAGGTACTGAGCCAGCTGTTTAGGATACAAAAGGAAGTTATATATGTATACTAGATTAAATAGATATCTAAATCAATAATAGATGATAAATGATAAGAAAGAAAGAGAGAAAGAGAGAGAGAGAAAGAGAGAGAGAAAGAAAGAGAGAGAGAGAGAAAGATCAGAGTTGAGGAATCACGGAAGAGAGGTACTTAGCCTGTGAATTTATAAGAGGTTTCTCTTGCTCTGGTTATTGAAGGATGAGATAGAGTTATCTAAGCAAAGAAGTGTGAAAAGGAAATTTCAGGCTGGGCCATAGCTTGAGTAGAGGCAAGGAATCTCTCGTTGCATAGTGTGTGAGTGCTGGCAGTGAGAGCAGCTTCACGTTGACGGAAAGCAGAGTGTGAGGCGGGCTATGCGGGGCGGGGGATGAGGCCAGGAGGGAGATGAGAGCCAGATTATGGAGGCCTTTGTAGATGATGTTGAGATTGCAGACTTTATTTGGAAAGCTGTGGTGAACCACTAAAGTAGTACAAGGAGGCCCATTAAACCCACCTGAGTGCCAGTTATGGCCGTGGACTCCTTTCCCCAAAGCCACAGAGATGAATCTGCCAGGCCTGGCTGATTTGGCATGGAAGACCTTCAGGCCCAAACCAGCTGATGATTCAGCAGCTGTGCCCTCAGCCTCTGAGTCAGTTGTGAATTCCTGAATGCTGGGATGGCACCCACAGTGACAGCTGGCTCTGCTCTCTTATGCTCTCTCTAATAGTGGTGCATTTCCACTTCTGCGCTAATTACAGCAAACTTCCAATTAAGAAAAACCCACACATTTTTTTTGTTAGTTCAAGTTCTCAGTCTGACTTTTCTGCTAAGTCGCCAAGTGACCTCTGACTCTTCCTTTGTCCTCTCTTTTTCCTCATCCTTCCTCTCTGTGCATGCTGAGCATCCTCTACTGTGCTTTGGAAAGCACTGCAAGCAAAATCACTGCCAGGTTTTGGGAACCTGATGGTATATGGGAACCCTATATTTGATACGTGATTTTTCTGTAAACCCACAACTTCTCTAATAAAATCAAAACAAAAACAACAAAAAACGCTGCCAGCTTAGGCAATCAGATCAGAACCCGGAGACTTTTAAAATTATACCAAGGGGCAAGATCTCTTCCTAATGCATTATGGTACACAGGATGCAATGCTCTGATAAGACCAAGGGCCTGAACCATTAGATTCACTCAAGTCCACTCAAACTGAGACAATTAGTTCTTTCAGGACACTGATTTATTTAGTCAATTATTTTTCTTAGATAACCTTGTACATTGTGAAGCAGTAAAATCAGAGGTGATTTGTGACTTGTAAATGTACTCAGGCTATTATTTTTAGACCTAGGATGGGGCGACAGAGAGAGTAATCATATTAAATATACACATAGAACAGTGCCATCTTTTAAATACTCTGAGTTATACCATTTTTGGGGTGTAGCACAATTTATGTAACCTGTCTTCTGTTGAAAAGACATTTAGGTTATTTCAGTGTCTGTGCTTCAATATAAATGAAGCTGCAATAAAATAAATAAATGTGTAAGTATATGTGGAAGATAAAATCTTAGAAATGAGAGTTCTGGTTCAAAAGGATTTTGAATTTTAAAATAGATATTGCCAAATGCAGCCATTCTTCCCAGTTTCAGGGACATCAGGGGGCTTTCAGACAGGCTACATGGTTACACCTCTCCATGTTGCCATTGCCGAAGGTATTGCCTAGACAACGTCCATATGTCTACTCGTCATATGACCAGCCTCTTCCTGAGCGTCCTGCTAACTGGACCCAACAGTAATCCTAGAATGCCGAGTCTCCAGGGAAGTCATCTGCTTTGATGAGCAAACATGCCTTCCCTCTACCCTTACACATGCTCCCGGGATCATTTCCTCTTCCACTCTGGCCACAGGAACTATTTCTGTACCTGCACTTGGTTTTCACTCAACTTTACAGATTCTTCTTAGTTTCTACTGAGGAATGGGACAGGGAGGAAATAGAAATCAAGGACTGTGTTTTACTACCACACACTGACGATCATGTTTAGATTTCTTTAACAAGACATGGGGAGAAGGGATTATTTTCCTGAGAAAATATTCAGAGTCTTTATAGACACTTTGACCAGGGTGACATCAAGCTTGCACAGATGAGTTGAAAGTATTTTAGCTTTTTATTTTCTTTATTCATTTAGTGGAGAAGGAGAGTAATCAGAACTGCTTGCATTCATATACACTGCTGAAAGTCTGAGAGTGAGGATTTCGCCAGTTTGGGCTGGATATTTTTCTTTAAAAAGGTGACCCAATGGATAAGTAAGAAATAAGCCCTGATAGACTCCTATTAATTTCATATAATGTTTTAAACCATTGGAGACTTGGTTTGGGGGTTAAAGGATAGACATGTCAGAAAATTGGTATGTTGCTAAAATACCATACATTCTAGTCCATTCAACAACCACAGTGATTTTGTGTGCTTTTGGTGCTATGGCTGAACATATCTCCTCATGCTAAAGCTAATTTTTTTCATTTGAAATATCTTTTAGTGGGTTTTCCTCGTCTTTTGGCTCTCAGCTTAAGCATCACCTCAGGGAAGTAGTTCCCTGATGACCAGGACTAAGTCAAACCCCTGATTTAAGATGACAGAGCACTGTGTCTTTCTCTTTCTTAACATTTACCACTGTTGACTTTTACATTTATTTTGCTGATTTAATATTTATTTTCCTACTTACAGTGAGCTTCATTAGGTCATAAATCATGTTTATTTTTCACTAACACTGTATCCCCAACATCCAGTACAATGCCAGGCATCTGGCAGGTTTTCACTAATTTAGGGAATTAATGTATTGGCTATATGTAGACTCCAACAAGTGAATACGCATTCCCAAGAGTAATTTGGTGTCCGAATTAGAACTGAGAGGTGAATTTAGATCATTTTATTGTATCAGAGTCTGGTATCAAGGGATAAGTTAATCCAGGACTGCAGCTCTAATACCTAGATCCCATACATATATTTAAGTAAATCTGTAGTTGATCTAAGATAGATAGCCCCCAGCTGAGACAGTCTTCTCCATCAATGCCAATGGATCTCTGATGTGTGGTCCCAGGATCAAGAAAATAAACATCACCTGGGAACCTGTTGGAAATGCACATTTCCAACCAGGGAACTCAGTAGGGCTTCAACCAGACCTACTGAATTAGAAATCCTGGAGTCAGGTCCAGCAATCTGTTATAATAAGCCCTCTGGGAGGTCTAGTGCATACCAAAATTTCAGAAAACTGACCTACACAAAACATATGGAAAAGGAAAACCTATGACCTATGACAAAGTGGATGCTGATACATAAATATCCCTTTTTCCTTTAAATCATTTAGTCAAACACAATAAAAGTGTTTTAAAGATTTGAGAATCTAGATAGAATGCAGTTTTTCTATCATAAAATGTTGCCAGTGTAATAAAAAGAAAGCTGAGTTGTCTTATTTTGAAAAAAGAAAACTACCAATTTGTTTCCTAAAGTCCTGATTGAGAGAACCTGTATAAATTAACTAATAAGTTATCTTCTTTCACAAAATCATATGAGTGAATTAGAGTATTTTATTTCAAAAAGATCAAGAAAAGTTCATTTTATCCTCCGAGGAATAAAAGTTATAAGTGTCTATTTATAAAAAGAAAAAAAACCTATTTATTAGGTTAATGAACATACTTGCAAATTAGAGAACATACTAGTTACTAGTGACCCAACCTGCTTTTTACTAGTTTGTTTGGTGCTAGTACTTGTGATGATTTAAGTAATCCTAGTGTTTTTGTGTTTGTCTTTTAATAAGAGAGCAAATGGACAAATGGGTCACTGGCAGAAGAGTAGGATGACAATGAAAAACTATATTTCTAAAAGGCAGCTATTTTACAGTCATTGGAGCCCACAACTGTATACCAAATTAAAGAGCTTTTGCCTTTATTGACATGGCTGCTTGGCTTGTGGAGAACAGAGCAGACTTCAGACGTTTTCTAACTAATAGTGTATTTGAAGGTCGAGTTAATTTTTCAATTCTCTGAATGTCTAGTTTTATAACAAACACTAACTTTTAGTGAGAATTTATGAAGCATCACTTTTCAAGCTAAGGTCTTTATGCATTATCAAATTAAATTCTCACAACCCCCTGAGGTAGATATTATTATTTATAGATGGGACCATCCCCATGTAGGTTCATTCTAGCAGCTTTGCCAGCCAGCAGAAATAAAGCCAGCGACGATAAAGAGGCAGGAGTGGGGGGTGGGGGTGGGGGGGTAGGGGTTAAGCCCCAAGATAGCAAGGGAAGGGAACCAGGAATGTTCATGTTTATTCCCACCCTTTGATTAACTGTGAATTATTTCTTAAATGTTGGTTTTAAACTTACATACAGTAAACTTCACTCTTTCTCGTGCCAGTTCTAGGAATTTTGACAAATGCATAAAGTTGTGTAACCACCACAACAATCAGGATTCTGAACAGTTCCAACGTTGGCCCCAGCAGCCCTTTTGCAGTTCCTCCTCTCTTAAACCCTGGCAACTACTGACCCTTGGACATTTTTGTGAGATAATACATCGTGTTTTCCCCCTATATTTCCCTCCCATGTGCGGTATTTCCTTGACTCATGGATTTTCCCCTGGTGGAAGTTGAGGCTACTTGAAGGTGATTGCTCTTACAGTTTTTACAAAAGCCTGAACTCATTGAAGAGACGTGACTGAGTGTCCTGATGGGAGGGGGGAGGCAAGAGAGAGGAGTAACCATCAAGGAGGTAGAGCAGTTTCCTTGGAAGAAGACAAAGCTTGGTGGGCCACAGCATCTGGAAGAGTCCAGGGCATATAGTGAGTTAACTTTCTTGAATGAAGGAAAAAGTAGTGGAGACCTCTGGCCCAGTGCATGGCAAGGCTGGAGGATGGTAGGCATCAAGGGGTTGGCTGCAGAGTTCACCCTGGAAGGCTGGACACTAGGCCCAGGGGTCAGCAGCCTGTCAAGAAATTCCTGTGCCCAAACACGGCCAAAGAGCAGAGGCGCCTCTGGACCTACAGGGAACATGCTGACTGGGCGGTAGGTGTCACCAGTAAGCCTAGAGGTGTGTCCTTGAAGTTCTGATGTCAAATAAGATAGCAAATCTCTGGCATAAATAACCTTGTGAATGGGGGCAGCAAGCACAGTGAACATGAAAATTTAATTTCTTGCTTAACTGAGAAAAGAGACCTAAAATTAATTTCAAAACATTAAGAAATACAAACTTTTTTAGCTACTGAGTTTGTACATTGACTCTTAACGCTCTAGGCAACAAGATTCACAATCATTTGTGGAGGCCCACTGTGTGCTAGATGCTAAAGACATTTTTTTTCTTTTTTCTTTTATTAATTTTTATTAAAGTTAATAGATCATATAGAATGTCACTTTAAAAAAACATAAGAGGTTCCCATATAACCCACACCCCACCTCCCCACCCCCATAATTTTTTAAATTGTATTTTTTGAAGATACATACATGACAGAAAAGATTACATTATGAAAAAACATGAGGTTCCCCTATACCCCCAGCCCCCCACCCCACTCTTCCCACACTAACAACCTCCCCCATCATTGTGGCACACTCATTGCACTCGGCGAACACATTTTGGAGCACTGCTGCACCACGTGGATAATGGTTTACTCTGTAGTTCACACTCTCCCCCAGCACATTCAGTGGGTTATGGCAGGATATATAATGTCCGGCATCTGACCCTGCAATAACATTTAGGACAACTCCAAAGTCCCCCAAAATATACCCCCTCATCACATCTCTTCTTCCCACTAGGGAGTAGGAAGCCTCAGCAACTGCTGTGGTCACTTTGTCCCCATCAGTGATACAATTTCTTCTATTAGTAGTCACAAAAGTTTTATAGTAGAATATCAGTAAGTCCACTCTAATCCACATTTTATTCCTCCATTCTGTGGGCTCTGGGATAGTGATGTCCACTCCAGCTCTATATCAAGAGGGGGCTTAGATTCCATGTGGATGATGGATGCAAGTCACCTGCTTGCAGATGTAAGCACTCTTGGTTCCCTGGTATGGTGATTGACCATCTTCACCTCCCTGTTAGCTGACCTGGGTAAGTCCAATGAACCAGAGAGTAAGAGATGCAACTCTGCTGAGACTCAGGGTCCAGCTGGCACATGGACTGTCCAGAGATTCAAGTCTCCTAGGTGCTAGAGTCTTTTTTTTGTTTGTTTTTTTGTTTTGTTTTGTTTTGTCTTGTCTAGTTTCCCTTTATTAGAGAAGTTGTGAGTTTACAGGATTCCCATGTTCCACTCAATTATTAACCCTGTCGATTGATATGGCACATTTGTTACAATTGATGAAAGAACATTTTTATAATTGTACTATTACCTTTAGTCCAAGTTTTAATTTACAGTTCACTGTGTAGTACAGTTCCATTTATTTTTATTCTGTTGCCA
The DNA here is from genome assembly GCF_030445035.2 of Dasypus novemcinctus. NCBI lineage: Eukaryota > Metazoa > Chordata > Mammalia > Cingulata > Dasypodidae > Dasypus > Dasypus novemcinctus. The sequence continues at coordinate 53,147,745 of NC_080673.1, forward strand.
TATATACAACCTAATATGTCCTTTTTAATCACATTCAGATAAATATTTCACTATTGTCAATTATACAGTATTGTGATACCACCTCCACCATCCATTATCAAAACATTTTTATCACTCCAAATAGGAAACTTACATGTTTTAAGTCTTAACTTTTCATTCCTTATCTCCACCCCAGGTACTAGTAATGTATATTCCAGATTCTGATTCTGAGTTTGATTATTCCAATTAACTAATATCAGTGAGATCATACAATATTTGTCCTTTTATGTCTGGCTTTTTTCATTCAACATGATGCCTTTAAGGTTCATCTATGCTGCCGCATGTATCAGAACTTCATTCTTTTTATGAATTCTTTTTATATTCTTTTTGCACAATATTCCATTGTATGTATATACCACATTTTGTTTATCCATTGATCAGTTGATGGACATTTGGGTTCTGTTTTTAATAGCAGCCATTCTAATTGGCATGAAATGGTATCTCATTGTGGTTTTGATTTGCATTTCGCTAATGACTAATGACATTAAGCATCTTCTCATGTGCTTTCTGGCCATTTGTATATCTTCTTTGGAGATATGTCTATTCAAGTCTTTTGCCCATTTTTTAATTGAGTTGTTTGTCTTTTGTTGAGAGTCTATGCCACTGCCTCTCCATTTTGTTCAGGAGGCAGGACACCTAGAAGTCTGCTACATATTTGAAGAAGACAATGAAATAGTTAAATATTTTATTCCATCATGTGACATAGTCTCTATGATGTGCTGGTGGCATCTGCCAACTCTCAGGCACCTTCTAAAAGAAGTGCCCCCACTGTAGTCCCTGCTGAAAGAACAGACCTGGACAGCCATATTTTGTATCCCAGGGCCCTGTCCTCAGACCGTAGTTGATTAGTCTAATGAGCAGGGTTACAGTGACGTGCAGTCCAGGTGCAGACCCACATCATAGTCTGTGAATAGAGCTCCTGTAATTGTGTGCTGCACAAAATATACATCCATATGTAGCTGTCCTGTCCTGGTGATTTGATAAACAGCAATCATTTCATAGTCTGGGCAATAGCCTGGTCCTTGGACTAAAAGATAAGCTGAGCCAATCAAATTCCCTCCCAGCAATTTTAGCTAGAAATACCTAGACACAGTATTCAGTTAAAGGTGGGAGCTATAGTTTAAAGGTCATGAATGAGGAATTGTGCCATGGAGGTTTTCATGGGGCATGCCGATGCTTAAGTTATGAGGGAACAGAAACCATGGGTAAGCAAGGGAGGCTGGCCAGTAGAGAAAGAGAACTAGAATGAAAGTACAGAGAGAAGCAGAGCTTCTGAGAAAGAGAGATTGGCCCTTAGAGCTTCTTGGTCCTTGCAATAACCTCTGACCCTAATTATCAAAAGAGTCAAACCACTAGGTCTATTAGCAGAATATAAAATAAAACAAAAGTATATGTATGCAATATAAAATTACAACCCAGAGGATACAGCCACTAAAAAGCAAGTTGTTAGTAGCAGGTTGTGTAGTGGGTCTCTTGAAGAGGCTTGCCCAGAAGCCGTTTCTCTTCTTTATGGTAGGAGAGCTCTGATTTTTTTTGGGGGGGACTATCTTACATCCACCCTCAGTCCCATAGGGTGGGATGGACCCCTCCCCTTCAGCACATCTCCCTTCAGGACAGGTAGGTGACTCAGGTCTGGCCCATCAATGGATTCCAACCTCCAAAGAACAGTGATAGTTAATGGCCATGAAAGGATTGCATAATTGTGAACTATTTTAATTTGTGAGAAAAATGTGACAACTATTGTGTGGAAAAAAAAGGGAACATAGAAGCTGTGGGTTGGATCATGGCCTCCACAAAGTCATATTCTTTTTTTTTTTTTTTAAAGATTTATTTTATTTTATTTCTCTTCCCCTCCCCCGTTGTCTGTTCTCTTATGTCCATTTGCTGTGTGTTCTTCTGTGTCTGCTTGCACTCTTGATGGAACTGGGAATCTGTGTCTATTTCTTTTTTTTTTTTTTTTTTTTTAAGATTTATTTATTTATTTAATTCCCCCCCCTCCCCTGGTTGTCTGTTCTTGGTGTCTATTTGCTGCGTCTTGTTTCTTTGTCCGCTTCTGTTGTCGTCAGCGGCACGGGAAGTGTGGGTGGCGCCATTCCTGGGCAGGCTGCACTTTCTTTTCACGCTGGGCGGCTTTCCTCACGGGCGCACTCCTTGCGCGTGGGGCTCCCCTACGCGGGGGACACCCTTGCGTGGCACGGCACTCCTTGCGCGCATCAGCACTGCGCATGGGCCAGCTCCACACGGGTCAAGGAGGCCCGGGGTTTGAACTGCGGACCTCCCATATGGTAGACGGATGCCCTAACCACTGGGCCAAAGTCCGTTTCCCTGTGTCTGTTTCTATAGCGTCATCTTGCTGCTTCAGCTCTGCATGTGTGTGGCACAAGTCGTGGGCAGGCTGCACTTTTTTCAAGCTGGGTGGCTCTCCTTGTGAGGAACACTCCTTGCACGTGGGACTCCCCTACACAGGGGACACCCCTGCATGGCATGGCACTCCTTGCACATGGCAGCACTGCACATGGGTCAGCTCACCACATGGGCCAGGAGGCCCTGGGTTTGAACCGTGCACCTCCTATATGGTAGGCGGACACTTTATCAGTTGAGCCACATTGTCCTAACCTTAAGTCCTGTGGATGTGAATTCATTTGTAAATAGGATCTTCTAAGATATTGTATTAATACTGTTCTCCAGAGAAACAGAATGGTCAGGATACATGTAAATATATGTTAGGGCACACATAGAAACTTTCATGTCCTTCATGTTGTGCTTGCGCTGGGAATTTGAAGCCTTGAGCTCATCCATTTCTTTAACAACTGTATTCAGCATATTTAGGAGCAATCAGCCACCATCATTACACTTTTTAACTCCACAAAACTCTATGAAGGTGTCAAATACACTGTTACCCAGAGCCTTGCCTCTTACCAGCATTTTAGTAGCAATATCCAGTGGTGATATTTTGCATATCTCTATTGCCAGTTCATACCATGCACTATGAGTGCCATTGGGATCGTTGGAAATAAAGCCATTAATGTGTGGATTAAAGTAAGATTAGTGAACCAATTCCAAAAACCCTAGAACCACCTCAGAAATCTCGTTCTTATGATTTCATTTCTCAAGAACCATTCCTGGTAGCAAATCTGTATTAGTCAAGGTTCTCCAGAGAAACAGAACAAGGGCATATGGATCTAAATACTTTGAGATTTTTTAAAGGAATTGGCTTGTGTGATAGTGGGAATCGGCTTGTATGAATTTCGAAGGGCAGGCCACAAGTTGGGAACTCAGATGAAGGTTTGATGAAGTCTTCTGGAGAAAACTAGATGGCTGAAGTAGAGAGAGAAGTTCTTCTCTGACTGCTGAAATTTTCAGTTCTCCCTTTAAGGCCTTCAACTGGTTAGATGAGACTTCTCTCATTGTGGAAGGCAATCTCTTTTGTTCATTGCAGATGTAATTAGCCATAGATGCAATCAACTAACAATAAGTTAAATCCACAAAGTAATCTCATGGTACCCTTCAGGTCAGTGCTTACTTGACCAAACTGGACATCATTGCCTAGCCACACCAACACGTGAAATTTTTTTTTTTTTTTAAGATTTATTTATTTCTCTCCCCCTCCCCCCGGTTGTCTGTTCTCTGTGTCTATTTGCTGCATCTTCTTTGTCCACTTCTGTTGTTGTCAGCAGCACAGAATCTGTGTTTCTTTTTGTTGCGTCATCTTGTTGTGTCAGCTCTCCGTGTGTACGGCACCATTCCTGGGCAAGCTGCACTTTCTTTCACGCTGGGCGGCTCTCCTTGTGGGGTACACTCCTTGCGCATGGGGCTCCCCTATGCAGCGGACACCCCTGCGTGGCAGGGCACTCCTTGCACACACATGGGCCAGCTGCACAAAGGTCAAGGAGGCCCAGGGTTTGAACCGCGGACCTCCCATGTGGTAGACGGACGCCCTAACCACTGGGCGAAGTCGGACACCCAACACATGAAATTAATCATCACGGATGCTATTACGAGGAAGGCAAAGTGAATCCAGGTGGACCTTAACTCAAGATGACTAGAGCCCTTACAAGAAAAGGAAATCTAGACAGAGACACAGAAGAGTAAGAAGGATACAGGAGACCAATCACCATGGTTATGGGTTGCAGTAAGCCAACACCTCAGACTTGTGAGAGAGCATGGCCTACTGATACCATGATTTTGGACTATTAGCCTCCAAAACTGAGAAAAATTCCTGTTGTTTAAGCCAACAGTCTGTGTGGTATTTTGTTAAGGCATCCTAGCAAGCAAAGACAACAGTCTTCTAAATAATAAGAGCAACATCCAATTTTACTATTAATTTTCCAAGTGACACTGGTCAAGTCCCTTCTCTTTTCTGGGGTATAGTTTCCTTGTAAATGAAATGAGGAGATGAGCATAGCTTCAGTCCAGGTCTTTTAAGGCCTCTTTCCTCCTAAATTTTTACGGCTAACTTAAGTTTAGAAATTCATCAGTAACACAAACACTTCTTTGTTCTGCATTTACAGAGGCCCTGGAGCTAAGCCCTGGGGGTATAACTGTAACCTGGGCAGAGCCTTGGCCCTCTAAGAACTTGACCCCCAAGGAATTAGGCAAAGTGTCTTCCCTCCCTACCCTGTGGTCTAAAGTCTTTACTTTATCACCTTTTCCCAACCATTGAAATTTCCCTCTCTGATGACAAATTGTCCATCTGGTAAACTAATATCTACTAATACTTGCTTCATTTTTTTTTCCCCTGGCAAAACTGCATTCTGTCCTTCACTCTAGGAACACAGATGTATTTGACAGAAGTCCTCTGGCCACAGACTCTCCAACATGGAGAGAAATTAGGCTTTAATCATTCTTGTGGTCTAGAGGAGGGTTTCTTAAACTTTTTTGTTCCACAGACCCCTTTGCCAGTCAGGTGAAAACCACAGACTCCTTACTAAGTTCACACTATACTGTGTATTATTTAACAAATATATTACACCCACACTAACACATACCCACAAGAATAATGTTTTGTTTTGTTTTTTTAATTTAAATTCAAGCTCCTGGACCCCTTATTAAAAATCCCTGGTCTAGAGCACCTCAGAATTCAAAAGGTAGAGTGAATGAGGGACAAAAAATGGTAGAGCTATTTTGACAGATCTTCCCCCCTCAAATCACACTACATAAAAGGATAGTCCTGGCTGCAGATCTATTCAGCCACTTAAAGCTGAAAGTACCAAACTGTGGCTTCTATATCATCAATTAGCTCTATTACTTTCAGAGCTATCATTGTGGGACTGGTTAATCTAGACCTCCAGCTGGTTCAGCAACTCAGATTCATTATGAAGGTCTTTATCAGATATCGAAGCTACTGCAAAGTCTTGGATATTCAAAATACTACTACTCTGCTCTACTCCGACTCGCCACCCTTCTCCTTCCATTTCCCTGGAAAAAACTAGAAATTCCAAATACTCTACTAGAGCTACTGTCTCAAATTGGGAAGGTAAAGGCATTTTTTTAAAAAACAGGTCTTTTAAAAAGTTACCTTCAGATAGAAGACCTGGGAGAGGTCTGCTTCTCCCAAGGAAGCATTAGCACCTGATTACTCTGCTGGATGAATTCTCTCTGCTGAAACTGGAACTGAATTTTCTACTGGCCCTACTACTCCTGGGGCTGCTGGATGTTGGAATTGTTTGTATGACCAGTGTTCTACAGCCCTCGTTTCCTTACTTCTGGAAGAACTGGGTCATGAAGGAGTGGTCACTGCAGTAGGGGTGGTGGGTGGACAGAAATAGTTTCAGAGACTCCATGATATTCCCAAGAGTGGGTAAATCCCAGGAAGGCAAAGTAGAGACCTTACTGAGAGAGGGGTGAGAATAGGGAGGAAAATACACCACTGTGATGGTGAAAAGCAGAAAAGGAGGAAACCTTATAGGAAATGGTGTGTGAGAATTGCTAAAGAAAAATGTATTACAATTTTGTCAGACCTGCAGTAAACTGATAGATTTTTCGAAGGTCAGGAAATTAGAGCTTGTATCTGGGTGGATTCTTCCAAGCATGTATATACACGGGTTAAACAACTCTTTGCCAGAATGGGAGATCTCAATGCAGGCTCAGACAAAGGCAGTGACCCCTACATCTTCTAGGCATCTTTTAAATGCCTTCCTCCTCTGGTGGTTTGAGACAATTCTTGGGCTTAAAACCCAGTGAGAATGAATTGAAAGCTAATTCCTATTTCAAAAAGGAACTGGCTGGAGTACATCTTTCTAGTTCTGGTATATTTGACTGTTCCCCCCTCTTTTTTTTTTTTTAAGATTTATTTTTTTAATTTATTTCTGTCCCCTTCCCACTTTCTCCCCCCCGCACTCAATTGTCTGCTCTCTGTGTCCATTCGCTGTGTGTTCTTCTGTGACCACTTCTATCCTTATCATCAGCACCAGGAATCTGTGTTTTCTTTTTGTTGCATCATCTTGTTGTGTCAGCTCTCCATGTATGCGGTACCATTCTTGGGTAGGCTGCACTTTCTTTTGCACTTGGGTCAAGGAGGTCCGGGGTTTGAACTGCGGACCTCCCATGTGGTAGGCGAATGCCCTATCCACTGGGCCAAGTCCGCTTCCCCCCTCTTTTTTTAAATTAAAAAAGCAACATTTTAATAAATGAGTAATTAGCAGTATAGGACTACCAAGCCACAATAAACTCCTTGTAACGTTTCTCTGCTTCTTTACAATGTCCTTTTACTACAGGTTATCATAATTCTTTATAATAATGGAAGCCTTAATTTCCAGAAGAGAACTTGCTCTAACTTGTCCAAGAAACTACAAAGTATAGCTAAGAATTTTTATTTTTTAACATTTATTTTATTTATTTCTCCCCCTCACCCCCCCATTGTCGGCTCTCCTGTGTCCATTCACTGTGTGTTCTTCTGTGTCCACTTACATTCTTGGTGGCACGGGGAATCTTTTTGTTGTGTCATCTTGCTGCATCAGCTCTCCATGTGTGCCACTCTTGGGTGGGCTGCGCTTTTTTCGTGCAGGGGAGCTTTCCTTGTAGGGTGCAGTCCTTGTGCATGAGGCTCCCCTACACGGGGGACACCCCTACATGGCATGGCACTCCTTGCCGGCAGCAGCACTGAGCATAGACCAGCTCACCACAAGGGCCAGGGGGCCCTGGGTTCAAACCCTGGACCTCCTATATGGTAGGCAGATGATCTGTCAGTTGAGTCACATCTGCTTCCCAGCTAAGAATTGTTTAAAAGTTTTCTTCTTTTTCCTTGTGTCCAGTCTTGTTCTTAAAGCAAGTTTTTGTTTTAGCATTAATTTTACATTGTAATCTTCACAAAGGCAGGGATTTTCGTATGTTTTGTTTACTCTTTTATTCACATGACCTAGGACATAAGAGGCAATCAATAATTATATATTGAATGAATTAATGAATCTATAAATCTTCTAAGTAAATAGCCTTCTGGCACCAACAGATAAATTATGCTAAGCTAAAGACACATTTCAGCCATAGCTTTGAGGAGTATGATAAGGATACTCCAAAAACCAATGCTAAGGTGCTTGGCACAGTTTTTAAAATAGCCAATTAGATAAAGTGAAAGAATATCTATGGAAGCACTTCCAAAATATTGAGTTATATAAACACATTATCAATACAATTTTTACATATCTATGATTTGTAATCTTATGGTTTATTGTTTTTTTATTCTCATATATATAGTAGGATTCTGTGATTGAGTGAACAATGCTGTGATGGGAGATGTCTTAGATATTTTAGAATCTTTGTTAAATAGGTAAACTTTCTGCAAATGCCTAGAAATCTAAAGTGTTTTCCTAAAAAGGCAGAAGATCAATCAGTGTGGTAACAGTAAAGAGAAATTTCCATTCCTTGTGAGTCCACTGGGTAGGAAACCAACAGGTACAGCAGGAACCTCATTAAAATGGCTGGTGATTCACTCACTCAGCCATTTGAATAAATTTAGCAATAAATGTGAGAGCTACAAGAGTATACATTTTAAAGTCCACATAAGAAAGTTTCATCTGAATGGTTTGCTCTCCCAGAAAGCAAGAAATCCCTAGGATTGCCCAACCTCCACGACAAAGCAGAGCTTGGCAAATTCCGTTCATCTGTGGAAGGAAGCCTCTTTTGTTTTCTGAGCCAACCCCAGAACTCCTGTAAGAAGTGGTGAAAAAGGATCATCAGATATGTAGGCAGGTAGGCGGTGATCACCTTGAGACTCTGCGACACACATGGAGAAAGTGAAACTGTCTAGGGATAAAGCTGGCCTGGTTTGCATGTCTCCGGTTCCATTGATTTCCTTCCATCCATCCATCCATCCATCCATCCATCCATCCATCCATCCATCCATCCTATTACATGTAGATAAATCGCTGAATTCTTTCATGCCCCGTCCTCAAGTTTCAAATGCCTGACATCTGAACAGCTGTGGTGTGAATTTGTTGGTCAGACTCTGGGCCGCCTCCAACTTCGCTCTTGCTCTTGCCCTACAGGTCAAAGAAAGAAGTGATGTAATGCACTTAGCCGGGTCACTTTAATTACGCTGGAATGGAGAGGGGGAGGGGTCACAGGCGGTGACAAGTTTAGCGCATGACTTGCTCTAGGGATGCAGGAAACAAAAACATCAACAACCATTGGCTGCATCCAATTCCGAACCCCCCGCCCCCCAATCTAGCTCCAGGTCTGGAACCTTGGAACACACATTTCCTGGGAAGAGGGGTGGCGCTATCACACGTAGCGTCAACCTTAAACACACACAGCGCCCACACACCCACACATACTGGCAGCGTTCTCCCTCCTGGGATGGGTGTGGGGCCAAGCGCTTGGCACACGGTCCCCGGAAGGTTCCCCCGAAGTCAGAAGCAGCAGCCCGGCTCGACTCGCAGAGGCCGTGGAGGACCCGCGTCCGCGGAAACTGGTGCCACCCGGGCTCGCTCCAAGTGAGTCGCGCTGTCGTCATTCATTCGCAGTGTCCGGAGCGTCCTTCCAGCTGGGAGCTGGGCTTTGCCGTGGGATCGAGGGGTCCAGACGCAGAGTCCTAACGTGCGGTGAGCTCGGGACCTCGCAGGACCTGGCAACCGAGACTGCCCGGGAGCTCTGGTCGGCAAGGCGGAATCAGCCGCGCCCCAGACCACCTTGGCTGTAACGGCGGGGCCGAACCGCTCAAGTCGCCCTGCCTGTCGCCGATTCGGATCCCGGGACCGAGCCACACCACTTCCTCCTCCCGCTTCCCTTCTTGCTCCTGCTCCGCCTGCCGCTGTCGGGCCGCAGCGCGGCTGAAGAACGGCGGGCGGCGGCCTGGGCGTCCGCGGCCGCGGGCTCGCGGGGGGCGGCGGCGCCCGGGGGAGGATGCTGCTCGCGGTGCCCGCGTCCTCGCGGTCTTTCCCGGCCGCCAGCTGGGGCTTTGCTGTGGCCCGAGCAGCGCGGGCCTCCCCCTGGTAGAGTCGCTTTCCGCCGCCGCACCTAGCGGGCGGGCGCGCGTGTGCCCGGGAGTGCGCGCCTGTGCGTGCCTGTGAGTGCAGGACCCGACCCGCGGCCCCTTTGTGCGTCCGCCCGCGGCGGCTGGGAACATGTGGGTGAACCCGGAGGAGGTGCTGCTGGCCAACGCGCTGTGGATCACCGAGAGGGCCAACCCCTATTTCATCCTGCAGCGGAGGAAGGGGCATGCGGGCGATGGAGGCGGCGGCGGCGGACTGGCGGGTAAGGACCATGGCAGGACCCAGCGGGCAGGGGGGCGCGGAGCGCTGCGGCGCCGCCTCCGGGCCTGGGCTGCTGGCACCCGAGACGCCGCCCGTCCGCCGGGGCTGGGCGACCCGCCCCTCCTTGGAGGGCGTCCGAAGCCTTGATTTTCAGACTGGAAAGAGGTGGTTCTTTCCTGACCCTGTCAGGGGATGATGGCGCCTTTCACGTACTGGGCGCTCAATAAGTGGGTGATGATGCGTGGGGGCAGGCGGGAGTAGTAGTTCTTCTGAATTGAATAAGGGACTCCCCTCTCCTTCTCTCTCCTCCCCCCCCCCCCCCCCCATCGCTTTATGTATGGGGAAAGGGGATGGAGGAGGATGGTTAATTTTCACTTCACCCTCTTTACAGGCTATAGCAGGAACTAGGATAAAATGCTCTTTTGTTTCCAGGGAAGCAATCTGTAAGGAACTGGTGTCATTTCCTATATTAGTTATGACCGAAGGGAATGAATAAGGAAGAAGGAATGCTTTTGTTACACTTCAATATAAAACAAAGCAAGTTATCTGGTTCTGGTTATCCAAACAATTGGCGCTGTAATTGAATTTTTAACTATTTAACTCCATTACTTCCCCTTCCCCCCTCACAAGGTATTATTAATGGTGAAACTGTTACTGAAGCCTTGTCATATCATTCAGGATTGTAAAATCAGACCCATGTCCTAAGTAGTGTGATATTAGAAAGGTCTGCCTTTATTAACCAAATAGCTTGTGTGGTGGATGGTCACAGATAATCTTGAACTCATACCATAGTAGAGAAATTGGACCTTCCCTTCTCCCTGTTAGATAGAATGTACAGAACTGGAATACTTTTTACAGTGAAAAAGTTAGCAGAAGAAATAGATGTTTAACCAGGAAAGAGGCTGTAGAAAACAGATGAACTTTGACTGCTTCCGTTTTCAGCATGTATCCAGGAGTTTACATGCTAGGGAAATGTTGCTTTCACATGTCTTCATATCAAATAAAACTTTTTAAGAGAGTATGTATTCAGCTGTGTGGTTGTAATTTTAAGCTAATTTTCTCAAGATTAGAATTCAAGTGTCACATGGTACAGCATATGCTAACATACATTTGGAAGATCTTGCTAGTGCATTAGATGGTTTGTAGGTAATCTTATCTTCCTGCACATTTTCTACCAAAAAAGAGAAAGGAAGCTACAGAGCTCCATATCTGTTCTGGAAATTCTGATGAGTGGCTTGGAATCAGAATTTTCTAGTTCATTTTGTAGATGTTGTCTATTTTTTTACATTAATAAGTAACTTGCATATCTAATTTTGGAATCAGTCCAGATTTTCCTTTAAGCCTAGAACAACGATGTAGAGTAGATAGTTTACTGTAATAACAAAGAAAGAACACTACCTGCCCTGAGCTAACCCACTACACCATGTAACTACTAAGTATTTCTTTTTCTGGGTCATTTGCAATAGGTTATGTGAAATTTGGGGATGCAGAACCTTTTTTTCTACAGAAGATTTTTATTGTGTTCCTGCTAACAGAGCTGTAATGGACTACAGTGCACTAAGAATTTTTTCTTTGATGGCTTATTTCAGATAGGTAAAATTATATATTTTTAATAGCGAAATCATTGCTTTTGCTCTTATTGCTGGAGTAATTGAAATTATTGTCATCAGTAAAACTATTTCTGCCAAAAAAGTCTGTTTTCAATCGACAAAGGAAGAATGTTCACTCTAATGGATTTATACCCAGACGAATGTAGCAGGAACAATTTCAGAAATCTTTGTACTAGGCACAGTGTATTCTCTTCTAATGTTCACTCATTTATTCATTTGTTAGCTCATTCATTAAACAAACATTAAGAAAATCATTTAACAAATAATTATTGACAACCTCCTGAGAGCCAATACCTTGAAACTCTCAGTCTAATGGAGGAAGGCAGATGTTGATGAAAATTATCACAAATTAATATAAAATTGCCACGCCAGGGCTTCTAGCAGAAAACAGAATCTGATCTGGTTCAAATGAAGGGACTTTAATGAGATGACTACGTAGAAAGATAGAATACCTGAACCGTCTTTCTGGTAATCATCAGAATGATGTTACTGGAGGCCATGGGTGCAGAGCCAAGGACGAGGGGCTGTGGCATGGAGAGAAGCATCCTTCCCTAGAAATGCAGACCACAGCAAAGAGGGATTGGGGAGGACATGTTCAGACCTCTTTCTTCTCATACTCTCCTGTCCTCTGCCATTATCTCCCATCAGTGGAAGCCAAAAGAAGCGAGCCTGACAGGGGGTTTTGGAGATTCAGTCCCTAGGGGTTGGCCTTCCAGGGCAGAAAAGGGTAGAGAATGGATCTGGGAGGTGGGGGTAAGCTGAGATGACCAACACAAGTACCAGGAGAGAAACTTGGTGCTGGTTAGCAACAGTTGAGAGTGGGGATAGAGGCAAAGAAAGTTTGCTGAGGAAATGACACTGGAGCTACCGAAGAAAAGAAGTCAGCCTGCGAGGAGAAGAGGCAAGAACAACACTTGTTGGGTATCAAGTGTTGGAAATTCCCCAGAAAATCTTAAGACCTCTGTATGATATGCATTGTCTGGACCAATGCACCAGTGTCCACTCAGCAAATGGATGACAGAGAAGTGGGAAACCTGCCCAGTATGACCTGCCTAGGATTGCTCAATGTATGCTCATTATGGTGCTTGGTAAGCTGTTAATACAGTACAGAAAGTTACTGAGGACACTTGCCATTTTTTTCTTTTTAAATTAAGCTATGTTATTTCCAGTTCCCAGCAATATATATATAGGTATTGTTGCACTGAAGTCTTCTGTTGTAGATGCATTTGATTTATTTATTTAACCTATCTTAAAAGATTTCATATACACAGAGAAAAGTACACAAAACAAAGATGCAAAGTGAAGTGATCTATCACAAAGTGAATGATTTGCAACTAAGAACCAGGTTTAAAAAAAAAAAAAAGAAATCACAAATGTCTCCTTTCTCTCTCCCAATCACTTCTTTCACCTCCCCAAAAAAGGTAAACACTATCCTGATCATTATTATTATTGTTATTATTATTATTTTGGCAAATCAGATCTTGCTTTTCTGTACTGTTTTCCAACAAAGAAAGTATCCATAAACCCAGTATTTTGGTTTTGCCTATATTTTGGGCACAAAATGAAATGGAATTATAAAGTAAGTTTTTGTTTGCATCTGGATTCTTTTTCTTAACATTATGTTTGTGATATTCATGAATGCTGTTACTTAGGCTACAGTTTGTTCCTTTCTGATTGCCAAATAGAAAACTATTATATGGTTATATCACAATTTATTTATCGACTATAATGTTGATGGCCCTTTAGAATCTGTTAGAGGCCATTATGGATAATAGGGCAATCAATACTCTTGTACATGTTTCGTAGTGCCTGTAGCAAACACTTCTATTGTATCTATACATACAGCAGAGAATTGCGAGCTCACAGGCAATGTGTGCCATCATCTTTACTACATAATACCAAACTGTTGTCCAAAGTAGTTGCAGTAATATACTTCACCAGCAGCATTTGAAAGTTTGGCTGGTTCCATATCCTTTGCCAACATGGTCTTTGTAATTTTAGCCATTCTGGTAGTTTTGTGGTAATATCACATTGTGGGGTTAATTTGCTTTTTCCTGACTTTTGATATTGAGCACCTTTTCATATGTTTATTGACCACTTGAAATATTTGTGACATGGTTGTTCAAGTTTCTTGCCCATTTTTCAACTGGGTTGTTTGTCTTTTTCTCACTGATTTTAAGAGTTCTTTAAATATTCTGGATATGAGCCGTTCCTTGGTCATATGTGTAGCAAAAATCTTCATTCTGCAGTTTGCCTTTTCTCTCTTTCAAGGAAGAATAGAAGTTCTTAATTTTAGTGTAGTCCAGATCCTTTATATGTTCCATTCCCTTTATGGTTTAATGTTTTATTTTATCCTGTTCAATAAGTCTTTTCTGACCCAGAGGTCATAAAGATATTCTATATTATCTTCTAGAAACTTTATAGTCTGCACATTTTTCCCCCATACGTATATGTACAATTCATTGGGAATTAATTTTTACACGTTGTGTGAGATAGGGGTCAAGTTTTATTATTCCTTTTTAAAATTTATGGCTATTCAGTTGCCTCAGCATGGTTTTTGGAAAGACTATTCTGTCTCCACTGCTTTGCAGTGCTTCTTCTATCATAAACCAAGCATACAAATATGTATGAATTTGTTTTGGGCTCTCTAGTCTCAAGTACCTTTTCTCTATAGTATATTCTTGCACTGATACCCCACTGTAGTTTTACAGTGTTTATATTCAGTAGATCTGGTCTTCTTATCTTGTTATTTTTCTTTAGGAGTTTCTTGGTAATTCTTTGACCTGTACATTTACTCAAAAAATTTTAAATCAGCTTTATAAGTTCCACCAAAACAAAACAATAGCAGCAACAAAAACAGTAAAACTTGGAATTTTGATTGAGATTGCATTTGAATTTATGTCTTTATAATATGAAGTCTTCTGGTCCATGAACATGGTATGTTACTCTGTTTATTTAGATCCTTAAACCTTTCTCTCTGTAAGGTGGCACAGTTTTCTGTGTAGAGTTCTTGTACATCTTTTGTTAAATTTATTCCTGGGTATTTTGTATTTTTTTCATTCTGTTTTATATTGTATCTTTTTGAATTTTTATTTTCTGATTCTTTTCTCCTGGTATAGTTGATTCTTGCTGTTCACTGTAGTTAGATTCTATGAAGTCACTGTGACCACAGAATTAGCAAATACTGAACCATTTCTTCTAGGGGAAATACAGGGTTCCAGTGAGCCTCTGGTCACATTTCCACCAGGTGTTCACAACATAACCGTGTTTTATGTGTATTTCTGTTTAAATACATCTTTTTTAATATGTATCTATGATTCATTAATATTGATCAGGCCAACAGCACTATAACTCATTCCTGAATGAAGCTTATCTGATATGTTTTCTCCATAAGGCACACACAGCACACACAGCCTTCTTGCTCTCAGGAACATTAGCATTTCAGCACTACCCTTGGGGGTCATTTTAAAAAGGGAAATCACCAACAGAAAGTAAAAAAAAAAAAAAAATTAAAAAGCATGATAATAAATATACCACAAAAAGGACATGTTTACAGTATGAGAGCTGAAACAAGCAGGCAGAGCATTACCTTGTTGGACCTCAACTGGGAATGTGCACACCGGGCAGCTCAATTCTTTTGCCGTTCTTGTGCATGTCCATGAATGGCTGGCCCCTGTGCAGTGCTGATGCGCGCAAGGAGTGCGGTGCCACACAGGGGTGTCCCCGGGTAGGGGAGCCCCACACTCAAGGAGTGCGCCCAGTAAGGAGAGCTGCCCAGCGGGAAAGAAAGTGCAGCCTGCCTAGGAATGGGGCCACACACACAGAGAGCTGACACAACAAGATGACACAACAAAAAGAGACACAGATTCCCGGTGCCGCTGATACAGATAGAAGCGGTCACAAAAGAACACACAGTGAATGGACACAGAGAGCAGACAACTGGAGTGGGGGAAGGGGAGAGAAATAAATAAAAAATAAATCTTTAAAAAAAGAAAAGTGGTGTAAATATTGACTGTGGGTTTACAAATAAATGTTAGTGAGTAGGCAAGTTTGCAAATGTGGAATCTTTGAATAGAGGATTGACATTATATAGAAATACAATTTTTAAAAATATGTATTCTGACTTCATATGTGGAACCTAGCTAACTTAAAAATTATAGTAGTTTATCTCTAGATTCTTTCATGTTTCTACATATACGATTATATCATCTGAAAATAGAGTTTTAATTCTTCTTTTCCAGTTTTTATGCCTCTTTTTCCCTTTTTGTACAAGTTAGTACTCATTTACAGTGTTGATTAGATGTGGTAATGGTACATGTCCTTATCACTTCCAATCTCAAAGGCAAAACTTCCATTTTTCCGTTCATTATTGTGATGATTTTTGTACATAATTTTTTTTTTCATTTTAAGGGCGTTCTTATTTCTAGTTTGCCAAGTGGTTTTAATGATGTATGGACAGTGACTTTTTTTTCAAATGCTTTTTTATGTCTTTTGGGGTGATTGTGTAATTTTTCTCTTTTATTCTGATAGTATAATTTATATTACTGATTTTCAATCAAACTTACCTATCTGAAATAATCCAACTTGCCTTTGATGTATTATTCTTTTTATATGTTTATTAATATCATTTGCTACTCTTTTATTTAGGATTTTTTCAACTTTATTCTTTAGTAGGACTAGCCTATAATTTTTCATTAACAAAAAAGTTTGATTTTGTCAAATTTTGATATCAAGGCCTTAACAAAATAAATTGGAGAGTGCTTGCTCTTTGTTCTATTTTCTGGAAGAGTTTGTGTGACACCAGTATTATTTCATCCTTAGTTGTTTGATAAAATTCATTGATGAGGCTTTCTGACCCTGAATTTTTCTTTGTGAGAATATTTTAAATTACGGATTCAATTTCTTGACTGATATAGCACTATTGAGATAGTTTTAAAATTTTCTTTTACTTTCAGTTATAGTAAGTTGTTTATTTCTAGGATTTATTTTTTTCATCTAGGTTTTCAAATATATTGGCATAAATTTGTTTGTAATATTCTCATATTTTAAATGTCTGTAGGATGTGCAATAGTAGTCTCTCTTTTATTCCTTGCTTTCTAGCATTGATTATTTATAGGTTTTCTTTCCTAATTGGTCTTTCCAGGATTTATTAATTTTATTAGTCATTTAAAAAATAATCAACTTTTGGACCTGTTGACCTTTTTGTTGCATATAGTTGTTTTCTATTTCATTAATTTCTGCTCTTATCTTTATCATGTCTTTTTATTTTCTTTGGGTATAAAATTGCTTTATTTTTCTAGCTTCTTGAAAGTGATGCTTAGTATGTTGATCTTCAGCCTTATTTTCAAATAAATGTATTTAAGATTATAAATGTTCCTATAAATAGGGCTGTAGCTGGATTGCACAGCTAATCTTGACATATGGTATTTTGATGATTATTTCATTTGAATTATTTGCTATTTTCCATTATAATCTTTGTCTTTGACCTGGCAGTATTTAGATGTGTAGTTCTTAATTTTCAGACATTTTGGTATTTATTTTACACAGTCAGAAACCATATTTTGTATGATGTCAATGCTTTGAAGTTTAGGAAGACTTGCTTTATTCTATGCTGATTGTCAATTTTATTGTGCTTGAGAAAATATATATCTTGCACTTGCTGGATAAATGCTCTATTTATATTCATTTAGTCAAGTTTGCTACTTAGGTTGTTCAAATCTCCTATACCTTAACTGAGCTTTAAAAAATCTAATTCTGTCAGTTACTGAGAGAGAAATTCTTCTACCATAATTGTGGTGTTGACTGTTTCTCCTTGTGGTTCTTTCAATTTTTGTTTTCTATGTTTTGAGGCCATATTATTAGATGTCTGTACATTTATAATTAAAATATATTCCTGGTAAATTGAAAATTTCTCTTTATGAAATGCTCCTCTATATCTCCAGAACTCCTCTTTGCTTTCAAGCCTACTTTATCTCATATTTATATAGTTAAAACTGATTTATTTCATTAGTGTTTGCATGGTAAATCTTTTTAATGCTTATACTTTCAATCTTTCTTATCCTTGTATGTTAGCTACATCTGTTACCGGATTTTATTTAGGTTCTTGGCTATGCTGCAGAAATGAATTTCAAGAGCATGCCAGGTGAGTTAGGTCAGTAATTTATTCAGGTAGGGAGGGAAGAGAATTGGGAGAAAATAACAGACCAGGGGTCCCAGGTAGAGAGGAAGGAGTTGAAAGGTGATAAAGTGGGCTGATTTACAGGCTACAATTCCCCATTATAGGGTATAAATCCCCAGGTTTATTTGTGTGGCCACATGGCAGAGGAAAAATTGTGAGAGTGGTGCACAGAGGGTAGGAACCAGGTCCTACCCTGCAAGAGAGCAGGGCGAGAGAGTGCTCAGGCCTCACAGTCTGCTTTATAAACTATTAATCATTCCACCCCTTTGCTAATGGCAGGGGAGGGGTTGTAGCTGTTTGCTGTTTTGATTGATTACCCCCATCAATCTCCCAGGAAGGCCCAATGATAAAGTCCTTGGTGGAATATCTGGGGTTACTCCAGATATTCTGCTTTTGGAGAAAATCTTCTTCTGTGTGGCAGAATCTTGGGGGAGGGTCTTCCAGCATCCATCTCGCATTGCTGATGTCCACATGGACTTCTTGCCAGGTTCCAGATCCATCTACTGATTTCTTATCTTACGAGCCTGCTTCATATCTTTTATAAATGACAGATAGTTGATTTTTTTCCCTTAAATGAGCCTGAAAATCTTTATTATTTGGTTTATTTAGTCAATGTACATGTAATTTAGGTTGGAATCTAGTCTCTTATTAAGTGCTTTCTATTTTCTGTTTGTTTGTTTTCTTTTGAGAAGTAAACTCTCACGTTTAATTATTGCTCCTTTGCAGGTATCGTGGCTTTTTTCTCCAGCTGCTTGTAAGGTTTTCTCTTTGATTTTTGTGTTCTTCGGTTTTACTGTGGTTCTGCTCTTTGTGTATTTTTAAAAACCCTGCTTGGGATGGTAGGTCTTCTTTTATCTGTCTTTCATGGTTTTTATAAACTCTTAGCCATTGTTGCTTCAAATTTTGCTCTCCCTCTATTCTATCCATATCACTTTCTGGAGCCCATGTATGTTAGACCATCTCACTGTGTCTTTTATTTCTGTTACCCTCCTCTTTTTATTAATTTTATTTTTTTAGTCACTTGCTTTCATTCTGGTTATTTAACATATTGATAAGCCCATCCATTCTTAAATATTTTTTCAATTCTAAAATTTCATCTGATTCATTTTTATAATGAATTTCCAGTTACCTTTCAAATTCTCAGTACTTTTTTTTTTAGGAGGCACTGGGTATTGAACCTGGGACCTCATAAATGGGAAGCAGGTACTCAACCAACTGAGCTACATAGGCGCCCCAATCTCAGTCCTTTAAAAAAAAATTTTTTTTGAGCTTGGCAATCATAGCTCTTTCAAAGTCTCTGTTTATACCAATATCTTGAGCCCATATGGGATTGTCACTATTGTCTTTTATCTCTGCTAGTTTTTCTTCACGTTATTATGTTATTCTTCATGTCTGGTTACTTTTGATTATGTACTGGACATTGGGTTTCTGCTTTGTAGAAGTAATCTGAAAAAGAAGATGCTGATCTTTTCAATCAGTGATTTTTTTACTGCCAGTTGCAAACCCAAGTCACTGTAATTTCAGGTACTGATATATTTAAAAACTGAGATCTAACTGAGGTAGTTTTGCCTACAAAAGAACTATACTTATGATTAGGTTGAGCCCTCCAATGTTCCAACTCAAACGAAGGGGAGGCATCATAAGCTTGCCTACCTGCTGGGTGGCATGGACTCCTATCTTTGTCAGTCCAGTCCATCGTTCTTTTAAAAGACACCCACATGGCTGATGGATGTAATTCTCCAGCTTGCAGTTGTAGGCACTCTCAGTTCTCTGGTGTGGTAGTTGACCATCTTTACCTCCCTATTAACTGATCTGGGTAAATCCAATAGACAAGAGAGTAGGGTTTGCAGCTCCGCTGAGGCTCAGGGCCCAGCTGGCACATGGCCAGTCCAGAGATTCAAGTCTCCTGGGCATACACCAACCCCAGCACCAACCATATGATCAGTAAAAGTGACAGAGGAGGCATGTTTAGAAAGGTCACATCTGAGTCCAACTCCATCACACTCAGGAGCACAAATTCCAAAGTAGGTCCCACTGACAAGACACTGAACTCCAGAGCCATCTGCCATGACCATAGAACCTGTGTGTCTCCGTAGCCCGCAGAAGCACTAGTACCTGGGATTGTATCTACTTTGCTGCCTCTGGGATCCTTCTGAGATGTGCATAAGCGTGACCCCTCTGATGACCTCTCAGTTTAGAGGTAGAGTGGACATCACCATCCCAGGACCCACAGAGCAGAGGAATAAAATATGGATTAGAGTGGACTTACTGGTATTCTACTATAGAAATATTGTGACTCTAGCAATGGAAGAAATTGTCATTGATGTGGAGACAGTGGCCACGGTAGTTGCTGAGGGCAGGGAGAGGGAAGAAGAGATATGATGTGGGGTCGTTTTCTGGACTTGGAGTTGTCCTAAATGATAACTCAGGGTCAGATGCTGGACATTATATATCCTGCCATAACCCACTGAATGGCCTGGGGAAGAGTGTAAACTACAATGTGAACTATAACCTATTGTTGCAGCAGTGCTCCAAAATGTATTCACCAAATGCAATGAATGTGCCACCATGATGAAAAAGGTTGATGTGGGAAGAGTGGGGGTGGGTGGAGGGGTGGGGTATATGGAAACCTCTTATATTTTTTAAAGTAACATTTTTTGTGATCTATGTATCTTTTTTTAAAAAGACAATTAAAAATAAATAAATAAAAATATGGCTTCTAAAAAAAAAAAAAGACAGATACTCCCCCAGAATAAATGTTGTCCCAAATATAGGCCAGGCTTTCCGAGCCTCTCTCTCCTTCAGGTGAAGTAATTTGTCTCCTTTTAATTCTCTGATGTTTTAAAGTATATTTTTTCCTGGTTGTATAGTTGACTGTAGTAAGTGATGTTGATACAAATTACCTCATTTGTCATTATAAATTAGATGCCATTATTATCCCCATTTTATAGAAATGACAACTCTGGCTTTATGGAGACCATCACAACTGGGGAAGCTCTTCATTTGTTAACCAAATGATCCGAGTTCCCAAGAATAAGAGGGGAATAACAAAGCAATACTCTTGAAGTCTTGACTAGTTAATAGGTGCCTGGTGTTTGTTTTTAGGGTAAATAAGGCAAATACTTTCATCTTGCTCATTTGTAAGTATTACCAAAGTCGCTACTAGTTGCACTGAGCAGTAAAATGTTTTTCCTTGATTTATGTGTATATAAATAAGTTAAAATTTGTTATTTTTTAATCTAACTTACTGTCATAACTAATGACTTATGTGAGTGTTGGGTTGAGGGGTAATCTGTTAGCAGCTGCGAGCAAGAAGAGCATGAACAGACAAAAGCAAATTTTACTTGCTTGTTCTGTGAATCCCTCCTTGTCTGCTTATTCTTATCAACCTCAGGAGAGTTTTGTCCACAGAATTATTTCGTCCATTGTTCCAATTTGTCTTGAGACTTTATCTTATTCTAAAAAGTAAGAACAAATGCACAGAATTTGTCCTGAATTTGAGATGGCTTTTGGAGTCTTCTGGGTGTTGTGAATTGGTCTTAAAATCTAAGCAAGAAAAAACTTCCTTCAAGAAGTTGGAAGGGTTGAGGCAGACATCTTGTTCTAAGGACACTGTATATACTTCACTTTGTTGTCACTGTGCTTAGAGAGGACCCAATTTATTTTCATTTTTTTCATTTTTTATTTTTTACTCCCCTGAGTTGGTTCCCTCATCTGTTTACTTGTTGTTTTTGGTCATTGTTTGCACTCATTGTTTATGTTCATTGTCTGCTCGTTGTCTGTCATCTGTTGTTTTTTTTTAAAGATTTATTTATTTATTTCTCTCCCCTTCCCCGCCGCCCCCCCCCACAGTTGTCTGTTCTCTGTCTATTTGCTGCGTCGTCTTCTTTGTCTGCTTCTGTTGTTGTCAGCGGCACGGGAATCTGTGTTTCTTTTTGTTGCGTCATCTTGCTGTGTCAGCTCTCCGTTTTTGCAGCTCCATTCCTGGGCAGGTTGCACTTTCTTTCGTGCTGGGCAGCTCTCCTTACGGGGCGCACTCCTTGCGCGTGGGGCTCCCCTACACCGGGGACACCCCTGCGTGGCAGGGCACTCCTTGCGCACATCAACGCTGCGCATGGGCCAGCTCCACGTGGGTCAAGGAGGCCCAGGGTTTGAACCGCGGGCCTCCCATGTGATAGGCGGACGCCCTAACCACTGGGTCAAGTCCGTTTCCCTGTCATCTGTTTTTTTGTTGCTGGTTTGTTTGTTTTTTTCCCTTAGGAGGCAGTGGGAACTGAACCCAGGACCTCCCATGTGTGAGGAGCCACATCCGCACCCTGCTTATTTCAGTTTTTTGCTCATTTTGTCTTCCTCGTTTTTGTTTTTGTTTTTGCTCATTGTCTTCTTAAGAGGCACCAGGAACCGAATGTGGGCCCTCCCATGTTGCAGGCAGGCATTCAACTACTTGAGCCACATCCACTCCCAGGACCCAATTTATGAAGTTATGAAAATACAAGAGGCTATTTTGTTATGTTGTACAAACCAGGAATTTGTAGTTGGGAAGTAGGCATCTTATAATGCTAACAAATACCACCTTGACTTCTGGGTCCTGGAATTCAAAACCCATGCATGCCTTATGGTGTGCAGTGGAGTGCTGGGAATGACAAAGGCAAAGTTGGGAAACCACGGAGGGTTGCTCTTTGAACACATGTCTTTTCTGCCTTCCTGAGTCAGTCCTATAGTAAGCAGACAAGTGGATTCAAAGCCCAGTCCCTGCCTCTTACCAGAGATGTGATTTGCGAAGTTTGTCATCCTTTCAGAGCTTGGCTTCCTTATCCAAACTGGCTTAATAACAGTTTAGGGGAAGCAGACGTGACTTAACTGATAGAGTGTCCATCTACCATATGGAGGGTCTAGGGTTCCATCCCCAGGGCCTCCTGACCTGTGTAGTAAGCTGGCCCATGTGCAGTGCTGCTGCACGCAAGGAGTGCCGTGCCACAGGGGCGCCCCTGCATAGGAGTGCCCCACGTGCAAGGAATGCGCCCCTTAAGGAGAGCTGCCCCACGTGATAAAAGCACAGCTTGTCCAGGAGTGGCACCGCACTCATGGAGAGCTGACATAGCAAGATGACCCAACAAAAAAGAGACGCAGTTTTCCAGTGCCACTGAGAACGCAAGTGAACGCAGAAAAAAACACACAGCAAATGGACACAGAGAGCAGACAATGAAGGGGAAGGGGAGAGAAATAAAAACAAAACAAAACAAAAAACAATTTAGTGCCCATTGTGAGGTTTCTATAATTTGTTATATAAAATGCAGAAAGAAACATACTGGATGATGGATGATGGCCCTGTCATTGTTCTCTCTTTCTAGATGATCTTGCATAGGTTTTGGTAGGCAATGGGCTTTAAGTAATTCACACCAATATGTGGGTAAGAATTATAGTTTGCAGGGATATTACATTTTTAAAAGCATTTTTTGAAACAAATGAACATTTGACTGTCTGATATTTAGACAGATTATCCAAGTTATGAGTCAAATATTTGGGATTTTTTTTGAGAAGGTAATTTTTGTTCGGCAAGCTTAAATTGTTCTCGCATAGCCTTGCCCCTTTCCTTCCTTCCTTCCTGGATATGCACATTTTTAAAACTCTGCCTATGCAGGCACACAGACATCCCTCTCTTCTCACTCTCACTCTCTTGTTCTCTCCCTCCACAATGGCTCTCTTTGGCAGGGGACTGGGATAGGAGGCCTCCTTTTCTCTTTGAATGTAAGGTTAAATTTTCAATGAGGAATTTGTAGTTTGGAAACATCTTCTAGTTGTTAAGCCCAGGAGCTATGTAGAAGTCATGAACCCACTTTCTCCTTTTCTTTGCTTTCCTTTCCTGTTAGGTGTGTGCAGCAGAGCTCAGAGGTTAGGCCAGTCATTTTTCAATGTGCTCTTTAATTGCCACTGGCTTCTAGTTTGCTTCAAATGCTATTTTTACAGTTTTGCTGTGAGGTTATTTACACATCACTTGGGGAGCATTCATTTGCTCAGCTTCCTAACTGTGGGAGCCATTCAGAAGATGATTAAGGTTCTCCTGACTCTCCTGGAAATCTGGTTTGGAAACTTCTGCTTTCTCTTTGGGTCCATGGAGCACAAAGCTAGTTGAACAGCCCATGAGGTGAGCACTGTGCAAGGCACACCTGTAACTGAACTCCTCCCTTTTCAGTTCCATTTTTCTGAGTCTTGCTTGCTGGTACAGAAAAAGTTAAGTAGAACATTAAGTATTTGATCTCTGTTCACACTTTAAACGAAAAGAGGAAACTCTTTGTTTATCTAATTTAGTTTGTTTTAGATTACTTGTCCTTAATTTCTCCTTCATTAGGAGAGCTTTCAATTTTAGGAGAATAAATGAATTTTTAAAATCTTTGTGTTAACCTTGTAACTAAGATAGTTTCTAGTAAAAATAAGCAGGACTAACCAGATTACAATTGATTCAGTTGCTCTTTGGTGCCACTGGCATTTTATAACGTTTACGTATCTATTACTGTGATGAATAATGAAATATGCTTTATTTCTAAAAATCATCTTTATAATGGGTTTTCAAATCTGTGTGCTCTGAAGCTGAATTTCAAAATGCAAATTAAATACAATATAATTTGTCGTGATTATATTATATTAATGCTCAATTGCATATTTTTATTAATTTTTCAGTTAGCAGAGAAGTATAAAGGCAAAGGAACTGTCATTTGTTGAAGTCCTTCTGGGACACAGGCATTCTGCTGAAAACTTCTCATACCTTTGCTTATTTGGTTTCCATAACAACCCTGTAGATTAAATATGGCACTGTCAGAAGTGAGGAAACTGAGTACTTGGAGAACTTAATTGTCTTACTTCAGGGGAACCTGCCAGTAACAGGCAGAGCTGAGATTTGTCCTCAGGGTTGACTGAATTTGGAAAGAGAAAAGGGCTCAAAATGAGAAAAAGAAGACTATCTTAGAATGTATTCTTTGGAAAGCTAAAGCAAGGTGAGGCAAGTGAGTCACAGTCTTAGAACTGCATTCTTGCATTCAGTTTTTTCTGTTACTTGCCGGAAATGCTCCTTAGTCTGAAAAGCTCTTTACATTTCAATAGTAAAAAATCAATTTTTAAAATCTTTGTTTTAACTTAGGAACCAAGGTCAGCCTCTAATAAAAATAAGCAAGACTAAGCAGATTTACATTTGAACTCTTTAATTAAAGCATTACTTAAAATGAAAAGTTAAAGCATTAATTTTCAGAACTATATTGTTGTTATTGTAGCAAGTTTATTATAAATTATAATTATTCTTATGCCATTTCCAGGTAAATCTGGCTCCCAACCAGTTAAAATGTTCTATTATATATACATTGTTAAAATAATATCAACTGTCATCAATGAAAATATTAGTGCATCTCTCTCTCTCACCCTGATATCCAGCTACGGGAATTTTTTTTTTTTTAAGATTTATTTTATTTATTTCTCTCTCCTTCCCCCCCATTGTCTGCACTCTGTGTCCATTTGCTGTGTGCTCTTCTGTGTCTGCTTATATTATCAGGTGGCACTGGGAAACTGCGTCTCTTTTTGTGGCATCATCTTGCTGTGTCAGCTCTCCATGTGTGTGGTGCCACTCCTGGGCAGGCTGCTCTTTTGTCACCCAGGGCGGCTCTCCTTGCAGGGCATGTTCCTTGCACATGGAGTTCCTCTACGCGAGGGACACCCCAGCATGGCAGGGCACTCCTTGCACGTATCAGCACAGCACATGGGCCAGCTGCACACGGGTCAGGGGGCCCGGGGTAAAGAACCATGGATCCTCCCTATGGTAGGCAGACACTATCGGTTGAGCCACGTCCGCTTCCCTATGGGATTGTTTTTCTGGGGAAGATTGTGGGTGTGTGTGTGTGAGGGGCAAAGAGAGGGAAAGAGAGAAAGAAGAAGGAGAAAGGGGAGGAGGGAGAGAACAAGGCATGGAGTCCTCAAATGAAGGGTCCTTGATGCAGTCTAAGGACTGATGTGCCTGGCTGGTGCCTGCCCTCCCAGGAGCTCCTCCCTAGGACACTGTGATATAGAACGTAGGGTCTGACAGGTACCTGCCCTGTTGATTCTTCTCTCCCACAGATGAATGGAGAGAGAAGTAGGGCCCAAACAGGAGGAGTGAGTTAGCATTTCCTTTTTGTATTTTGAAATTCCATTATTAGGCTAATTATTGTACAGTTCTGGTTGGAGAGCATGGCTCATCGTTACAGACGTCTACTCTGCTTCACGTAGAACCCCTGTCAGGCTGCTGATCCTCAGGAGGAGCTCTGCAAACCTCATTTTCTTCCTGTTCTCTGATTTGCAACAGAACTACCTTTTTTTCCTCAAACATAGTCCTGCTTGAGTGTAACCTCTGCTCTTTAGGAAAAGGGGGGTAAGTATCCCCAGACTGCGGCCTATTTACCTGCTCCCATCTGTTTAGTTGAGCCCACTGCCCCTTCCTTTCTCTCTCCCTGGTAAAATCCTCTTTTCTCCTCTTTTGACAATCCCCCTACATCGTGGCAGATTCAACTGAGATTTCCCAAGACTTCATGTAGTTTTGTTTTTGTCAAAGATTCATAAATTTGTGGGTCATTCTTTTCAGAAACCATTCTAATCTTGTGGTGGTTGCTGTCTTAAGGAAGTCTCTGGAATGGAAGGAGACCAGCAATGTCATCCCCTGAATGAGTGGCCATGGTTAACTTCTTTGAGACTGTTCCTCATCAGAAAGTGGGGATGGCTCCCTCCTTCCCATGTCACATGCTAACTGGGAACGTCAAATGAGTACCCGAAGTGCTTTGAAAGCTAAAAGCATTAGACTGATTTAATATGAAATTATGATCCTGTGCTCCCAAATGTAGTCTCCTATTGTCAAAGTACCCTCCATCTACTCAGCAAAATTAGGAGCAATGGCAGTGGCAATATAAAAAATGTATTGAACAGGGAAGCAGATGTAGCTCCATGGTTGAGCACCTGCTTCACATGTACGAGATCTGGGATTCAATTCCTGGTACCTCCTTGAAAAAAAAAAAATCTATTGACCAGCCATCATGTAGTACTATAACAGAACTATACGGAGTAAGAAGAACATGAAAAATTAAAAAGCATCACCCACCAGGAAGAGTTATTCATTAAAAAGAAAGAAAGGAAGGAAGGAAAAGCAGAAGGAAGGGAGGAAAGGAGGCAGGGAAACAGAAAAGCGTTTGGTAATTGAGATGGTTTAAGTTGTTACAACATTCGTCTTTTGAAACACACTATTCCTTAATTCTTTGGAACAAAAGCATAATATATTATTTTACATCACACACAGAGTTAAACAGAATATGTAGGTAGTTCCATGTACCTTTAGCATGTGCTATGGTAAGATTTCATTTAGGGGCAATCAAAGTAGGACATGGAGAGAACGCCAGCTTGGCTGTTCTTGGGAGGCCATTTGTCCGTGCACCCAGGCACAGGCTGGAAAACAGTGGCTTACTGGAAACAAGTATGCAAACACATGGAATAAGAATGTAATGCTGTTTGGCTTACCATTGTAGGATTGTTTGCTGGAATTAGCAGAAAGAATGAAAGTCGTCATCAAGCAGCATCAAATTTATAGTTTCCTAAGATGTCTGAAGGATCTAGAAAACATCTCTCAAAAAGATATTTCCTCTGGAAAGGCTTATTTTTATTTTATTTTTTTTTCTGGTCCAGTCTGGTCCTGACACCAGCTAAATAAAAGAGGGATTAGTACCTGGATATTTAATAACTCCTGGAATTTATAAATCATATAATTACTTTTAAAGAAAGGTGGGGAGGGAGGGAATGGAGAAGAGAAGGGCTTTTGCCTATATTGTGAAGGTCAGTTTTTAAAAACGATGAGACTTTAGAAATGTATTCTTTATTGCGTAACAAAATCTCTTTCTCTAGTATTTTGAAACATGTGTCCTCTTCCCGGTCTGTCTTTTGTTTTTCCTCCTTTGATAGAGATATAGTTTATGGTTATAGATATATATTTATCTGCTGTGAACAATGGATGCAGGGTTTTGCTTTGTTTTTCTTTTTAAGAACGCAAGGTGATAAATGGAAACTGACAATCATCTCCAATGTCAGGGAGGCAAGAGGGAGTGAGGGAACGGGGGAAATTGGAGAGTACCTGCCCTATCAAAATAGTCAGAGGCTGTAGTTTAAACCGCCAATTGCATTGTCTGGTGTCACCATGATTCATATTATTATAAATTACAAATTTATGCTATCAATTAGATTGTATCAATAGAGTGTTCATCCACTGATGTTTACTCAGCATCTTTGAAAATCCAAAGTGTTACTAAATCAAATATACTTTCCACAGAAAACCTGGTCTCCCTAAACTGGGGAAGCGATTCCGGGGCTTGATGGAGTGTTGTGTACCATGGTATCAATAAGCTTTGAAGGACTGGAGTTCTGTATTGAAACTGGTTTTAACCTAGAATGGGGTGGCCGATGTTATCTGACCGAGACCAGATTTCACTGCAGTTAATTTAATAAGGACATAATGAGATGCTGTGAGAACTGTGTGGTGTTTTATTCAGGACCCGGAGACCGTGGGGGAGTAAAGAGTAGCCGTGTCCTCATTTGGAAAGGCATTCTGATTTCCCCGAAGTCCTCCTGTTGTTATTTTTGAGACCTCTTCCATTAGTGTCCAACTATTAGGACAAACTGTGTTTACAGATGTAAGTACATTTGCAGTTGTGCAAAAATGACTGGTAGTGATTGGTTTTTTCCCCAAACAAGACCTATGCCAGGTCTCTGAAAAGGATGAGAAATGTTCATGGAGACTTGCTATCCTGGAGTCAGCTGGAGAAGATTTAGGTAAACCCTGTGTCCTTAAATCCCATTTCCCTTTAATATCTTAGAACTCATTATGTATTATATATTATTCATGAACTTATCAGGACCCTTTTGAGTTTATATTTTCAGCCAGTGCCACCTCTAGTGTTGTAGAAGTCGAGAGAGGTTCAATTATTTGCGTATAGAAAGGCCAGGACTTGGGAATGATTTTGAAAAGGAAAAAATGATTTATTGACAGCCGGCCGGACTCAGAAGCTTTCTGTTTCAAACCCAAGCTGAACAAGATTTTTGAGTTCCTTTTATACAGAGGAAGGGCCAAATGGTTCTTTGTTTCAGTGCTCAATAGGCTTGAATTAGCATATATTTTCCACATCCTAGGTAAGCTTTTAGCATGGCCTTCATACATTCTAGGTAAGCTTTTAGCACATTTGGTTTGCATTTTCCCTGCATATTCAAAGTTTATAGAGTTTGCATTGATAAACTGTTTCTGCAGGACTGGAGCCATTGCTATGGTCACCAAGGTTGGGGGGGGGGGCTGCAGCCTCTCACTGTCCCACACCCACAGGTCAGGACACATACAGCTTAGGTTATCTCCGAAGAGACAAACAGCCTCCCACCCATAGCTCACATCACTAGGAAGAGAGTCTAGTGTTTAAGATCATGGGCTTGTGGTTAAGAGCATGACTTTGGAGCCAGCTCCCTAAGCAGGCCCTACATAGGGCTTTGTGCATTTAGAAAATGTGTCCCTTCTCAGCTGTGCCATTGGGAAGACAGAGCCCCCACAAAGAGCTCAGGCTGGATTTCAGGACCACCCATCCTCTCATCCAGGTACCCATAGGCAGTGCACAAACTACTCAGAAATGGAGTAATCCTGTACTGAGCGTGAAAACCACCACTTACTTCCAAGTTGGGTAACGTGGGGCAAATTGAGCCTCCGTGCCTTAATCTCCTCATCTATAAAATGAGCATGTAAGTAGTGCCTAGGTACTGGGGCTGTTTACATTTTCACAGGTAACATGTTTATAGTAGCACTTGGAACCTACTGAGAGCCCAGTAAGTCATGGCACTTGGCTCCCTTTCTATTTGATGATGATTTCCCTTATCTGAAAAAAGTGGAAGCTTGAAGTAGTTAATGCTTTTTACTGAATTCAGCCTTAAGGTCCAATGTAGCAGTCAAGGAACTTTTCCACTTCATGGTATAGTGAGAAGAGCAGAGGATTTGGAGTAAGAAGGCCCACCTTTAAGTCTCAACCCTACCAGTTTCCTATAGGTATAAGGTGAAAAAATAATAATACCTGTTCCTGAGGATTTTCATGAAGAACAACCAAGAAATGACTGAATGCATTGAGGTTGTCTGCAGATCCACTCTTTGTGGCATGGAGACGCATAGGATTTTAGAGCCACAAGACAGGCAGCAGCTAGCAAACCATTCTCCCCTTTCATGAATCAGTAATTTGAGTGGTTCCAGAAACCTTAAAAAAAAGTTTTTAACATGGGTAGTCAGGAAAAATGTCTGCATTTTAACAATGAGACGTCTAATAAAAATTAGTGACTCCTAATAATAATACATCACACCAGTTGAGTGCTTACTGAGAGTCCAGGCACCATCATGAGGCCTGCACTTTCTCTCTCATTCTACCCCATTAAGTAGCATTTACCTTTATGCCCCATTTTGCCTGGAGGAGGCTGAGCCTAGGGTCACTCAGCTCGTAAACCCAGGCAGTCTGCCTCAAGTCCACCTGCAGCCTACATCCCTCTTCCCTTGTTTTTCTGGGGCCTGAAAGCCTGTTTAAGTAGCCTCGTGGTCTGAATAAGAGTGGCTGACAATCTTTGGGTGAAGGGTAGGTATCATTTAACTGGTATCATTTAACTTGAGTCCATTGAGGACAAGCGAGTACTTGTCTGATTATTTGTTTAGAATAAGGGAACAAAGCATATTCAGGGTGGATGGTGGTGGCTCCAGAAGCAAGGTCTGTCTGCAGGGCTCTGCAGTTAGGTGGAGAGTACCTGTTATTCACGTTTGCTGCCTGCGCCTAAACTTGCATCAAAGGAAATAGAATTTCACATTTTCTACAATGGCTCCCTTAAAATGATTGAAAGCTTTGGCAGAACTATAACTTTTTCTACCATTTAAGGTAAAAGAAATTCATTCTCATAACTCAGAAACTGCTTGAATTTGAGAGAGAATTTTCACCTTTTTTGAATCATAGCCAACATTCCTGATGTTGAGCATGGTATTAGAAGAATGTGCCTGAAGTATGTGGCCAATGACCTTTGTAATCACTGTACACATTGCTTTTGGAAGCAAAGTGTTTATTACATTTCATTCTCTATTAACTTTAGAGGAAATCAACTTATTTTAGCTTTAAATTGGCTAAATATTAGAATGGCTGCCTAGACTGTACCTGCAAATGTTTCACAAATAAATGCATGTGGAAACTCTACCATATTTTTCTGGTAACCTATGGTTTTTAACTATATCACCTGTGGAGATTTTAATTATAAAAGGGTAATACTGTCTGTGCCATCACAGAGAGATATTAGAAATATGAAAGAGAGGACAGCTGACTTTTGGATGGGCTCTAGTTCTGCTGTCTCCCTTTTTTACTCTCTGGCCAATTCATCACTCATTCATTTATTCATTCACTCCCTTGCTTACTCTCTGATTCACCCAATCAGACAGATTTTAGGTACCTACCACATGTTAGGCGCTGAGGATGCGAAGATGAATGACATCATCCTTACGCTTTAGAAAGTCAGTTCAGCAAGAAACTGCACAGATGTGGATAACACTCAAATTAGTTTCTCCGTTTTGTTAAGACTTAATGAGGGAGGCTTTGCCATGCAAATTGAAATGGATGTGCCCTCTGTGAAGAACTGTCATTGCGCTAAATGGGTATCTTATCACAGATGGCCCATTCTCCCCTCCTAGGCCTTAAATGGTTTGAGATTCAGCTCCAGGCGGGGAGTTTGAGAACCTGAAAGTGAGTACAGGAATGGGGCAGGGCTGTCTCCCAAGCTGTGGGCATGGCACAAAGAGGGAATCTAAGGTAAATGTAGGCTCAGGGACCAAAGAGTCTCGTGGGTTGGTCAGAGGCTTGAAAATTAGATCCAAGGCAGAGTCTGTAACTGGGGCTGTGAACAAGAGGCACCGCCTCTCAAAGATCATCTAATAAATGACAGCTGTGTTGTGCACGACAGGGCCTGTGAACTGCTGATCCTATGCTGTAAAACTATTGGTTTCCCATGTAATTGTAAAATTTGATATTTTCAGTCTGTTATGATGTTATTAACTAATAATACTAATAAAAGAGCCTCAATACAAGCTTATTCTGGGTTGTGACTGACACTACTGGCACCCAGTTTTGGTGCTGGAGTTGGTCTTGCCTTTATGAGCCTGTTGGCTCCATCGCAGGTGTTATGAGTCACTGAGAAGACGGCAGAGGCAGCTTGTATAAAGACAGGCTTGGCCAAAAGATCAGATGATTCCACAACATGCTAGACAAAGGTTTCCTGAATTTGAACAGAGAGAAACAAAATGGTATTAGAGTCACCACACTGGATAAAAATGATAATGTAGTCTGCTCAATTTGAGAGGACCTAGGCCATAACACCCAGTTCAGTATTCCCGACCCAAGTGATACTTCAGTTTCAATAAAACAATCTCATCTTTCCTAATAGGTTAGCGTTGTTTACTCAAGAATTTTACTGATTTTATAAGCTTGCTGTATTTAATTTGTAAATGTATTTTGGCTCCATGATTGTAAATGAGCTTTGAGCAGAAGTTTATACTTAGTTTTATGTTTGTATGTAACATGTAAAATGTAACACCATTTCCTGGAAAAAGTTTGTTTTAGGGGATTTTGTGGGATTTTTTTTTTACTTCAAGGTCTATAATTCACACTTGGGAAATATATAAGAGAACCAAAGGCAGCAAAATACTGAAACTTAATGCTGCTCCCTCAAGCCCTCTTCACCCCATGGTTTTTTTTTTTCCTTATTGGAGAAGTTGTGGGTTTACAGAACCAGCATGCATGAAATACAGGATTTCCATACACTACCCCACCACCATCTTGCACTGGTGTGGAATATGTCTTACAACTGATGATAGCACATTTTTAAATTGTACTGTTAAAGTTCATGGTTTAACTCTTAGGGTTCACTGTGTAATATAGTTCAATGGATTTAAAATTTTTTTAAAAAATTCTGCTACCATATATACAATTCCCTTTTAAATTATATTCAGTTATATATTTTGGCGCTGTTAATTGTGTTCACAATGTTGTGGTACACAATCATGACCATGATTCTTGAGGTTATTATATTAATATTTTCAGGAAAGAACCCCTTTGATACAGTCATGAAGGGGCTTTAAAAAATTTGTTTCGAGTAGGTGATACATTGATATGGTTCAGAATCCAAAAATATTAAAAGGTATATAGTGGAAAATTTCTTAGCCCTGTTAGCCAGCTGCCTAGTTATCACTCATTCTAGATACCCACTGTGTTCATTTTTTGTGTATCCTCCCCCAAATGCTTTTTGCATATACAAGCAAATACCCATATATAGATTTAACCCACTTCTCTCCCAACCCTTTCTACAGAAAGGTTTTTTTGCATCATGCTTTTGTTCAGCAGAAAGTATATCTTCCTTTATTGAATCAGAGTGTCCTCATTCTTTTAATTTCTTTTTATGTCTGCGTATTATTCCATTAAAGGACAATATCATCATTTATTTATCTGCTCCCCTGTTGCTGGACATTTAGGTTGTTTTCAATCTTTCACTCTAACAACTAATGCTGTAATAAATAACCTTTTTACACATGACATTTAGCCAGATGAAATACATCTGTAGAATAAATTTCAAGAAGTGAAATTATAGGACCATAGATATTGCAAAACTGCCTTTCCTGGGGATTTTACTAGGTTACATTCTTACCAACAATGTGTGAGGGAATACCTGTTTTCTCAGCTTTGCTAAACAGAATGTGTTGTCAAATTTCGGATTGTGGTGGGGTTGAATGGGACCTCACATATATATTTTTAATGTAATATTATTACAAAGTCAATAAAAAAAAAAATTTCGGATTGTTACCACTCTGATAATTGAAAATGATAATTCAGTGTATTTTTAATTTACATTTCTCTTGTAAGTGATGATGAACATTTTTCATGTTTTAAGAGCCATTTATACATCCTTTGCCCACTTTTTATTGGATGGTTGGTCTTTTTCTTGCCACTGATTAGGAGCTGTTTATGTATTAAGGTGATGAGTCTCTTGTCTGAGATTTGCGTTAGTTGCACATCTTTTTTTCCTAGTTTGTCCTGTGTGTTTGACTTATTTGCCATATTTGGAGTTTTCATGTAGAAGAATATAACCATTTTCAAATGGCTTCTGTGGATCATCCTACATCTTTCTTGTCTAAAGCATAGTTTCAAGGAACTGAGCCAGCTGGAAGAAGATATTTCTAGCTGCCTATTTTTTTTTTAAGATTTATTTTTTATTTATTTCTCTCCCTTTCCCCCCCACCCCGTTGTCTGTTCTTGCTCTCTGTGTCCATTTCCTGTGTATTCTTTGCATTCTTGTCAGCAGCACTGGGAATCTGTCTCTTTTTGTTGCGTCATCTTGCTGCGTCAGCTCTCCGTGTGTGCGGTGCCACTCCTGGGCAGGCTGCACTTTTTTTGAGCGGGCGGCTCTCCTTATGGGGCGCACTCCTTGTGCGTGGGGCTCCCCTAAGCGAGGGACACCCCTGCGTGGCATGGCACTCCTTGCACACATCAGCACTGAGCATGGGCCAGCTCACCCCACGGGTCAGGAGGCCCTGGGTTTGAACCCTGGACCTCCCATATGGTAGGCAGATGCTTTATCAGTTGAGCCAAATCCAATTCCCTCTAGCTGCCTATTGAACTCATGAAAGACCATCTCTGTCCTTAGCTTGTATCTTGTTTTTTGGTGTGGGGGGGCACTTTTTGAGGGGGAGGTAAGAGAGAAGGGCCAGAGCAGAAATGTCCAGCTGACCCTAGAAAATGTCCAGTGACTTTCCGTTAATCAGGCCTGTTTGATCTCATTTCACAAATATACCATCACTAGTTATTTTTTGTGGTTCTTTTTTTCTTTTTAAAGATTTTATTTATTTATTATTTTATTTATTTCTCTCCCCCTCTTCCCCCCATTGTCTGCTCTCTGTGTCCATTCACTGTGTGTTCTTCTGTGCCTGCTTGCATTCTTGTCAGCAGCAACGGGAACATGTCTCTTTTTGTTGCGTCATCTTGCTGCATCAGTTCTCTGTGTGTGCGGCGCCACTCCTGGACAGGCTGTGCTTTTTTTCATGTGGGGCAGCTCTCCTTGTGGGGTGCACTCCTTGTGCATGGGGCTCACCTACACAGGGGACGCCCCTGCACTTGCACGCATCAACACTGTGTGTGGCCAGCTCACCACACGGGTCAGGAGGCCCTGGGTTTGAACACTGGGCCTCCCATATGGTAGGTGGACACTCTATCAGTTGAGCCAGATCTGCTTCCCTATTTTTGTGGTTCTTAATTACCGTACATTTATTCAGAAAGTACCATTATCTCTAAAGTGATAAGTAGCACTTTGTTCTTTAAACATGACATTTTTGTGAAGCCTATACATTAAAAATGTCTCATTTCAGTAATCCTAAGAGCCTGTCCAGATCAGAAGGAAGCTATGTGAAAGACAGGGAAGTACAGATGTAAATCAGTTAGTTCAAGGCCTGTTTTGACTTCTCATATTAAACCCTTCAAGGACATTGGCAGTTTGGTAATCCAATTTCAGGCCCCAATGATTATAAGTGGTGTTATATGGACATCCTTATTATTTATGCAACCAATTATGGTCCAGAGAAAAGAAGCTGACAGTGCATAATATATAAGGGTAATTACCAAGAGTTATTAGAGGGAAATGGATGTGGCTCAAGAAGTTGGGCTCCCGTCTACCATATAGGAGGTCCAGGGTTCAATGCCCAGGGCCTCCTGGTGAAGGCAAGCTGGCCTGTGTGGCGAGCTGGCCCACGTGGAGTGCCATCCCATGCAGGAGTGCCAGCCGACGTGGAGAGCTGGCTCAGCAAGATGATGTAACAAAAAGAGACACAGAAGAAAGACAATAAGAGATGTAGCAGAATAGGGAGCTGAGGTTGAGCAAGAGAATGATCGCCTCCCTCCCACTCTGGAAGGTCCCAGGTTTGGTTCCCAGAGCAGCCTGATGAGAATACAAGCAGACACAGAAGAACACACAGCAAATGGACAGAGAGAAGACAATGGCAGGGGGGATGGGGAGCAGAAATAAATAAATCTTTTAAAAAAGAAGTTATTAGAGTTAGTATTTCAAGATCCCATTTTCACTCAGACACAGTAAGGCCTTTCTCATTTGAAAGGATTCTAATGAGTAGGAACTATGCTTTCCATCACAGAGTGTAATTTGATAGTCTAACAAAAAGTGAACAGTTTATTCCCTCTCAAAGGAAGTTGAAAGAAATAAAGAAGAGGGAGGAGGAAGAAAAAAAAAAGAGAGACAGTAAGAGATGATGAGAGAGAACCACAGAGTCATGGGCCACAATTCAATGAATAGGAAGGGAATAAGGGCAGATTCCAATATGCTGGTAGGAATGTGGGGGCAAATCACAGGCACATCCAGGAGACGAGAAGAAAATTTCAGACAAAATAGCAATGGCAGCATTTTCAAAATAAAATGAAAAAAAAAAAAAACACACCAAAAACAACAACAAAAAACTAACACACAAAGAAGTAAATAAAATAAGCATGGGGCAGAACATCATGTTTTGTTTAATAGTAACTAAAGAGTGAAAAGAAAATCTAGAATACTATCACTTTGAGAATTATTAGGCCAGAATCATAGTGTCATCTATCAGATGTTGTTTACCAGACTATTTACCCCCCACTAAACCAAAGGTTCCTTAAGGCCCACATGCATTCCGTGATACCCAGCTCAGTACCAGATACACGGCAAGTCCCTCAGTAAATGTTTGCTGAACGAACCAATGATTGACCGATAAATGAATTACCTGTCCAGGCAGATTTAGATCCCTCATCGAAGTTTGCACTGAATAAAAATAATTTTGGTCTTGGCTTTGTCACAGCAACGATTTCCCCGTTTGTAGAACCAGGTAGAAATGTTAACAGAAAGGATCTCAACAGCTCCCCTCGGTCCACTTTATACTATTGCTGCTGCTTCTGTGTTTCTGAGCTTTCTTTTTTCTTTTGCCATGTGTGGGGAGTGAATGCGTAGAGTAGAAAAGTGATCAGTGCTCTCTGGGATTTCTCCACGACTGAACGCTTTTCCTGAGTTATGGCACCTCCATGGTCACTCGGACAGAACAATAATTGGTTTTATGTCCATGAAATAGTGCATTCCTTTCCTTGCTTTCATGCTACTTGGAGCTATTCTTATTATTGAAACTCGGCCTGGGTTTAACCTTTCATATCCCCCAGAAGCCCCTGCCACCACGCATTGGGCATCAGTTTTTACTTCCACCAACTGAAATACAGACTCCATCCAGGCCTTGTGGGAATCCCAGGGCAGGGAGGGGATAAATCCTGGGTTGGTGACGGCACATGCCAGACCTGGGAGAAAGGGACTCGGCACTGAGGTGCACGGAGGCTAGGCATGTTGTCTGAGAAGGTCTTGGCAGAAGGTAGTTGATTAACGTCTGGGCAGAGGCAGGCAGGCTAAGTTTCCAAGTAAGAGGCCTTTGTGCTCCAGGGAATTTGGGTGCTGGGCAAGATACCAGGCTAGGCATTCAGACGCTGCAGAATAAGTCCAGACACCGGGTTAAAACGATCTTGTTATTAATAGGGCCAGCAGGAAGATGGGGGCTCCTCAAATGCTTCCTGTCTTGAAGCAGAGCCCAAAGCCATCTGCCAGAATTTCATGTTACCCCTGACTCTGGGATTTAGGAAAAGGAAGAGAAGAGATGGAGGGGGCCAGTTAGTTAGATCACTGCAGGCTCATGGGCTCGGAGGCTAAATCAGGGTCAGAGAAAGGCTAACCAATGCTGACCTTCCCAGCTGTCTCACAGTTTTCAAGATAATACCCAATTGTGAGTGTTTTGTCTTAACTGTAAAGCATCTTTATTCATTAAATTTTCAGTTACACAAATGGGGGCAGAGGAGAATCCTGACATTTTTACAGATTGTCAGTCAAAAAAAAAAAAGGAAACGGGAAGATATTTTAGCATCTAAAGTAGATAAAGCCTGAAAAAAAGGCTAAATTTTCTGGAAGCTGGAGAAAGCTCTTACTATAATCCATTCTATTTGGGCTTCCATCCTTAGCACATCCTCAACTCCACTAAAGAAGTTATTCTAGAAACTGATGCAGCGAAATTACCACAGTGAAATTATAACAGATTTGGAGTCCTGCTGCCTTAAGCCCAAAGACTGGTGCCACCACTGAAGCAGCTGCATGCCCACTGGCCCAGGAATTTCTCACCTTCTAGCTGCAGGCTCTGTCCTCATCTGTAACACAGGACAGCTGTGTAGTGTGTCCTAGGATGTTGTGAGGATTAAAGTAGAAAATGCATATAAAATAATGACAGCGCCCGGAATACGGTCACTATGCTTAGCCCTTATTGGTGATATTATTTGTTTTAAGGATTCTGTGAAGTAATATATGTATGCTTGGTGCGTCTATTGTATTGATTTTTCATTTCTGCTCCTTTGTAACTAAAGCCGAGTCTGTGAATAAGGCTTCCAGTGGAAATAAGGACTGTGTCCCCAGACCCCCCCAAACCCTCAGACAAGAACGCCTTCACCTCTTGAATCTTCCTCACACTTTGGGTCTTGTTCTCTGCGCCAGCCAGGTGCCTAGGTAAGTCTGGAAACTTCCTTAAAGGCTGGCCAAGCTGTAGGGCAGCCTTTGATGTGGGTGAGAGAGCACAGCCTTCTAGGATCTGGAAGGGATTTTGCTGATGCGGTGGCTGCCCTCTGGGTGCACCCGCAGGGAGTCGGTCAGCATAAGTCCCAGTCATAAGGAGTCGCACTGTTCCCCTCAGGCAGACAAACAAAAGGTACAGCACTTGAGGAGGCTGGAATTTGTTACTGAGGTTCAAAGTCTGGGTCACCTTGGAAACCAGCTCCTCACAAGCTAGTCCTCCAGGGAGAGGCTGGATTCACAAGCCTTTCCTCTCACAGAAATAGTAAGAGAACTTGCCTACTTCCCTGAGGTGGCCAGTATTACACCCCAAAAACGCAGTGGAGTTGCGTTTCCCTTACCCTCTAACAGGTCGCACCCAGGTCACCTGTGTGTGAGAAGCTGCGTGGAGGACAGTCCACTCCTCTTCCTCACCTGTGAAATGCAGGTAATACCTTGCTGGGTTTTTGCAAGGATTAAAGAAAGAAAGCTGTATAAGGAAATTTCCTAGCAGAAAACAAGGGGCTCAATAAATATTCCTCTGCCTCATAAAAAGCTTCCAAACTGGTTTTCCTGCTTCTGTTTCCATCTCCTAGCTACTACTACACACCGCAATTAGAGTGACTTTCCAACAACACATTTGACTCCCTAGTCCAGAAACTTTCATTGGTAGAATAAAGTCCAAACAGTTTAGAACAGGGCTGCCCACCACACTCTGGCCTCTACTACACAGCTTGCAAACCTCCCCTGTTTGAATCCTTCCTCAGCATTTAGCTGACATACTTCTTCCCCAGTCATGCCATGGACCTCCCCACCTCGGTGGGCTACCCTACTCTACTTCCTCAGTCGCGTTAGGTACTATTTATTGAGCACTTGCCAAGTGCCAGGCCCCGTGAGCATGTTTCATGTGCATTATTGCTTAATCCTTACCCCAGCACTGTCAAGAAAATGCTATTCTTATTTTCACTGTGTGGGTGAAGAAATTGTGGCTTGTACAAATTATATAGTTTGCCCCAAGATCATGCCTCTAGGAAGCAGTGGAACTGGAATCCCACCCAGTTTTTCCTTGCAAAGCCCATGCTACCTTCTAATGCTACCTTCAGCCCAGCCCAGGTGCGAGGTAACTGCCACTGCGACGCTAGTCTATTCTATATGCCCTTTAACTGACATGAGTAGATAATGCATTTTAATGGTTGCTATTTGTATATGCCTTTTCTGTTTTCTCAACCAGATGCCATTCTCTTCAAAGAAAGGACAGATATATTTCCAATGTCCAACAAAGCGTTCCATTACAGTGTCAGTTTTCATGACGAAAAGGATGAAAATATGCACCTCCAGGACTGAGACCATATTTAAACCTTTACCTTTTCTAGATAGTAATAACCACGGTGACCACTTACTCAGCTTCAAAACATAACCTTGGCAAACAGTTTTTCATCTAGTGCTCAGTTTTCTCCGTAAGACAAGGAGTTGGAAGTGTATGGCTGAAAGCTCCTCTTGCTCTATATTGCTATTTTTTTTAAGTCCTAGATTCCTTACCCAAGCAACATACACATATATACTACAGTTTAAAAAGCACTTCCATAAACATAAGTATGTCATCTGGTTTTCCCAACAACCAGGCAGGGAAGATAATGGTATCCTGGAGCAGTGACAGGAAGTTGCAGCTCAGAGAGGCCAAGTGAATTGTCTGAGGTCACACAGCTAGCAAGTTGTAGAATGGGAATATGAACTGTGTCCTCTGGTTATGTTGCATACACTGGGTGGACCCTACCATGTCAGCAACATTCCTATTTTCATCAAGAAACTGGGGCAGTCCAATGATCTAACTGTTTTATTTGGATGCCTGGGTACTCTCCAAGATTCAGATGAAAAGAACTTAATTTTTCTGGGGGTTTTCCT
The DNA here is from genome assembly GCF_030445035.2 of Dasypus novemcinctus. Classification (NCBI taxonomy): domain Eukaryota; kingdom Metazoa; phylum Chordata; class Mammalia; order Cingulata; family Dasypodidae; genus Dasypus; species Dasypus novemcinctus. The sequence goes on from NC_080673.1 coordinate 53,187,854, forward strand.
GGTGATCATTTTGGAAAATATTTGAAAACAGGCCAGTTCGGAATTTCCTAATCATTTGGCTTGCTCATTGTAAAAGGGTTTACACGTTGTTTTTTCCCTGGACTCTCAGGGGAAGGCCAGGGGATCTGAGACTTGGGGCATAGATTATGTGGGTGACTCTGACTCACTTTTCCTTGGAGTCCATTCGTAGGAGTAAGGAATGAGGATCAGAAATCCTGTACTTTTACAAAGAGGGGGTTGTTTTGTCCTAATCTAGGTTTTCTAAGAACTAGCACAAGAACCAAAGATGAGGCAGATGTCATACAAGTTCCCTCCTGATGTGCATATCAACATGTATTTTTTAATTTAAAAAAAAAAAGTGTATTGTCTTTAAATAAAGTAAAGGACTTGTAGTGTAATTTTTCAGGCAAACTTTTGGGAAAACATTACATACTATCAACTCAGTAGAATAATGAAATTATCAAAAACAAGTGTAAAGAAATTTTGACATGTAATGTATTATTGTCTGAAAGGAGTTTTTATACCTATTTTCACATCATAGCACACACAACATGGCAACTTTGCACACCACACGGGGATAAGACCCCACCTAACTGCCATACTTGCTGCCCATTTCCTGGTGCACGATGGGAAGCTGTGGCCTAGTAGGCATAGAAAAACGACAAACTGAGCCCCGGCTTCCCTGGCTGGACTGTGTTGTATCCAGTGGAAACTTATCAGTACACGAAGCACACCTATCTCCCAGTCATGTACTCTTCACACTGGGACGGAGCTGTGGGAAGAATCTGTTTTCCTGATCTGTGTTCCAGATTTGACTGAGGAGGATGGGCCAGCAAAAGAAACGTTTTGAAATCAGGAAATGCTGTGATGAGAAGCTTAAGGCTGCCCTCACCCATTTTCAGATAAAGGTGTTTTGCTCAGTTTATTGTGCCCCATATTTTCCTCAATCTTCATATTATTGCTCACATGCTATAGAGAAATTAATTTGATAGCCATAAAGGAAATATTGTCACAACTGGAAAAGAGGAGTCATCTCTAAAAGAATAAGAGATGGTGAATTAGCCATCAAAAAAGAATCCCTGGGAATGTAAAATGTTGTAGCCACTGTGGAAAGTAGTATGCGGGGTTCCTTAAAACGTTAAACAGAAAATTATGACTTGGTCAATCCCCCTTCTAGGTATATACCCAAGGAGAGTGAAAACAGTCACAAACAGAAACTTGTACTCCAGTCTTTATAGCAGCATTATTCACAATAAGCAAAAGCTGGAAACAACCCAACTGTCTGTCAACAAATAAATGGATTAACAAAATGTGGTACACACCCACAATGTATGTACCACGTAAGAAAAAATGAAGTGAGCCATGCTGCAACATGGAAAAACCTTGAAACATTGGTTAAGAAACATTGGCATAAAAGGAATTCTTGCATGTGATTGTCTTTTCAAAAACTTTATTTTCATGTAATCCTATTTTTTTCCTTGCCTTTTTGCATTTTACTAATTCCATAGATAGATTAAGATGAAAATTTGAGGTACTTTTTACAGGCCCGCTATTCTAAACCCAGTTTAAATGAGTATGCTTCAATGAGTATAGTGACTCATAGTACGTGTGTATGTGTATACATGTATATCCTCTCTAAATATGTACATGCATATGTTGTATATATATGTGCTTGCCATTTTTGCTTAGAAAGTTAGAAACTATGTGTAGAAGATGTAATTTGGATGAAACATAAGTCCTTCATCACTACATTTTCCCCAGTCATTAATAAAATAGTAATATAATAAAATATTTTCTTCCACATTTCATTTTTGTTTCACAAATTTCTAATTGAAAATATGGAGTCAGTAACATTGTTGGTTATTTTGCTGTAGTGCTCTGTGTGTATTTGTGACAGGGTTAAAGCATAAAAACTCCTTGGAAATGACTTCAAAATAATTTTGCAATGAAGTGCTTCCCCCACCCCCAGCATACTACTTTTGTTAATGCCAATGATCCTTTTTTCCACTCATTATCGATTTTTCAAAATACTTTACAGGCTATTTCTAGGCCATACCTGAATAACTTCTTGGGGATCTCAATTGGTTCTCATATATTCCATAAGGAAGTCATCTAAATTTACAGGTCATTTATATTTGTTTAAAAATACACACTGTGATACTAGACAACTTGGTAAAATAAAAGAGTTACTGGTTGATGACAAAGCTGCCTTTCCAAAGGGAAACAGTTTTTGACAGGCTGCCTGGTTTGGTGTCTCCCACTTAGTGTCACAATGTTCTCTTTATTTTCAGGTCCTCCCAGCTAGACTTTCTTATTAAGGCCTTATCTGGCCCTTAGGTGAAGATTGTCCTCACTTGATTCATCTTCACTCTTATTCTGGTGACTTAAAGTTAGCTAGAACTGGAGTTCTTCTGAAGAGGAAATGAAAATGGAGTTGCATGCCCTTAAAGTGATAAGGTCACACAAAACTCCCAGTAATCAAGCCAAACCGTTGCTGTATCTCTCCCCTGTGAATAGTATGATTGTTTTAATTATAGTTCGATAGCCGCTATTTTTATCTGCTATGGAATATTTAGTTGTAAGGCTGGAAAGCATATTATTAAATTGCTGTTAATGCCTGGGTACCTTGTCCTCTAACTTGCTACACTATATGGTGCAGAAAGAATATTTACTCAAAGAGCTCATCTTCGATGGAGCCAAGGTTTTAGCTGGGCACTTTTAGATGCAAGCAACCTGCAGACTCATTCAGATTACCTTAAGTACCTAGGTTTGGTTGCCAGGATACAGGAGAACTGGAGCCAGGCCTGGGAAACCCACAGGAAGCAAGACAGCAGCAGGGAGGGGGCTGCACTCTCCTCCTTCCTCCCCCCACCAGGATCACGTGGTCTGCTGGTAGCCTTCTCTATTTCTGCTCCCTGCTCTTTTGCTGATGGCTGACTTTCTTGACCTCTGTTTGATATCTTTTCTTTACCTCAGTCTTTCTGCTTCCTTATAATCTGACTTGCTTGCTACATTCCTTTCCTCCTGTAATCTTTTCCATTTTAGTTTCCGTAGCTACTTGGCTTTTCTCTTAGCACATTTTAGTTCGGATTCTCTTAAGAGGGAGTATGATTGCCTGTCTCATCTTTTTACTCTAGGTCACATCTGCTTCAACCAGAGGCCCTGATGAAAAGGAAGCCTTACCTAGGGCAGCCATATCGTGTAAAAGCCCACACACTTTGTGCTAAGGATTGCCAATTCTAGGGTAGCCAGTGACCTTTGCAGTAAGTAGCAGGAGCTGATGGTCACACACTTATACCTTTCATAAAATTCTATAGCAGGATAACCGTGATAATGTTTTGTTATTCCTTTATTTGTTCTTTTATTGTTTTCATATAATATATGCACATTCCGGAGAGTACTAAATGCAGAGTGTATCAAGTATACTTCTAACAATGTAAAAATTACTTTCCAAAAAACACAGTACTAACAGTCATAAAGGTCCCTGATTTCTTCCTAGTGGGGTGTCTCCCCCATGTCAATCTCAGACCACTGAGGTAACCATTGCTAATAGTTCCATGTGCATCCTTCTTGACATTTCCAGTGTAGATATAAGCGTGCACAAAGCCTCTCTTGTTGCTTTACTTGTCTGTGGGCAAAGATAACATCATAGGTGTATTAGTCAGCCAAAAGGGGTCCTGATGCAACGTACCAGAACTCTGTTGGCTTTTAAAGAGGGTATTTGTTTGGGGTAGAAGCTTAGAGTTACAAGGCCCTAAAGAGTCCAGTTCAAGGTACCGTCAGAGGTACTTCTTCACCAAAATCTGTTGCCACGTGTTGAAGCAAGATGGTGGGAGATGCTGCTAGAGTTCAGCCTTTCCTCTTTTCCGTGGCCCCAGCTTCTACTATGTATCTCAGCTGTGGGCAGGCATAGGACTCTCGCTTCCTGGGGCTCGTTTCTTTCTGGGCTCAGCTGCTCTGGTCTCTTCACAAGGTCAGCTGTAAACTATCAGGCAAATGGCTCATCTCTCTTCTTGGGGCTTTGGCAGTGTCTATGGAGCTCTCTTCCTCTGTGTATCTACTTTTGTGAGTCTCCTTGACTGAGTGTCCATTTATTTAGTCCACGAAGGGGTCGGGGACTCAAACTGAGTTACCCTACGATGTGGTCAAATCAAAGCTCTGATCGTAACACAATAAAATCAAGGACATCTCAGCTGAATCTAATACAATCAAACAGTATCATGCCCAGAGGAACAGACCAGTTTACAAACATAATCAGTATCTCTTTTTGGAATTGATAAATAATATCAGACTGTCACAATGAGTACTTACAGAAATGAATAGTCAGTGATGAAGATAGTAAAATTAATTTCATTTAATTTTTATAGTTTTTATTTCAAGACTTTAAATTTCTTAATGTAAGATAACCTTAAGTGGGTTAAGATAACCCAGTGCCTGCAACTGGGTTAAGTGATATGGCATTATGTATATGGATGTGCCAGTTTGTCCCATGGGTGACTTGCATATGCCAGAGGTAAAAATGAACTTTAAAAAAATCCTATAAAGCAAAGCCCAGGGCCCTCTCCATTAGGACACTCATTTAGATATTGACCCCTCCCTGGCATGTCGCATCCTAGCAACAAGATTATCAACCCTTGGCTGTCTCTAATGAAGTAGCAGCTTTGTTACAACAGTTGCTGTTTACTTGAGGATATGATCTCTCTTTGGGAAAGAAAGACCAAAGTATAAGCTTATGTTATCTGTATTCATTTTTATAATCTTTATATACATTATAATTTGTAACATAAGTGATATACTCAAGTTCTTTATCTATCCTTTAAACTCATCGCTATATGCCATTCCCTAGTAAGGGACCATGACATTATATTGGGCTTCAAATTTCGGGGAGTTCTGGATCACAGAGTGTTTCAACAATGGCAATGGAGGGATACTGGTTTGGGATACCAATGACAGATGATATATGACTGACAGGGAGCTGTACAGAACATATGTCCAGGGTGCATGGTAATGTTTGGATATACTCATAGTGGCAACAATTAAAAACCACAGTAGGGGGGGTACTGGGTTCCTGGCCAGTGGTGCTCTGTCGTGGTCCCTAGGGGAGCAGCGACAGTCTCCCAGGTACAGTGGTGGGGACCGGGAGGGAGTGAGGGTTCAACAGTGAGCCCCTGATACTAATGACTATGCTTGTGAGCTGATAAACCCAAAATAATAACAAGGCCTAGAGCAACTTTGTGCCTGGGAATTTCCTTCTGTCAGCCTTCATGTTACTCAAATGTGGCCAGTCTCGAAGCCAAACTCAGCATGTAAATGCAATGCCTTCCCCCCAGCGTGGGACATGACACCCGGGGATGAGCCTCCCTGGCAACGAGGGACCACTATCAACTACCAACTGATGATGCAACTGGAAAATGACCTTATACGGAAGGTTCAATGCGGATCAGCAGAATATCCATGTCTACATAAAATACCATGACTTTAAAATGCTGTTTGACCTAAAGTAAGGGGGAAATGGAAAGGAGAAATGAGTTTATATGGCTACGAGTTTCTAAAAAACAGTCTGGAGGCTGGCAGAAGGTTTGCCCTCATGCACAACTGAGCAGAGTCAGAGAGACAGATAAAGCAGATACAACCCCCAGGGTTCCTTTGAGGAACTAAAGGTTCCTTTGAGGGCTAAAGAGACCCATGGGAGTTATGGTCATGGCCGATGGGGTTAACTACCAGGGCAGATGGCCCCTCTTTGGAAATGGTGTTTATGTGGGATGAATCTGGACTCAGATGGGATCTCCCTTCATAAGACTTTCATGCTAATGTGCTGGAGGTGCAGTTAATGTTGGGGTTTAAGATATATTTAGGGGATTTGAATCTCTGGACTGACAATGTAATAGCCAGATCCTGAGCCTCAACAGACTCCAGCACCTACAATCTGATTTATTGGACTTACCACACTCAGCTAAGATGGAGGTGAAGAAGGACAACCACCACACCATGGAGCCTAGAGTGATTACAACTGAAAATGGGAGGATTGCATCCAGCATCCAGGTGGAATCTGAGCCTCCTCTTGACATAAAGGTGCAATGGACACAACCAATCCAGTGTCCACATAGAAGAGGTGGCATTGGATTGGGAAAAGTGGACATAATGGACAAAGGGTATGGGGAAAGGCAGGAAGAGATGAGAGGTGGAGGCGTCTTCGGGACATGGAGCTGCCCTGGATGGTGCTTCAGAGGTAATCACCGGACATTGTAAATCCTCACAGGGCCTACATGATGGAATAGAGGAGAGTATGGGCCATGATGTGAACCAATGTATATGAGGTGCAGAGGTGCCCAAAGATGTACTTACCAAATCCAATGGATGTGTCATGATGATGGGAATGAGTGTTGTTGGGGGGGGGGGGGAGAGGGGGGGTGGGGGGGTGGGGTTGAATGGGACCTCACATATATATTTTTAATGTAATATTATTACAAAGTCAATAAAAAATAAAAAAATTAAAAAAAAAAATAAGTGATATACTTTCTTGTTTGTCAAATTGATATACTGAACAAAAGTTACAATTTTGTGTTTTCTTTTTTCCACATAACTTATTAGGAGCATTCCATGATGTCATTAAATAATTTTTTGAGAACATAGTTTTAAATGGCTAAGTGTCATTATACAGATGTACTATAATTTATGTAGACATTCTGGGTCACATTGCAAATGCAATTTAAATTTAGAATTGTCTCTATTTCATAATACTATCACTGTAGAGTTGTTTTTTAGTGGATAGGTGCTCTGTTATTTGCAGATGTACTGAGTAAGAGGTTACATGAATCAGAAGGGTTGACAGTCGTCTTGGAGCATTAAGTGCTCCTGCCAGTGCAGCCCACTTGACAGAAGAGGGTCCAGGTCTGAGGGACATCACGCCTGGGTATCCCAGAGGTGGTGCATGTGTTTTGTTTCTTAGACACACGGTTGGGATTTGTGGCAGTGCCCTGCTCCCACCCACACCAAAGAGGCCCCTCCGTCCTCTCTCCCAGCCATGGCTCGCCCTGTCCCATCAGTTTCCAATTTTCAGCCCTTCCTCTACAGACAAGATTAGAATCAATGCAGCTTCCTGTTGCATGAAAGAAAGCAGGTGTAAGTGTATCAAAAACACTCTACCTTCCTCCTAATGGATTGAGGGTTTATCTGAGGAATTGGATTACACAGGTGGCTGGAGTGTTTTTTAAATAAATCTAGTCCCACTGCCCTCATTGGTGTAGATCCCAGCAGATTTGAACCCCTGAGAAAAATGCCTGAGAACAACAGGCCACCTGTGGGGACAGTGTCACCACCACTGCGGGGATGAGGACTGGCTTCACAGCTTATGGGCAGTCACCCAGGGATCGGCGCTGAGAAGAGCTGTGCGTGGTTGAGTGCTTTCTCATTTCGCCCTGGGCCGGGCAGATTATGTAGCTGGTCCTGACTGGCTTGTAAAGGAAGGTATCACAATAGGAAAATATTTTAATGGTTTCTTCTCGGATAAAGTGTGTTTTCTTCAAAGAGCAAGAGAAAAATCACTTCCACTGCCCTGCCCTTTCAGAGACTCTGTGAGTTTCAGAGACTGGCCCTCAGGGTGAGAAGGAGCCACTCCTGAAAGCCTTCAAGGATGCTTGGTAGATTTGGGCAGCAACCAACGAATTGGCTGCATGACAAAGCCTCTGCAGACAAAATGCTCCTCAGATTTCAATGTTCTGCTGTTTGCTTAGTTATAACCTGGCTGTGCTTTATCTTTTGAGGTGGAAAATGTGGAAGTCATGGCTTCTTTCTCTTTTGTTGAGTTTTAACTTTTGGGTTACTTATATGAATATGAAATTCAAAGATCCTGTGATTCGGAATTACCATTTCAAATACTCCACAGGGGGTACTTCTCTCTTAGCTTTGCCGTTCTGCCGCTCTCTAGCAGGCTCCCCTTTTTGCAAGAAATGAGTTAAGGGTCTCTCAGGGATCACCTAAAACACTACTTCAGAGTCTCAATACTTTAAAACCAGTGCCTTATGGGGTAAATATACAACAAAACCTCATATCCCCCCACGTGTGAATTTTTGCCTTTAACTGAGAAATGATGTGGGGTTTTTTTCTGGTTTGCACTGTGAACACAATTTTTTTCTTTTTCCACATAAAAAGTTATTTTATAGAGTTGAATTTCTCTTTAAAAGTATGCATATAATTCTGATAAACACACCCCAGAGAAAATTACTGCTCCGGAGCCTCCCATTCCCTAGTTTAGTGCTATTCAAAGTGCCAGTTGTGAGCTGTTTGTTTCCACGCTGCCAGGAGCTAAGAACAGAAATTGAGATTAAGCGTTTAGAAACTAATAGCAATCTGTCTGTGAAATTTTGTAATTTTAAAAGTGGAGGCTTATATTTTGCATGTCTTTTTTCATATTATAATTACATATTTTTTTAGTATTTCATGTGTGGCTATGCTTTATGAAAGTATCAGCCTGGAACAGAATGGAAACAAAAAAACAAACAAAAGCTGGTGTTTCCTCACAAATAGTTTGAGAAGCATTTTCCTAATCGAGTTCGTCAGCAGTGTATTCCTATACTGCTAGAGTTACCATTAACTCATCTTTTCACAAACAGTGATCACTCCCCACGTGCGTGTGGTAGCCTGGGTTCCTGCCCTCGGGTAACATGGGGTCTTTCAAGGCCGCCGTGGTGCGTGTTCAGCTGGAATGGTGTCATGGGAAGCATCTACTGAAGTTGAGAGGAGAGGGTTGTGGACAGCCTACTCAAACCAACCAACTTTCTTTAGTACCCATTTTGAGAGAACATTTTTACCTAAAGATGCTGGAAGGGTAGGAGAATATTTAATGATTATGAATATAAAAATGTTCCCAGACAGGGTAGAATCCCAGTAATGGGATTGATTACATGCCCAACCTTCCCATTTTAATCTCTTTTCCTTCTGGCCTATAGTACCCATACTTGAGAATGGTTTTTATATACTTCAATAGTGTGAAATAGAGAAAAATATATTGCCCCAAAGTCCTGTCCCACCCCTAGCCCCCAGCAAACCTCCATGTCCGTCTTCTCCTTACACAGAAAACGATTGCCTTTGTCATTCATGGTGCAGCTGGCCAACATTAACGCACGTGTGCCTTGGACACCTCGTGCGTGCCTTCAGGTTGTTCCTGGTCACAGCATGAATTCGGGTTCACTTAGGTATGGAGCTGACCATCACCTGGCAATTCCAGCATTCTCCTTTAAAGGTGCACACAAGACAGTTTCCTGATGACTCGCCTGGTCCCCTAGCCAGTATGGTGTCCAGACACAGTCTTCACCAACCTGTATGTGGGGTTTAAGGGGTCAAATGGGTTAATCTTTAGGTTTTTCTTGGTTTTTGGCAAAAACTGCTAATCTCCGGGTCAGTTTCCTAAAGTAGGAGAATAGAAAGACTTGTCCTTTCCCTAATATCTCTGCTTTTACTGCATTTTCATTCTAGATAATTTCAATATGGATTAGAATGACAAATTATTTCTGAAATTAGAGAAATTTATTTCCCTAGGTAAGAAGCTTCCAACATGGACTTGTTTTGCATTGCCTTATACTCTTTGAGATGGGATTTTCTACGCTTCTCAAATCTTGGTCTCCTTTGTAAGATTCTCAGACTATTTTAATTATTTAAGGTCTACTATTTACTTGACCTTATATTGGGTACTGTGGTATGAATATGAATGAGCTCTGAAAATTATTGGTTTCTCCCAATGTCCATCAAATTGTTGTGGCCATTTTATGGATATTCAGCATAATGAACTGGTCATTATTCTAGGCTTTGGGAATTCCGAGATTAACAAATAAAGCTGTATATCTGACCTCAAGGATTTCACAGACAGGTAGGAGTAAACTGCTGTAAACTTATTTAAAAGTAGAAAACAATGTGATAATTGCCTTAATAATATCAAGTTCAAGGTGGTTGACAGAGCACAGAAAAGGGAACAGTTAATTGCCAGGCTAAGTTTTGAGAGAAATTATGGAGAAACAAGTATTTTCACGTGTTCCTGGTAAGAGTGTAAATGGGCACAACTACTTTGGATCACAATTTTATAATCTCCAGTAAGGTTTAAAAATGCACTTAACCCTGTGACCTGACAATGCCACTTTAAAGAACCGTGCTCACATTGCTTACAAGTCATGTACACGAAATAGAATTACAGTGTCTGTTATAGTAAAATATCGGAAATAAATGTCCTTTATAAGGAAAATGGATTTGTTATAGTATATTTCTATAGTGGAATATTACACAACATTTAAAATGAGATTTACAGGTAAAATATGAGTAAATAAATCCCACAGAAATTGTGGGAAATGAAAGGTTGCAGGTTACCTACAGTTCATTATTAACATAAATTTAAAAATACACGTCGATGTTAAATCCATTTATGTGTACATACATACAAGGAAATAAAAGTATAAGGACCTAGATGGGAAAGATACAAAACAACTTGAGAATGGTGAAGGCGAAGAACAAAATAGGACTGAGGAGGTACAGTGGGGACCTTTCATGGGTCTGTTACATTCTCTTTCTTTTAAAAGCAGATCTGAGGCAGATAAGGCAAAATGTTGGCATCAGAATGGTGGTACCTGTGGTGTGAAATATCTCATTTTAAAATAGTGCTTAGAAGGTGCCAGGCACTCTCTGGGGTAAGTGCTATTATTATTTTCATATTGGGAAAAGATCAAGGCCCTGACCAGTGTGTGAGTTGAAACCAAGCCCACTGCCCTGACAGCCGCTCTGCCATGGGCTCTGCAGATCCTTGCGTCGTCTCTGACTGGCTTCATGGGCGCCTCCTGGAGTAAAAGGAGGCTGAGTGACCTTTAGGATGCTGCCCAGTTTTAACCTTAAATTATTCCAAGATCATCGGGAGATGGGTCAGTCATTTTCACGAGCACATCCCTATGTGACCACAGCTCTCCTGACACATGCCTGCCTCCAGAGAGCCTTCTCTGCAGTGCCGTAGACCTGCCAGCCTGCACCTGGCCCCGGACAGTGTGCCGGGTGGGGCAGATGGATGGATGGACTGGACGGGACCCCATGTGCTTCACACCCTCCAGGGTGCACAACAGAGTGGGAAGCTAAAGGGCAGTGTTTTCTGAATATCCTTGAAAACAACGTAAGATGCCCTCCCGAATAATGTAATAGGAAGACGCAGAGAAGAGTTATTTTGAGGGCCGTAATTTGACTTCATTTTCTCAGGCAATCAAAGATTGTTTAACACCAGAAATAGCTGACTAGAGCAGCTGCTAAAACAGCACTTTGTGTGGGAAACGATGAAAAAGTTCAGTATTTTGACAGCCATTTCAGAGGTAAGAGTAATAAGACTTCTAAGAAAACCCTGATTGCTTTTTTTTTTAGGTTCTCTAGACCAATTTCCCATCTATAGTATTCTAGAGAGAGAGAGTCTATAAGAGGAGTATTTTCTTTTTCCCAGAGTTTTGAATCCTTCTATCAATAGAGTTTAGAAAGCACAATGATAACTTACTTAGAGTTTTCAAAAAGTACTGTACAGGAAGCGGATTTGGCCCAACGGATAGAGCGTCCACCTATCACATGGGAGGTCCAGGGTTCAAACCCAGGGCCTCCTGACCCGTGTGGAGCTGGTCCATGCGCAGTGCTGATGCACTCAAGGAGTGCCGTGCCACGCAGGGGTGTCCCCGCGTAGGGGAGCCCCATGCGCAAGGAGTGCGCCCATAAGGAGAGCCGCCCAGCGCAAGAATAGTGCAGCCTGACCAGGAGTGGCGCCACATACACGGAGAGCTGATGCAGCAAGATGATGCAACAAAAGAAAAGAGACACAGAGTCCCAGTGCTGTTGACAAGAATACAAGTGGACACATAAGAATACACAGCAAATGGACACAGAGAGCAGACAACTGGGGGGAGAGGGAGTGGACAGGGAAGGGGAAAGAAATTTTAAAAAAACAAATAGTAACTCTTTAAAAAAAAAAAGTACCGTACTTCTCCATTCATCAAATGTGTGTTCAGCATTTACTGGACTCAAAGTGAAATGCATGGCCTAGGGATCTGAAGCAATGAATTAGACTGGTGCCAGCAGTCTGAAGAGAGGCAAGGGACAGAACAAGTCAAGATGCGCAACTGACATTACAGAAGCAGAACCAGGAGGGAGAGCAGAGTTAGATTTGTCAAGGAGGTGGCATTAAGTAATTAGGAGTTTGTCATTCAAGGTATGGTTGGAGGCAAGAGTAGATGGAGAAGCAGAGCATTCCAGATGGAGGGGAAAGTCCTCCAGCACTTCTGGGTGATGTGGAAAGATTGAATTTAGTGATTTAATGTGCAAATTGTATACCACAATTCACCATATTTTGGAGAATTATCACAAAGTTCTTCATATTAAATACACCTAACAAGAATACCCAAATATTATGCTGTCTGCAATTTCCTTTAAAATATTTCAGTATGCGCTCTGTGATAGGTATACATCTATCTATTAGTTTTCAACTTAGTGGAAGTTGGAGGTGACAGTTGTGAATGCACAATGAGGATTAGTGAGCTGGCATTTTATCAGAAGGCCCTGCTTTGGTGGTGCCAACTTTAACTCAGCTTTCTTTATCTCTGAGTGACATCAAAGTTTTTGTTAGTTGGAATAATGGATGCTGGAGATGGATCTTAATTGGGGACATTTGTGGAGTTCAAGATAATGTGGATTGGATTGGGCTTTTTCAGAGGACTTCCCTCCTTTGCCTCAATGGAGTAAAAAAGTCTAGTGAGCCAATAAGGATGGAGAAACTGAGGCTCAGCAAGGCCGGACCGTGGAGTTGAAGTGGCAGAGCCAGGACTAAAGAATCCTGTAGCTGGGCCTGCCTCTGTCTGCTGCTCTGGCCAGTGAGCTCTGCTTCCCCTTGGAAGACTCTCTATGTAAGCTGATGCTCTTTTAGTGGTTTATTAAACAACTTGGATAAATCCCTGACTTATCAATTCCCACACACCAGAACGAAGTCCCTGTTCCTTAGAACAAACATATATGACACAGAATTTTTGGCATTTTATTTTTTCTTTTGATTCAAGAAAAGAGGAGAGTATTATAAGCTTTTGTTCTCATGAGTGAGGCACTTGTATTTCTAGTTGGCATGTTTTTAATAGAAAGCATATTTAGTTTTTTCAGCTAGCACTACTTTTGCTTTTCCTATTAATATATTCTCCCATCAGTGCAGATAATTGGAAAGTAATTAGAGGTCTTTGCAGCAAATCTGTCGCAGCAAGTAACAGAAATGCACATGTGCGGCATGATGTAGAAATCTACCCCCCTGAAAGACTCTTCAGGTTCTAATAATTTTTTAATTCTAATATATTTCACATAGGACAGAGCAAACAAATACATTTCCACTTTAACAGTAGTGAGTTTTTTCTCTGGTTTGTATAGGTCAACTAATGGCCATTGTGGTTTGCAGTGAATCCAAATAGATCCCTTGTCCTTAGCTAGAGACCAAGGTCAACAGTAGTACTTCCCCCATGGTTTACCCTACTTAGCCTTCTTGATTAATGAACCTAGTTCAGGCAAATGCTGTCCTCACAACTTAACACCTGAGGGAATTAAAGCTCTGAGAAGTTAAACAGCCTGTCCCAGGTCACAGAACTGGTTATGACATGGTCAGAACTGGACTGAGTCCTTGTGACCACTAGTTGACTACACAGCACTTTCCATGAGACCAGGCGGCCAGAGCCTTATCCATGAAGGGCAGAGGGAAAAAAACACATTGTGCGTATCAAGGTGTTATTCGGCATGGTCAAGACAGCACTACAAGAGAATGCATCAAGAGATACACGATTCTTCTACTCCTTTTATTTGAACCTGTAATTTTCAATGTACCAGTTAAGTATATTTCACAGAGTCTTAAATCTTTGGACTGTTCAAATGGCAATTGATTCCTGAATCCCAGCAAAGTAGCAGACAACTCCTTCTCTCCAGTTCTTTGGGCTTACCTGGACAACCAAAAAAGCAATAGTGATGGACAGATCTCATCCCCAGAAAAGATAGCACAATTCCTCCCATCTGCCCTGTGGCATCTGGGTCCCCTCTGGCTGTCAGAGCAGATGTTGTCCTAGGTCCCTTGGGATTTGGAAATGAACAATCGTGGGGGTATGTGTGCACTAATCTAAGGTGTGTCAGTAATAGGGGTAACTGTGTGGGGGGGTGTATATGGGAATTCCCTATAGTTTTGTATGATTTTTCTCTAAATGTACATCTAAAACATCTCTAAAACTGTGGTTCAACTAGTTGGGCTCCTGTCTACCACATGGGAGGCCCTGGGTTCGCGTCCCGGGGCCTCCTTGTGAAGGCAGGCTCGCCCGCACACTGCCGAGCACCGCCGGCCCACAAGGGCAGTGGAGAGCCGACTCAGCAAGGTGATGCAACAACAACAAAAAAACAAAAAACACAGAAGAGTGCAGCAAATGGACACAAAGAACAAGACAACAAGCTGCGAGGGGGAAGCGAGTAAATAAATACAGACACAGAAGAATGCACAGCGAATGGACACAGAAAGCAGACAGCACACAAAAAGCCACAAGGCTGTGGGGGAGGGGAGGGAAACAAAACAAAACAAAACAGATACTGGTGGTGACATTTTCAGAAGACCTTGTGCTTCAGAGACAACAGAACTTCATTTAAGAGCTTCTGTGGGCCAGGCACTGAGCTTGGTGTTTTCTGGTGTGACATTTCACTGCAACGGTGGTAGCAGAGCAAGGAGACTGAGGGCTTGAGCCTTCCCCTCCCAACATCGTTCACCATTAGTTCCTTCTCAAAGCCATCTTTTATAAATATGCAATAAAAAGTGTTTTGGCAGACTCTAGACAAGTGGCCTAACGCTTTTTCCAGCCAGCCTAATGCACCTAAGTTCTGTTATATTCAGTGTTCAAGAACAACCTTGTGATATTGATACTGTCTCCATTTTGCAATTGAGAAAATCATGATTTGGGGAAATAAAATGTCTTGCCCAAAGATTAGTCAGCTACCCAGGGTTCCTCATTGGTCCTTTAATTCTAATGAAATGCTGAATTCCAATTGGCTTCAGAGTAATTGTGGGCATTTAGTTTACTTGCATCTTTGGGATTCATGATGCCAGGTAAGGGATCTAGTCTTTTTGACCTTGCAGAATTTGTGTGTGTGCACGCGGGTTATTATAGAATAGTGCAGAAAATGCTTGGCATCTAATCCAGCTCTATATGATTAGAGGAGGCATACCTTCCTGGAGAGGAGATTGTTGGCAATAGGTTGTGAAAAGACAAGTTTGCAGTGCTAGGCACTCTCAGTTTGAAACCATCTTAATCCTTCTGCTGTCACTACCAGACCTGCAACCTCAGCTAAGAATAATGAAAAAGGATTGCTTAGTGAGAAACCTGGCTGCACAGCTCCTGCACCAGCAGGGGTGACATTGCCATGTCATCTGACAAGCTCACCTGGTCGGCCTGTGACTCTTCTCCTTAGAGGCACCTTCTGGCTTTGATCATTAAACTGCCTTTTGCAGCTTAGTTTCTTCTTCCTTGTCAACTTCCCTCCAGAAAAGAGAAAACATGAGCTCCTCGTAAGTGAGCATTGGTCTACTGGGCATTTGTATTTCTCATAAATAAATTACTTAATTCATTTGCTGAGTAGCCAGCCTTGCCTGGATTTGGACAATGTGAATGAGCTCCTCCTGGGTGAGCCTTGGGTAAGTGGATCACTGAGGATCCCAACCCAAAGAACTAAACTTTGTGCTACCAGTGGTTTCCTGATCCTTGTCCTTATTATGCATCATTTCCGAGTATAGGAAAAATTCCAGTTATCCCTGATAAATGCAAAGGAATCTGCTTTTGAAATGGGAAAATTCCTGTTTCATAGCCCCTTGTTCAAACACAGCCTTAAGACACTGTTTTGTTTTTCCCCTCTATTAGATTGTAAATGCCTTAGTGGCTTTATCTTATCCAGCTTTGTGCCCGCAAGGTTTGCCCTGCACAGAGTAGATGTCTAATATTTGCTGAGCTGAACTGTATGACTTTTTCAATAGAAAAGGAAAATGGAACAGATTTAAAAATAATATGTGGGGCAGCAGGGCACAGAGACTCAGACACACGTGACTGGCTCCTGTGGCCTTGTCAAGTACTCAACTTAAGGACTAGTTTCTTAACTGTCAAAGAGGAAAATAACACACATCAGGCATAAAGTAGATAATGCCCAGACCTGAGCATATAAGGGCTTAATAAATAACATTTTTTATTTTAAACAAGCATTTATGAATAGCACCAAGTATCAGAGACTGGGCTAGGAGCCTTGTTAGACTTCCCTTATCTTGAAACCAGCACAGCGATGGACTGTCTTTTGGCTGCACAGTTAAGGTCTCTTGGAGGTTATTTGAGTAAGTAATACAGAACAAGCTGGCATTACCCTGTCTAAGATGAAAGTTTAGTTGAGGGAGACTGCAGTGGGAGATGGAATTCTCAAATTCTTGGGAGGTCTAAGAGATGGTGTACATTCACACTGCCTCTCAGAATTTTGGAAAGCACTGAGAAAATCCTCACCCGCTTTCCCCCTTTTCTGCAGGTCTCCTGGTGGGTACCCTAGATGTCGTGCTGGACTCCAGTGCCAGGGTTGCTCCTTACCGAATCCTGTACCAGACTCCAGACTCTCTGGTGTATTGGACCATCGCTTGTGGTGAGTAGCAGTATTCTAAAATACACAAAATTACAGAGAAACGCTATAATCAACAACTTTCTGTCAAAAGGGAAGGTCGCATTTTGCTGCAGAATGCGATCCTTTGCTATGTTAGAGTAATTAACTTTAGCTGTTTCAACAGAAGAACCCGAAATCGCAATGACTTAACAAAATATGTCTTTCTCAGTTAGTGAAGTCTCATTCTGATGATACAAACTCCTCCATTTTTAGTGACACCAAAAGAAACACTAGGCCTCCAAGGTCAACTTACAAGGGAAGAGTGGGAGGGTGGAGACACACTGCATTCAACAAACTGGGCCCACAGGTGCCACATATCAGTTCCACTCACAGTACGTTGGCCAGAAGTAGTCACCGGCCCCAACCTAACTTCAAGGGAAACTGAGGAATAAAGAGGAACCTATGGAGAAGTTGGATGGGACTAAGTAATACTTGGTGTATCCTAGCACAGTACTTCATACTGAGTAGCATGATTGTTTTTCCTGATAATAATCTGTGTGCTGTGCTGTGCTTAAAAGGTGGTGAGCAATTCTGCTATTGTATTTCTAATATGATCTTCCAATCCAAAGGTTTCTTTTAGTTATTTGTTTGCATATGACTTTTAAAATAATCATTGGGGAAAGCAAGGGCACTGAATGCTTCACTTCATTTTGGGGGGTGGGGCTCCATTTGATTTTGTTTTAATAAATTGACTATTTTTTAGAATGGCTTTAGATTTACAGAAAAATTGAGCCTATACTACAGAGGGTTTCTACATACTCTTACTCCCTGCACATACTTTCCCCATTATGAACCTCATATCAATATGGTACGTTTGTTACAATTAATGAGCCAATGTCAATACATTACTATTAAGTAAAACCCCTAGTGTGTTCAGATTTCCTTAGTTTTCATCTAATCATCTTTTATTCTGTCCCTAAAGCCCATGCAGATACCACATTGCATTTCTGTGGTCATGTCTCCTTGGGTTCCTCTCGGCTGTGACAGTTTCTTAGACCCTCCTTGTTTTTGGTGATCTTGACAGTTTCGAGAAGCACTCACGTATATTGTAGAAAGTCCCTATTCAAATGGGTGTGAAGTTTTTTCTCATGAGTAGACTGGGGTTATGGATTTTGGGGAGGAAGACTACAGAGATAAAGTCTCATTTTCATCTCATTCTATCATGAATGTATACTAACAAAATGACGTATGGCTATTGATGTTGTGCTTGGTCCCTGGCTGAAGCTGTGTTTGCCAGGCTTCTTACTGTGTTTACCCCTCCACCCCCATGCCTTTCCTAGTACATGATGAAAGTCACTAGGTACCGCCCAAATTTAAGGAATGGGTGTCAACATATAACTTATTCAGAGTTCTTCCACACAGGAGATTTGTCTCTTCTCCATTTATTAATTTATTCAATTATTTATTTCTTTCAATCTGGATTCACAGATCTTTATTTTGTACCTTGGTTTATAATCCAGTACTGCTTTATGTTCCTCTTTTTTTCCAGATTTGACCATTGGGAACTCTTTTAATTGACTTTATTAATTTTTTTTAAGATTTATTTTTTATTTATCTCTCCCCTCCCTGCCCCTCCAGTTGTCTGCTCTCTGTGTCCATTTGCTGTGTGTTCTTCTGTGACCACTTGTATTCTTGTTAGTGGCACTGGCAATCTGTGTCTCTTTTTGTTGCATCATCTTGCTGCGTCAGCTCTCCGTGTGTGTGGCGCCACTCCTGGGCAGGCTGCACTTTTTTCACATGGGGTGACTCTCCCTGAGGGATGCACTCGTGTGTGGGGCTCCCCTACGTGGGGGACACCCCTGCATGGCACAGCACTCCTTGTGCACATCAGCACTACACGTGGGCCAGCTCACCACATGGGCCAGGAGGCCCTAGGTTTGAACCATGGACCTCCCATGTGGTAGGAAGATGCTCTAGCCATTGAGCCAAATCCACTTCCCAATTTTCTTAAATTGATGCCTACTTGGTAGAAAGTGCCATGCTAGGAGCTAAAGATACCAAGACAATTAGATCAGTGTTTGCTCTTGAGAAACTCACAGCCTAGTGAGGACAGGAGTAATACCTACAGTCTAGTGTGAGGGATGAAGTCCCATTTGATTGCTGAATACCCAACTAAATGTAGAAATTTCTGCTGGCCTTCCACATAGATAGAGAAATTATGCTGGGATGATTTCAGGCTGCTGGAAGGCCCCAATCATGCTCACCCAAAGATATACTAGGGGGAAACAGACTTGGCCCAGTGGTTAGGGCATCCGTCTACCACATGGGAGGTCCGCGGTTCAAACCCCAGGCCTCCTTGACCCGTGTGGAGCTGGCCCATGTGCAGGGCTGATGCGCGCAAGGAGTGCCCTGCCACTCAGGGGTGTCCCCCGCGTAGGGGAGCCCCACACGCAAGGAGTGCACCCCATAAGGAGAGCCGCCCAGCGCAAAACAAAGTACAGCCTGCCCAGGAATGGCGCTGCCCACACTTCCCCTGCCGCTGACAACAACAGAAGCAGACAAAGAAACAAGACGCAGCAAATAGACACAGAGAACAGACAACTGGGGGAGGGGGGGAAATAAATAAAAAATAATAATAATAATAAATGAAAAAAAAGATATACTAGGACCCAAAATTCTAAAATTGTACCTGTGACCCTTTAAATTTATTCTGATCAAGATGCAGACAGCCTCATGAGACATAATTGAATATATCAGTCATTTACACATTCCTGTGAGTGAATGAACGACATCAGGGCCTAAGGCATGGAGAAAAACCACCTAGGAGTAAAAAATGGGATGGGGAAGAGAGGTGATGGGCAAATGATAAAGGAAGAAGGAACCAGTGCACTGAAGGTGGATTTACTGGTGTCACCCAGGTTACTAGTGTGAGAGAGCATTTTAGCAATCTGTGAGGGGTCCTTCAATTCAAAGGGAATCAACCCAGTGGCCACTGTACAAGGCAAAGTACTCTGTGGGCTGTGGTAGTTAGCTGAGGGGAAAGTGCCATATTTAGTTGGTAAACAATCTAGAATAAGATAGAAATTGTTGCCAGCAAGTGAAGAAATGAAAAGAAAGGAAATTAAAAATTAGGCAGATGTTCCTCAAAGAGTTAAACATAGAACTAGCATATGACTCATCAATTCTCATCCTAGGTATTTACTTGAAATTTGAAAGCAGGGAGTCAAACAGATATTTGCACAGTGATGTTCATAGCTGCATTATTTACAATAGTCAGAAGGTGAAAGGAAGTCAAGTGTCTACCAACAGACAGATGGATAAGTGAAATGTAGTATGCATGTAGAAAGGAATGAAGTTCTGATACATGGGAGTACGTGGATGAACCTTGAAGATAGGGTAAGTGAAATAAGTCAAATGCAAAAGGACAAATGCTGTATGATTCCATTTATGTGAAATGTCTGAAATAGGCAAATTCATAGTGACACATAGTATTTATTAGAGGTTATGGGGGTGCAGGGGAAATGGGGAGTTAGTGCTTAGTGAGTATAGAATCTCTGCTTTGGGTGACTAAAAGTTTTGGTAACATATGGTGTTGATTGTAGCATAACATTGTAAAAGTAATTAATGCCACTGAATTGTGTGTTGAAAATGGTTAAAATAACAAATTTTATATTATAGATATTTTACCACAAGAAAAAAATTAGGCAGAGGCACTAAACCAAATAACTTAGTGTGGTTATGGAAAGGACATTTTCTACTGATTCTCACTTGCCTTCCAGCAATTGCACCACTTGTGCCCCAGTGGGCTTTGAGATCCTTAGCAGACAGGAGTGCTTTAGTGTGCTTCAGATATCTCATTGCAGCATTCTGTGCTTCTGGCCTTCCCAGGTGTAGGTGGTGCAGGGCGCTGATTTGTACCTTTGTGAGTTTTCTTTTTCTAGCCCCCTTACCCTAATATTTTTTGGGGTTTTTTTACTGGCTGCCTTCAGTACCCCTCAGTGTATTTCTGGGGTTTCGCTATTTCATGAAGCTGCTAGTATCCGAAGTTACAAAGCTGAATTGTTTCTGAATTATATGTTGAGTGGAAGCTAACGAAAATCAGGCTGTAAATGCTGATGGCATAATTTACACCACAAAGAGATGTACTTTTTATTTTCCCAGGAAGTAATGCCTGTCACAACTATATGATCTCATTATAAATAAACCCAGAATGGTTTTAGCTTTTGTGTATATTGATTACCCATAGAGACAACTCCATAATTTCTTGTGGAAGACTCCACGGAAGTGACAACCGTTGGGTTGAAGGTCCCATTCACCCATTAGTTGCTCTTTCTAATCGATTTCCATTTGAAATCCCAGTTGCTGATTCCCTTTCATGACAAGAAGTTAAGAGCTAAAGCTGCTACCTCAGAATGGTTTCTTCAGTGTGCCGACCTTTCTATTTGTAATTTTACTGTTATTTTTTTCAAAAACTGTGAAGTTGGTATTTGGTGGAACAATATGTTGAAAGCTTTTTAATTTGCTTGAATTTCATGATTCATTGCTGAAGAAGAAACTTTAACAGAAAATTGCATGAGTCTAATTCACTACCCTATAGAATCCATAGTTGTATAAAATCTTATTCTATGTTACGTGCCTTGTGAGTCTTCAACATTATTGGATTACCATCAGTGCCTTGACATATACCACTGTAGACAGAATAGCAGTAGACTTAGTGGTAAATCCTACTCATATAGTTTGCCTTAGACTCAGCCACATGGAACCAGGTCACATGGAACTCAGTCTAATTTATTGCCAATATAATATCACCTGGCCACTGGCAATTTGAATCATGCAGAAGGAGAGAAAAAAGTAAGAGTTATCAGTGAGGCATTATTTCCATATGCTTCTTTTTATTATCTCTTAATAGTCTGTGTCCAGAATCATTTGCAGAAATTGGTTTTTTTTTTTTTTCACATTTCTTTGGCATTGAGAACTTTCATTTTCTGGGAGTCAAAACCTTCCTAACTGATGACTCTTCCTATTTATTAGTACCCAGAATAATGTTACTATTCTCTTGGTTGATATGCTGCTTTAGTTTGCAACAGCTGCCTCTGCAACTTTACCAGAAATGGGGTGGCCTTTTTAAAGGGACTTTATCTGAGGTAAAAGCTATAGTCCGAGCCTGTGAAAATGTCCAAATGAAGGCATCATCAGAGATACTTTCTCACCAAAAGTCACCTGCTAGCAGATCCTGGAGTCCTGCCACGTGGTGAGGCAAAATGGCAGGTCTGCCAAGCCCGCTCTACTTTCTCCTGGAGCTCAGCTGTGGGTGATCAGGCTTCTCTCCCTGGGTCTTGCCTCCTTGAGCCTCTTGCTGCTTCCATGTCTTTCTGCAGCTGTAGGTGAACCTGGAGTCCTCTTTCATACATGGCAGGGTCAAAATGACAGAGCTCTCTTTCTCTGTGTCTCTTCTTTCTCTGTGTGTGTTCTCAGTTTATAGAAAGGGGGCAGAGACCCACCCTGGGTCACTCCTTACTAATGTAGTCTAATCAAAAGCCCTAAAGCAATCTAATTGAAGGTGATCTAATCAAAGGGACCCTTAATCAAATCTAAAAGCAATCAATGGGCTCCATACCCACAGAAATGCTTTGGTTCAAGAACATATTCTTTTCTGGGGTTCACAAAATTCAAACTGTCACATTCGCCAACTTGCCAATTTTGCTCAGTGGCTTGAACAGAAAATTGTACTTTTTGTCGTTTCTAAGAACTTCAAGGCATTTGTCCAGCCAGCATGCTGGGCTGGTTGTACTCTCACATTTCTGCCTCTCCCCACTACTTTGTGGCTAGGACTACCACCAGGGACAAAACTAGTACAGATCTGCCCTCACCAGCTGGTGTTGTGGGTTTGGTACCCCAGAAACAAGAGAGAGCCCCATCTTTTGTCCTCTGTGGCCTTCAGTGGGCAGTGGTGGAAAGCAACCCATTTGGCTCACTCCCCATTAGAAGAACTAAAAAGTTCTGACAGCAAGAAGAATATACAGCCTCTGTGGGAATATAGATATACAGAAATGCAGATAATTCCCAGGACATTGTCTAAAGAGAGGAACTCTAGGACAGCTGAAGGAAATAATTAGAAATGGAGAAAGATAGAGTTATTAGCATTTCCCTCTGAATACAGCTGACCTTCAGAAAGGACTTATAAAGGAAATGTGTTAGAGAGCAATGTGTTTGACAGACAACTCACTGATAACACAGCCCCAACAGGGCACTTGATTTTGGCTGCCTGCTGATTTAGTTTCCCTTTTTTAACCATTTCAGAATCTCAGCTGGGTCTACATGGCCATTCAGTTTCAGAGCTTGAAGATAAATCAGTTGTCATCTTGACCAGTTCTCTTACTTTAATTGGACATAGAGGCAAAGTGAATAATTCAAGTTCACATCGCTGGTTACAGCTGTTAGTGGTGGAGCTGGGACCAAGTTCACAAGTCCTTCTACCCCAGCCTGGTACTTTTTAAATAGCACCATGCTGGCTTTTTTTTTTTTTTTTTAAATGACTAAACATTCTTTTAGTCAACAGCTGGTAGGACCCAGAGTTTAACTAAAGATGACTAATTGGTGATGCTCCTGCTGTTTCTTTACAGTAGATGGAGAAAGTGTTGGGTAATTTAGTTGCCTTCTTCATGAGGTAACGTGATATGGAAGTTGGTAGGTATTTTTATAATACTTCTTGCTCTGTGAAGATCTATTCATGTATCCTTGGAAACACAGCACATTCAAAAATAAACTTGCCTTTTTTCTTTAAACAATACATGTTCATTGCACAAAATTAGAAAATGTAGATAAGCAAAAAGAATAAAAAAAGAAAAAAAGCATAGTACCACATCACAAGTCCTCACCATTTCCTTCTCTTTGGATTGTATTGAATTCCAGGGTTTTTTCAAACTATATATGTATATGTGTACATATATACATATATGTGGAGGTGGTGGTGTATATATACATATATATATACTTTATGAGTATATGTATATATGAATATACATACTTTGTGTCTATGTGTATATATATATGTGTACACATATACACACATACACATATATATTTAAAAGCTAATAAAAATGAAATTTTCAATTAATCTACTGAAGATACTTTTCAATGTTAAAATTATTTCATAATGTTTATTTTAACAGGTGGATAATATTTTATTGTGTATTTAGCAATTTATCTAACTAATATTCCATTGTTGGGAATCTGGAGTTTCCCCCTAATGTTACTATATTTTGAACAACTGTCAGATGACTATCCTCCTAACAAAATCTTTGCACATTTCCTTAATTATCATCTTATGTTAAATTTCTAGCTGTAGATAGACTGAGTCAAAAAATGTGCATGTATTTAAGGATTTTAGTATCTCACACCCATTTGTCCAGCAGAGAGAACCATTTACACTCCCACTAGCAGGGCAGGAGGGTGTCTTGGCCCTTTAAAAATAGAATAGGGACCTCAACCACTGATTGTTACTGCCAAGGCTAGAAGAGTAACCAAGGCTCTGTCTTCTCAAAGTGACTATAAAGCTATGAGTATATTGTTATGCTCCATAAGAGATTATAAGAAAGTTGTGTAAGAAGGTTATAATAGTTATGTAAGGAGTTGTTGTAGGTATGTCTTCCTCAGTAATATGTACACTCTATAATCCAAACATAATGGCATGAGGGCCAGAGAGATTTATGCTGAGTGTTTAAGCAGTTTGTTTCTTAGTGTCTGGAACATCAGATATTAGAAATACCTTCTGCACCACATTTGAAGATGAGGTCTCTGTGTTCTACTGGTTATGAGAGTAATAGCAAGAACAACTGTTAATTTAGTACTTTCTGTGTTCTTGGCCTGTGCTATGGACTTTACATATATTATATTGTTTAATTACCAGCATATACTAATGTGGTAGTTGTTGTTATCCACATACTACAGGTATGTGATATTACAGAATCTGACGCACATATGTTAAGTAATTTGTCCAAGGTCATACAGTTAGTATGTGGCATTGTATGGATTTGAAATCAAGTGTCTGTGTGTGTATGTGTTTTAAACATCAAAGACTGGTCTGAGTCATTATTCAATACTGTTTCCCTCCATTTAATCTCACCTCTCTTCATATAAACCACAGTTCTAAAATATGTTAGGATGCGGTAAAGTGTAGCAATTAAGAGTGTGGGCTTTGGAGCCAGGCAAATCTGGCTTTGATTAGAAATATGACCTCCCTATATCTCAGTTTCTTCCCTATAAAAGGGATTATCCGGACTGCTGTGTGATTACCTGTGATAATATGCCTAGAGTTCACTGTGGTGCCTGGTGCTTAGTGAATACAAATAAATAATAGATAACATTATCATCATGTTATTTAACCCATTTATGGTTGTAGCTTTAATTAGATGTGGATTTCTTAAAAGTATATTTACTTTTTATTTCTTGAAATGTTTCAAATTCCCACATCATTTCCAATTCTTGTCTTTTGCCATCTCCAAACACAAGTTTGTGGTTTTTCTGGATGTGGAGAATACAATAGTGGCTTTGCAAATCGGGGTCAGATAGGTGTTAACGCCAGTGTATTGGGCAAAACTCTTGCCGGCATTGGTATTTCAACTTCTGAATGTTCGTCTCTGTGGCAAACACTGTGTTTGAATAAGGTCACAAGCTAGACAATTCCTTCATCTGCTTTCCTTTATTTGAGTAGCTTCAAGTGTTAATCATTTGAGGATTGGAAGAGCTAGGGGATCTAAACAGCCTGTTTTGGTCTGAAAGTACAAGGCTGGCTACTTTGAAACCATAGGAGGTTTAGGGGTTGTTTTGTTTTCTGCTGTGTCATGAGTGGTTTTAATTTTTGTATATACCCACAAATGTATACCTACACATGTGCATATATACACCCCACAAACACCCATCATCAGTGAGAACTGACCGTTTTATTCTGGAATTCCAGTTTTTAAGCCAGCATTATAGTCTCAGAACCAAACTATGGTATTAATCATGTGTCAAAAAAGAAATACCCACTGAATATCTACCAGTGGGACCTTCAGCCTTTTTCTGAATCTTCAGAGGCCTGATATAATAGAATCATTTTACAGACCATATTAGCACTTCTTCCTGTTTTTTAATTTCAGATGGAATTCATGTACTTTAAGATGCATTTCAAATTAGGTGAGAAATTGTACTAGGGGAATTCCATATTTTCCCATCATCAGTAGATAGCATTTACTAGTCTGTCAGATATGTGCACCGGATCCTGTGGCTGGTATTCTAAAATATTGCTCAGAATTATAAAGATTTTAATTTTTTCAAAATTAATTTCCAAGTAACCTTAAACCCATCAAGTGATGATCTAGTTCTTACCACAGCAGAATGCTTTAACTTAGATTTCCTGGAGGATACTCATACCTAACACAATTAGCTTTCTTTTTGTTCCAGCTGATCGCAAAGTCAGATCGGCTTGTTTTTTCCTGCTATATTAAGTTGGGGCCTTTCTAGAAAACCGACAGCCAAGTCCTTCCTTTCTCCTCTGAGCATTTTATACCTTTTGCTCAAACGGCTGGGTAAATAGAGAAGTCCCTTTTCAGAGTTCCAGCAAAAAAGCTTCATGCTATCCCACTTTAAACAGCAACATGACAAAATAAATTCTAAGACCTCAATTATTGCAGCTCTTGTTTTTATTTACTTGAGAAATAAAAGAACCATTTGTAAGGAACATTTAAGTTTCAAATGTGTCTCCTTTCAAGTGTCACTGGTTCTTAAAGAGTGGTTCAGAAAAAGTGAAAGCTGCTCCAAAACTGTTAACAGCATTTTCTCTGTGACCTCAGAGAATTAACTTGGATCCTTTGTTCTGGAGTGAGAAGTGAACACAAGTGGCCACCTGCCTCAAGAAATACTTTTTAAGATACTGGTGTCTTCATAATTTATCTTGTCTGTTGGGGTAGGGAATCAGTCCTGCCTTATGGGTATCTTCAGACTTCTAGTCTACAGAAGCTAGAGCCTATTCAGAGAATATGGTGCATTTGTGCAGTAAAGGTCATATTTTGGAGTACTTTTACATTATTCTCCCTGGAAAGTATGTGTTGAGTTTACTTAGGAATCCATGGTTTAGTTCCTGAAGCTACTATTGGTTGATGGCATTTGTATCTTTTTCTTTCTCCAAAGGGTATATTGTGATGATGGTTCCATGTAATAGTAAACGAAGTCTTTACTTATTTGGAGTCCAGTCTTCTGGAACTCTTGGAATGATAGGTCTGCAGTGTGAGCCAGGGAAACCTCTAAAACCTCTTGGTAATTCAGAAGCAGTCTTGAAGCATCAAGGTAGCTAGCAGGTTTGAGGACCTCAAGATGATTAAGAGTCACAGTCCCTGAACTTCTATGGATAGGCATAGAGAGTGACTGCTGATACCACTAAGAGACCAGCCTTTTCATGTGATGTTGAGAAATGTGGGAGAAACAACAGGACATGGAGGACAGAAGAGAAACAGCACAAGCATCAGCAGGAGTGGGGCTAGTGATGGTAATCAGAGGCAGAGACGTGGCTATGTAGGTCCTGGCAGTGAGGAATAGAGAAAAGAGCCAGTGATGAAAATAGTGTTTGATGATAGAAGGTAGAGATGATGGAAATGATGGAGAGCAGAGCAGGATGGAGAGCAGAAGGCACTGTGGCAGCAGAGAAGGCAATAGGGGGAGAAACAATGGTGACAGTACACCGGTACTTTTCAATCCTATACCCTGAGCATGTGTGGATGGCTACGTTAAGATGGAGAGAGAGGGGTACATCAGCCAAGTTGACCTATGTGTACTGCCAGTTAAGAGAGGTATGAATAAATGTTTGTTGAATGAGCACATGCATGCACACACCATTTCTACTATGCATGTGTGTATGTGGTGGGCGATGCACCTCTATGAGTAAGCGTATAAAGAAAACTTTGAAGGAAGTGTATGCAGTGCTGAATGCAAACTTTCCTGCCCTAGGCTTTATAGCTGATGGGCTTTTCCATCAATGACAACCCAGGGATGAGCCTGAGCTGATTCCAACACTAGGTGTAACAGGGACTCCAAACTCAAGTATGTGGTATGACTACCTGGCAAAGGGTAGAGCATGGTGAGATATGGGTCAACAATTAGAATACTCTGCCTGAGCCAAGGGCATGTGTGAAAACCAGCATCTGGAGGGCACATCTGAAATGAATGTAGGCAGGGATAGATGAGAGGCAAAATTATAGACCAGGAATTGTGCCCGATGGAGCTGTAGAAGCCACAGGTACCCAGCAGTGTCTCTGTCTTAAGGCTCAGTACACCTGACAGTGCCCCGTTGGGGCAGCAGCCTTGAAGGTGCACACATGGCCGGCATTTACTCTGCTCAGGGCTCTACCCGCATCTATAGCACATCACAGCTCAAGGTGGCAGGGAACTGTTTATAGGTAGGGAAGGGTTCAGTTTGTCTAGAAAATTTTCCATCCAGTACTCAAAATAATTATTTATTAAAGCATTATTTTTATTAAAGGTTTAGAGAAAAATCATGCAGAAAGTACAGAGTTCTCATAATACTCTGCCCCCCAAACACAGTTTCCCCTTTTACTAACATTTTGCATTAGTGTAATACCTTTGTTAAACTGATGAAAAATATTATAATAATTATATTATTGACTATATAGTATTGACCCCAGTCCACAGTTTATGTTAGGGCTCATATAGTTCTATGTGTTTTTAAATTTTTTTTGAATAGTTGTGAGTTGACAAAACAATCATGTATATCATTCAGGATTGCCATACATTGCCCTACCACCAACACCTTACATTGTTGTGATATATTTGTTACAAATGATAAAGCATATCATCTAATGTTACCACTATCTATAGTCCATAGCTTATATATTTGGTGTATTTTTCCCACACACTATCCTATTATTAACACCATGTATTAGTATTTTATATTTGTTATAGTTCGTGAAAGAACCTTTTCATATTTGTACTGTTGACCACAGTTTATATTAGGGTTCACTTTGTGTTATACAGTTCTATGGGTTTTTAAAATTCTATTCTGATAATGTAACCTAAAATTTCCCATTTTAACCACTTTCAGGAATACAATTCAGTGGTGTTGATTACATTCACAATTTTTTACTACCATCATCACAATTTCGAAAACATTTCCATCCTCCAGGCTCTATGAATTTGCATATTCTAATTATTCCTTTTGAGGTCATACAATACTTGCCCTCTGTGTCAGACTTCTTTCACTACATTTTCCTTTAGTTCCTTAAGCATATTTAAGATAAAAAATTTTTTCAAAAACCTTTGCTATGTCCAAAGTCTGGTCTTTGTTGATGGTTTCTGATGTTTTATCTTGTTCCTTGGGATGGGCCATTATTTCCTCTTTGTTTGTCCTGTAATCTTTCCTTTTACTGTACCTTTTAATATTTTAATGTGTTAACTCTGGAATTTAGGTCCTGAAATGTCTGTTCCTTAAGTTTGCATCCAGCTAGTGGCCTAAGTGCCAGGAGCTAACAAAAACCAATCAACCTAAAAAACACCTTTCACAGTCTTTGCAAATTGGCTCTGTATTGGCTAGTATTCTCCTTCAGAGTTTAGCACCCACCTACCCACTGCCCCACCCCTCCGACCAAGATCAACCTGAGGCAAAAGTGCTCATTCCCCCATTTACTGGGATCTGTATACCCTCTCTTCTCTCTAAAATACTTTTTCCGTCTCTGGGATGCTGTATTCTCTGTCTAAAGCTGGTAATCCTTTGCCCCCAGGTCACTGTGATTTGATTGTTACTTACACTGATGTATCTGTCTGCAAGCTGCCTTTGCCTGCTAGGCAAGTGCTAAGAGGTTGAACCAGAGGCTTAGGCTAAAAGAAGATAATCACGTATATACAGGCACCCCAGTATAGACACAGGGATTACTCTGCTCTCTCCAGAACGGGGCCGGGGACCCTCAGGGAGCCCAGGCTGGCTCTACACTGTGCTGGGGAGGGAGTGGGAGAGGGCCCCGCAAGGGGTCAGAAGCATTTCCTGTTGTTTTTAAGTTGCATTGTCTTGATTGGGCACTCACCCCATTACTGCAACCCTTTTACTGTTTGTTTTGAGGAAGATGGCACTGCCAGTTTTTGTTAGTTGTTCAGAGATTCTATGGGGTGGGGAATGGAGTCATGCCATCTTGGTTGACTAGAAGTCAGTTCTTGAAATTTTGTTTGTTTTTGCCTGTCAAAGGATCCTCTGTTGAAATATTTTGCTTTGTAGTTCTTCACTAGCCGGGCTTTCCAGTGGAGTGCTGTTGGCATCATCTATGATGACTGCAGCCCACAGGCTGGGCACCCCCGGAATCTCTTTAAAGGATTCAGGAATTCTCTGGCTAAAGTTTGGTGCTCCAGCTGTAGGGCCATGCTGACAACCTCATCAACAGTGATATTTCCAACATGCTTAATGTTTTCTGCTTCTTCCTGTCTCTGGGTGGTTCCTTAAGGGCTTTGATGATCAGTGCAGAGGCAGAAGGTACCTCCTCAGTCTGGGCCTTTCCGTACTGACTGGTCAGTTTCACCGTAATCCTTAGACTTTTCCAGTTACCAGTTGCCTTGGCAATGTTGTCATCACCTTTTTCGGAGACAGCTGAAGGGGCTGACCTTGGGGGCCAGGGCAGATGTGGCACCACCTTCTCCACCAATGCACCTCAGAGAGACGACCGTGATCTCATTGGGGTTGAGCTTGGGTGGCATGGCAGAGGCTGCAGGTGTCGGATGAACCCGGATGCAGGACGACCAAAGAAAGTTTCTCCCTGGCCTCCTCTGTGCCAAGAGAACAGTACTCAAATTTTAAAGTGTAAAATGTTTTAAAATTCTCTGGCAAACTCCAAAATGACTCATTCCTTAAATATTCCAAACAAGCACCGTGCTTTGTGTTTATAAATGGTATGCTTTTCAAAATGTTTCTGCTGGCATTATCCCTTGGGATTCTTATACCATTGCTCTGAGATGGATGAGGGCTTTTTTCCCCCATTAGTCCCCATTTTATGTGTAAAGAATTTGAGACAGAGAGAGATCAAGCAAACTGTCTAAATTTACCCATCTGGCTGGTGACAAAGTGTGACGGGGATGCCAGTATCCTGAGTTCCAGTTCTTATCATGACGGCATGGTCTAGAGACATTCTGTGGTTTATATTCAGGGTACCCCTAAGTCAGTGAGCCATTAGAAATGCCTGTGAAGAGATGCAGACAATCTATTTGTCAGTGTTTGAACAAGGCTGTCTCTGTAGTAAGGAATGTACCATCGTTCCCTGCATAAGCAGTCCACATAGGCAATTTTGATATTTGGACTTACAGTAAGAAAGTAAACTCAAATTTTGTTTTACCTCTCTTCAAAGAGTGGATTGGATATCTCCACCAAGCATACCATTTTGTTTGTTTATTTGTTTGTTTTTTAAGGTACTGGGGCCGGGGATTGAACCCAGGACCTCTTATGTGGGAAGCCAGTGCTCAACCACTGAGCCACATTGGCTACCCTGAGTTGGTTGTTTCATTTGTTTGCTCGTTTGTTTTTAGACGGCACCAGGGATCTAACCTGGGACTTCCTATGTGGAAAACAAGTGCTCAACTGCTCGAGCCACATCCACTCCCCCAAGCACACCTTTTATTTTCTAAGAGATCTTAGTTCTGGTACCACAGTTCTGAGAGTAATTGTGATGCATGTGTGCCTTCTGCCTTTCTTTGTTCTGCATCATAGTGAGATTCTGAAATATCTTGAATCATTGGTGACAAAGAACAGAGAGGAAAGACACTTTTAAGAACTCAGCTAAAAGATAATTTGGAAATCTAAAGAGATGCCTGAAGGTTAAATCAGTGAAATCACAAAATCATTTTTTAATCCTGTAATAAGGAGTGCATGTGATTTATATTGGCAACCTCAGAGCAAGATAAAAAGTGGAGGGAAATTACTCCGGTATTTTTGCAGCCACATCCTGATGTTATTTCAGTCATGCCCTGCAGTTGTGAGCAGAAACCTAGAGAGGATTCTATATGCTACAAGGCTAGATTGGTTACATCTGGAGGTTGCCAAGTGATTTATGCTTCTTATTACTGACCAAAATGCAATGACTTAGTTGGAGGCTGCAAGGATGATATCATCCCATTACTTGTCAAGGCAGCTGTGCTAGTGAGAGCCGGGCTGCCCTTCCCTAGAGATAGTCCATTTTCACATCTCATTCATAATTGAAGGGAGTGAGGATAATTTTTTGCCCATTATAGAAGGTGGTTACATCAGATCTCCAGTGGCATACCAAAGCTCTCATACAATTGCAACTTAACAACTGTAACCTAGTATCGTAACAAGATCTCTGTTATCCAGTAAAATGCATGCTCTAGGAGGGAGAAAAGAGGAGGATAGTGTTAAACTCCCAATCCAGAAAAGTGAATCTGAGAAAATGTTGCTGCCTTTAATATGAAGGACTGTCTTAAAGTTTCCGGACTAACCTGATTAGACTTGAAAATAATGTATTTATTATTATGGTTGTACATACTTAAGAGTCTTCTGTGTGCAAGAGTAACCTTTCCTCTGGAGGGGAAAAAGCATTTAAAGGCAGAGTTGTCTCCAGCTGATAGCATCGGATATTGATGAAGTGAGCCTGGTTTTTAAATATCTTTGTTATGAATTCTGACACTTATTATTATATCATTTTTATGTATGTGCAGGTGGTTCCAGGAAAGAAATCACTGAACACTGGGAATGGCTTGAGCAGAATCTACTGCAAACTCTCTCCATCTTTGAAAATGAGAATGATATTACCACGTTTGTGAGAGGAAAAATACAGGTAGTAGGGTTAAAAAAAAAAACGTTTTAACTGGAAATAATTTCAAACTTATAGAAAAGTCGTACAAATAAGAATAGTATAGCACACACTTCCATGCCCTTTACCCAGATTCAGCTGTTGTTAACGTTTTATCCCATTCCCTTTTACAATTGTGTGCTCATTTGCTCTCTGAGAGAAATTTCCCCGTAAATACATCAGTGTATATTTTCTACGAATAAGGATATTCTCTAAAATAGCACTACCATTATCACCTTCAGAATATTTAACATGATACTATACTTTAATGTTTGGTACATATTCCAGTTTTATTAATTGACCTATGATGTCTTTTATAGCTTTTTTCCCCCACTCCAGCGCAGGATCCAGTCTAGGAAAGTCTTGCCTTTTGTTTTTATGCCTCTTTAGTCTTCAGTCTGGAGCATTTCCATAGCCTTTCTTTATGTTTTATGACTCATGTTGTTTAAATGGACAGTTTTGGTTTTTTTAATAGAACATTCTTCCATTTGTGCTTGTCAATATTTCCTTATGATTAGATTCAGATTATGTATTCTAGGATGGCATACTCAATAAGTGATGTGTCCTTCTCAGAGTATCATTTCTAGAGGAACATGATATATATACCCAGAGGCCCCTCATTTGGTGAAATAACTTTTGGTCACCCAATCAAAATGTTATCCAGTTTTTCTATTGTATAGTTACTAATTCTGCCTTTGCAAATAATAAAACAATTTGTAATTGGAAAAGTCTTTAAACTATGCAAATATCCCACTCCTTAAATTGACATTTTTTTTTGGTTTGTGATGGCTAACAATCTTTGCTGTGATGGTGGCAAAATGATGCTTTTCCTACTCCGTCACTTTCTCCACATTACCATTGGCACCCAGTATTGTGTAAGCAATACCTCTCCCCCCATTTATTTTCCTATTTAGTTTTGCTGTGGACTCATGGATTCCTATATATATTTCAATGTCTTTTATTTCCTTACTGGACTTAATTATTTTGATGTTCCTATTGTCTCAAATTTAGCTAGAGTATCCCCCTACAAATTGCCTCCTATGTCCTTATGCCATGTTTCCATTATTATTATTATTTAATAATAATATATTAAAATTTTAAAAATTACTATGGTTATGTATATATATATATGTACAACATAAGATTTCCCATTTTAATCACTTTCTAGTATATAATTCAGTTTTGCTAATTATATTCACAATGTTGTGCTAAGATCATCACCATCCTCCCATTTTTTTTTTTTGAGCACTTCCTTATTCTGATATAACAAAATATTCCAGGCTTATCTTGAACTTTCCCTACCCAGCCCTGAACATTTGTTTAGTTTAGTTTTTTTTTTTTTTTTCAGTTTTAGTTTCCTTCTTCTCATCACTGTTAATTTTTTGAATATATGAATATTAACATTCTTGCAAAAGTCAAATATTCCTCAAAAAGCATTACTACTTCCTGCATTCCTCCTACCATTTTCCATTTTTTTTATAATTACAAATAATGGTACATATATATTTTCATGCAGATGTATTTTCCTATTGTTGGGAGTCCATCTTTAAAGTAAATTCCTAGAATTGGGATTGCCAAGTCAAAGGGTAATTGCTCGTGTAGTTTTGTTGGATATTGCTAAATTCCCTCATCCTGAAAACACGCAGGAATTCAGTCATTTTGCTTTCTCCCTGGCAATGTACGGGAATGCCCATTTCCCCATAGCCTAAAAACACATAGCATATTTTCAAGATTTTGAATTTTTTCTAATCTGATGGGTGAAAAATGATATTTCAGGGTTTTTCTAATTTGTCTTTATCTTATTATGGGTGAAACTGAACATATGTGTAAGGGTGTTTTTAAAAATCATTTTATTTTGTAATATTTTCACATTTAAAGGATAGCTGCATAGTAATACAAAACCCTTACCTAGAGCACCAACATACCCCCTTCCAGATACCCAGATCTACCAATTTTTGCCACATTTTTCTTATTATCCTATCTATCCATCCACCCATCCATTTTCTAAAAATTTGAGAATAGATTGTATACATCATGCTCCTTGAATACTTAATACATGTATGTATATTTCCTAAGAAGGATATTCACTTATGTAATCACCTTAAGTACAGTTATTAAGTTAAAGAAATTTAACATTGATACAAAGCTTACAGCCTATATTCCAATTTTCTCATATGTCCCAATAATGTCATTTTGGCCATTTTCTCCTCCATTATTAGATCCAGTCTAGAATCATGCATTTAATTGCCATGGTCTCTTTTGTCTCTCTCTTTGTAATTGTGGAATGATAAATACAACATAAACTTTCCCATCTCAGCCACTGCTAAGCATACAATTCACTGGTATTAATTTCATTCATAATTTTGTGCTAAACTCACCACCAATTACATTACCAGAACTTTCCCACCACTCCTGACAGAAACCCTATATCCATTATGCATGAATTCCCCATTCTCTCACCCTTACTCCCACCTTTGGTAACCTATATTCCAATTTCTATGAAATTGCATATTCTAGCTATTTCATATGTGTTAAGTGTTATTTTATATCTGTCATTTTGTGTGACTTATTTCACTTGACGTGATGTCTTCATGGTTCATCTATGTTGTCACATGTATTGGGACTTCATTCTTTTATAAGGCTGAATATTAGTCCATTGTATGTATCTATAATAACATTTTGTTTATTCATTCATCTACTGATGAACATTTGGATTGCTTCCACCCTTTTGCTGTTGTGAGTAATGCTCCTGTGAACACTGGTATACAAATGTCTGTCCAAGTCCCTGCTTTCAGTTCTAGGTATAAACCTAGAAGTGGATTGCCAGGTCATATGGTAGCTCTATGTTTAACTTCCTGAGGAATCTGTTTTTCACAGAGGCTGCACCAGTTTATACACCCACCAAAAGTATACTAAGATTCCTATTTCTCTGCAGCCATGTAGCTTTTATTTCCCATTTTCATTGATTTGTTTTTTATTTTTACAAATAAACACTCTCTTCCCCCATACCTCCCTCCCCTAGTAACGTCTAATCTGCTTTCTATCTCTGTGAGTTTTCAATTTCTAGTCATCTCTTATGAGTAATATCATTTCTTTTTTTTTCCTTATGTGCCTTGCTTATTTCACTGAGTATAATGTTTTCAAGGTTCTTCTGCATTGTAGCATTTCTTATGCCACCATTCTTTCTTAAGGCAGAATAATATTCTATTGTGTGTATGTACCACACTTTGCTTATCCATTCATTTGTTGACGGATGCCTGAGTAGTTTCCGGTTTTTGGCTAGTGTAAATAATGCTGCTGTAAACATCGGTGCACAAGTATCTGCTTGCAACCCTGCTTTCACTCCCTTTGGGTATATACCTAGAAGTGGGATTGTCTGGTCAAATGATAATTCTATATTTAACTGTTTAAAGAACTGCCATATTGCTTTCCACAGTGGCCGCACCATTTTTCATTCCCACCAACAATGCACTAGAATTCCAATTTCTCCCATACTCTCCAAAACTTATTTTCCATATATATTTTTTAAAAATAATAGGCATTCTAGTTGGTGTGAAGTGGTATCTCCTTGTGGTTTTGATTAATGGATAATAACACAGGGCATCTTTTCATGTTCTTATTCGCTATTTGTATGTTCTCTTTGGAGAAATTTCTAAGTCCATTGCCCGTTTTTTTTTTCATTGTGCTGCTTGTCTCTTTATTGTTGCATTGTAGAAGTTATTTATATATTCTAGATATTAAACACTTATCATATATACAATTTCCAAATATTTTCTCCCATTCTGTTAGTTGGCTTTTCACTTTCTTGATAATGCCCTTTGATGCACAAAAGTTTTTAAATTTTGATGACATCCAACTTTTTTTTTCTTTTGTTGCTCATGCTTTTAGTGTAAAGTCTATACATCCATTGCATAATACAAAGTTCTGAAGATACTTCCCTGCTTTTTTCTAAGAGTTTTATAGTTTTAGCTCTTATAGTTAGGTCATTGATCTATTTTGAGTTAATTTTTGTTTCTGATTGCTCTTTAGGGCCTGATGATTTAAACTAAGAAAATGAATTTTAATTAGACCATATGAAAATTAATGAGCAGTACAAAGCGCATATAGTAATATCAACACCTTTTTTTATTCCTTTCCCCAAATAAATATTTTATCCCTGCTTCAAGACTGGCAATATATGTTTCTTCTGCATCTTTATTAAAGAGATTAGGATAGTGAAAAGGATAAAATTGGTTGATGACATTGGAAAGGGTCACTTGAAGCAAGGAAACAACAGGTTCCAAACAAAAAATTTATTTGTGAATAACTGAGAGTCATTTTATTGATAAACCAGTCAAATTTTATAACAGCTTCATTTTATTTCTAAATCATTCATCTGAATTTCTGGGAAGTGATGTAATATAAATGGAGAGGGTATATGGATTCCTAATTTGATCATGTGGGAGAGGCTGGTTGAAAGGGGGCAGTAAGGAGGACAGGAAGTCTTGAAGCATCACCTCTACCCTGGAGTTCTTATTGAGGTTTCTAGTTACCACTCACAGTCCTCCCTCGAGTGTCATCATCTTTGAGAATGTGGCACAAATAAAGAGCTGTAGGAAGAAACCAGAGCTTAGAAGGGACGATGGCCAGGAGGGAAAATCAGGCAAAAAAAAAAACAAACCAAGGACAAATTATATCAAATGGTCAGTTTTTGCATCGTTTTCATTACACCAAAAATGTCAGATTTAATTTTCCTGAAACTAATTATAAGGAAGGAATTTCTATGAATGCACTTATGTGTGAAAAGATGTGAAAAGATATTATTCTGAGACAAATGAATAGTTTAGGCATTCAAAGACTTCCAATAATTATGGGAACCAACTAATTTATTTTTGAGTGAATGTAATTAAATTTTAGAAATTTTAATTGTAATAATTTAACTACAGAAGCAACCCTCATCCAACTGCCATAAACATTGTTGGGCATTTTCATCTAGACTTTTAATATCATATTTAATATAATGGTAGACTTTTTATTAAAGAAGTTGTGGGTTTACAGAACAGTCATCCATAGTGGTCTTATTGTACATATAATTTTGTATCCTGCTCTTTTTTCCTTGATAAGTCACTATTCTATTAGTATATAGTTTTCCAGTTGTTATTTTAATAACTGAATATTATTCCATAGTGATTTCCCATTACTCTCTTTATAGAGGGCACCTTTGCTGTGTTCCATTGGTGGTATGGGGTGGGCAGGTACAAACATTAAAACTGCCAATACTTTTGTTGTTTTCCATAGATTTCTCCCCTCACCTTTGGGGGGAAGATTCCAAAATGTGGATTAATGGATTAAGCAGTTTAAGCATCTTTAATGGACCTAGATAGATTGTATCAGTTTATTAGAATACATGTGTGATTGCACAAGCAATTCGCATTATAGCTGTTAAAATGGTTTTTCAAAATAAATAGGTAAAAATTGGTATCTTATTGTTTTCATTTTCTCTTTGACTATGAAACTGAATGTTTTTTCATGTTTGCTAAGTTAATTTTTCTCTTTTTGTGAATTGCCTGTTAAGTCCTTTTTATGTTTAAAATTTTATTGGACATTCAACATATTTGGATTGTATTAATTTTTCAAAGTTAATGAGGAGCTGCTATTAGAACCAGGGGAACCTATTTTATATTGTGTAGAACCTGTAAAACCTATGGGAAGGACATAATCCATCCCTTTGTTCCATCATCTAGTCCATCTTGGCGAAACTATTACAGCAAACTAAGAAAAGATTCTGCATTCTAGATTTTCTCTTCCTTGAAAAGTGGGAAAGTTAGGAGTGTAGTCTGTAGGGACTATAATCCTTATTGTTAAAATTAGTTGGCAAGGCCTTGCCTGTTGCTAATGGAACATTAGGCCTCAGAATGTTTCAGAGTGATGTATCTATATCCTCTGTTTTGTCATTAAAAAAAACACTTTTTTTAAAAAAAATTTCAGATGAACAATATAGAAAGATGTTATTTATGTGAACTTAGTATTTTTCCACTCAAAACATGGGTGTCATATGTTTGTGAGAGGTCACTCCTTGATATATATTTGCTTCATTCCAAACAAATGTAATAAAACGATTAGCATCTATAAACATAATTATATCTATATCGTCATTTGACAGCTAATAAAATGTTGTTTTCACTCCCTCTTCCATTCTGAACTGGCTTCTCCTCCCCACCCAGAGGTCCAGTGCCCTGCTGCTGCCTCCTAATGTGGCAAAGCGTGTTCTCCCCTAAAATAGCCTATAATCTAAACATAGGCTATTTTTTTAATCTCCATCCATATCAAACATCTCTATTCTCTCAGGGAGTAATATCAAACCTAATTAGAAGAAAACAATCTTACCTTAGATTTTCTCACAGGGAAGTTACATTGCTAATCCCAATGCCAGCCATACAGCCCTCCTGTATGACAAAGCACAGGAGTTAGCAATTTGGTACTCAATTCTCCAAGCATTGGTAACTCTTAAACAACCTTAGATTCAGAATTCTGCAGCTGTGATGACACAATAAAGACAAAATAAAGACTAAGATATACTTACATTCTAATTTGGATTGACAACATAAACTTGCCTAATAATCCTTTCTCAAACATCTCTTAAGTGCTAGATAATGGTGATAAAATACAGTTCACGACACCATCCCTATCTTTGGAACTCATATTTATTGGTAGAGAGACATATAAACAAAATATAAATAAGAAAGCATAGGGGTGAGAATGCTTAGTCCTTGTTCAGGTCTGGATTGGTTTCACGAGAGAACGTGATATTTATGCTGAATCCGGAAAGGTTGGTTTGGGAGATTGAGAAGGGATTTACAGCATGAGATGCAATTTGGACTCTTCCTTTTTCACTGAGAGCCTATGGATGTTTTTGAGGTGGGAATGCTGTGGTGAGATCTCTGTTTGGGAAAGT
Source organism: Dasypus novemcinctus (assembly GCF_030445035.2). Classification (NCBI taxonomy): domain Eukaryota; kingdom Metazoa; phylum Chordata; class Mammalia; order Cingulata; family Dasypodidae; genus Dasypus; species Dasypus novemcinctus. The sequence continues at coordinate 53,227,256 of NC_080673.1, forward strand.
GGCTTTATCAAATATATCATCAGATAGAAAGACTTTTGCTGGGATGCCAGTTGGGAAACTATTGCAATAACTTATGGACCATGTAGAGGGGCTTAAGAGAGGTTTCTTTTTAGAAGAGTAGTTCAGAGACTCATCTTGGGGTTGTGTTTTCATAATAAGCCTAATATTTGCTCTTATGGTTGTTGTTTATGTTTGTTTTAAACTAGATTTGAATAGTGGTGGATATTATGGAAGTCTAAAACCTTCCCTCCCACCATCATTAGTCACTACCATGGCTTGGGCAATAAGGGTGAAAGATTTGACAGTGAAAATAAAACTCAAGAAATAATTTCAATACATAGTGCAGAGAGTCAGCAGTACTTGATGTGCAGAAGGAGAATCATAGATGGGAGAAGGTCCGCAAGAAGTGGGAATTGAACCAGAGTTGGGGAATTAGTAGGGTAAATGAAACCAAGACTGTCTGATTTTAGGCAAGCGCAATGAAAGAACCACAGGTGAAAAGGTGGGAAAGCACCCAGATGGCATGATCAGGACCTGAGGGTTACTACTGCGAAACTATGGTCGGATGTAGTTATGAGAGAAAAGGTTGCAAGATTGTTTGAATCCAAAATGTGCACAGTCTGGAATTTGGGACTTTATACTGGTGGAAGTGGGGAACCAGTAAGGACTTTTACAATAAGAGTGCTGTAACCAAAACAAATTTCAGGAAGATAAATTTGTAGGGAGCATCCAAGGTATACTGGAGGCAGAAAAACCCAAAGGTAGGAATTCCAGGTATGAGACAGTTACAGTTTTCTATGCTTGGGCTGTGGAGGGCTCAGTCCTTTCAAAGAGAATCAGAGGGATGGCCCAAGTTCACACAGACGCACAGTGGTAGTGTTGGGATCTGAGCCTAAGACTCTCACACTTTGAAGTTCTCTCATACTGTTGCTGCACAACCTTGATTTCAGAGAAGCAGCAGATGACATGGGAGGGCTTTGATGACTGCAAAGTCCAAGGTAGAATACCAGGGAACATTTTTATCAAGAAATATAGGTAGAAGCCAATGTTCAGGGAATTACAGAGGCTCTGGGTAGCAATGAAACGGCTTCTCAGGCTTCTGTAATAAATGAATGGTAGATTAAAGCTGTCAGTTGATATACAAATACACATTACCCATCCAGCTGTCCAAAAATTATGTGTCTAACATAACGTTTGCCCTCACAGTCACCCTTTTTTTTGCTCGGATGGCTGCTTGTTCCTTTTCCTAGGTCTCTTGACAGTTATTCATGGCCCTCAGACAGACGGTCAGACACGCATTCTGATCTTTCTTCAAGTGTGCTACACTTGATAGATTTTTGTTGTTTGTGAAAAAGACAGTAGTTGACCTTTAAGTGGGCCCCATCATGATATGGTAGCAAATGCAACAGAATTAGTAAAATCTTTACTTCGCCTCATTTGTAAAATAAAAACTTGGGCTTTCATTCCAAGCAAACTTAATAAAATGTTAGCCTCTATAAGCATATAATAACATCTATATGGCCATTTAAAAATCTTTCAGTACACAAATGCTACTTGTTAATTGGTTGTGAAATTAAGGGTGGCCTTTGAAGAGAATTCATCAATCTTTAAGAAAAATTCCAGCCTTAGAAATTTTTTTCCTATCAAATATAGTCAGCATAAGGAAAATTAATTATAGTCATATTAATGACAGTTGTGTGCCTTGTGTTTTATCCCTACTTAGGGCATCATTGCCGAGTATAATAAAATCAATGATGTAAAGGAAGATGACGACACAGAGAAGTTTAAAGAAGCCATCGTGAAATTCCACAGGCTGTTTGGGATGCCCGAGGAAGAGAAACTCGTCAATTATTACTCCTGCAGCTACTGGAAGGGGAAGGTCCCCCGTCAGGGTTGGATGTACCTCAGTATTAACCACCTTTGCTTTTATTCTTTTCTTATGGGAAGGGAAGGTAAGTTGTTTTCAGACAGAAGCTCTGGAAAGACTACTGACATTTGCCCTGGACCCATAAACCATATCAATACCAACCATATATCAATCACATATCAAACCACATCAGTATCAAACATAAATCTGTAGTTAAAAATGGGTCAACATTATTTTTTGACTATTTAACAAATGAATTGAACTGTCTTCAGTTCAATAATTGTAAATAAATGAGTCATTAAATAAAAAAGATTCACCAAGGTATGAATAGTTTAATAGGTAGAGATTTAAATCCATAATAATTATGAACTCACACCTTATGTGGTCCAGGTTTGTCTCTTAAAACTAATCAACAACAAAAATAAATAAATATGGTTCACAGACTCGAAGGAGTTTGACGGGATTAGGGGGTGGGAAAGTGAATGTGCCGTACCTGGAAAAGATTATAATGAGTCAGATATTGACCCAACCTTGTTTCTTGTGCTCAGCCAAGCTGGTAATCCGGTGGGTAGACATCACTCAGCTTGAGAAGAACGCCACACTGCTTCTACCTGATGTGATCAAAGTGAGCACGAGGTCTAGTGAGCATTTCTTCTCAGTATTCCTCAATATCAACGAGACATTCAAGTTAATGGAGCAGCTCGCCAACATAGCCATGAGGCAACTCTTAGACAACGAAGGGTTTGAACAAGATAGATCCCTGCCCAAGCTGAAAAAGAAATCACCAAAAAAAGTCTCTGCCCTAAAACGGTAGGTGATAAAGACTATGTCTTTCAAACATTAGAAACAAGAAACCCATCATTCGTTTATTCTGTTTAACCTCTTTAGTCAGGAAGTGTTCTGGACACTTTTCTGGGTATAGATACAAAACGCAAAAGAACAGCCTGGGGTTCACAGTTCAGTAAGTGAGACAGACACGAGCAGCTCCAGCACAGTGTGGTGGTAACTTTTCTGGTCCTGTGAACAAAACGCCACGGGCACACACTGAGGGTGTGATTAGCTCTGCCCAAATGGGCAGAGAGGGTAGGAAAGTTTTCTTAGTAGAGACAGGGCTTTGAGGGGGTAGTAGAAGTTACCTGTGCACGTACAGTAAAATGGATATTTTAAGCAGAGAGTAGAACATGAGGGAAAGCACAAAGGAAAAGCCCTAAGGGAAGCATGTCCATCACTTGGCTGGAAGATGACTTAGCACGAGATGAGGACAGGATGCAGAGAAAGCTGGAAGTCTGGATGTGTGAGTCAAGCTAGTGAGAGGAGGAAAATGTTGATGATTTCTTAGGTTTCTAGCCACAGTGACTGTGTGCATGGAATTGCCATTAACCAAGATGAGTGAAGGAAGGGTATGTCCGAGGGACATGGTGGCTCCATTTTGATCATGCTGAATTGCGTTGCTTGCGGGGCATCTAATTGGAGGTGTGGGTGAAAAGATGGGAGCTTAGTCTAGAAAGATACACAGAACTGAAAGTCATTGGCATACGAGTGGGAGTTGAGATCTGAAAAGAGGTCGTTGCAGTTTAAGTGCCTTTGGTAACTCAGATATGTTTCAGTAGCATGGTGGAGGTAGAAGTTGTTACTGAAATGGATTCAGTAGTAAGTGAAAGGTGAGGAAAAGGAATTGGCAAGTTTAGACTGCTGTTTCAAGAAATTCCATGGTGAAGGAGGAAAGATAGCTTTTTGTTTTAAAATGGAAAAGATTTGAACATAGGATAGAATGAGGCAGGAAGAATTTGTTGGTGAGGGTAGGAGTGTAGAGGCCTGAGGGAGAATAGAGAATGAAGTAATAATTTTAAAAAACTTAAGTGATGTCTTTTAGGGCATGGAAAAGATGCTTGTGTTGCTAATGCCTCTGCTTTGAAGCAAGGGCAGGCTAAGACAGAGGTAATATTGGTGATAGAAAGGAGAAAATCGGAGAGAGTTCCTGCACCAGGACCTCTCTTTGCTCTCTACAGCCAGAAAGTGGACTTTGAAGGGACCGAGGTGGGGTAGCAAGCTTTAGAGTAGGAGTTTAAAACAAGTAATATGATGAAGAGGAGAAAGAACTCTTAAGGGAAAAGACTGTCACAGACAGAAGACTCATCTCAGGTTGGAAAGCATAACTATCCAAGACAGTGGGTTGTCCTGTGCCACCTCATGCAAAGTTTTATCATCTCTTTAGGGAGTACATTGACTTTCAAGCATATTCATGAAGTATTTGCACTCTTGTTCAGTCATTCTTAAAAGATAAGGCCCCAAAAGTGGCTCTCCATCAGTATATATGTATTACTCTATTTAGAAATTTTTGCATTCCTTTTGAAAGAGATTGAGTTTCTTGTTCAGGCCTAACTTTCTTAAGATCCTTTAATGTTTAATGGATATTGGCTCTAAATTACTGTACAAGGAATATAAATATATTAAAATGATTTTATTATGCTTTCTGATCCTTAAATTGTAGTTAACCCCAATACAAAGCTAAGAAGATAGGGATGAGTCTGGAAGCACTGAGAGAGGGGAAAGAGGGGCGGAGGGAACCTCCGTGGCTGAATCATTTAGAAGGTATCGAAACATTTTTCTTGCATGTGGTTATTGTTATTGCATTCCAGCGATCTTGATGCCAGGGCAAAGAGCGAGAGATACCGTGCTCTCTTCCGGCTGCCCAAAGATGAAAAATTAGATGGCCACACAGACTGCACCCTCTGGACTCCATTTAACAAAATGCACATTTTGGGGCAGATGTTTGTGTCCACAAATTACATTTGTTTTACCAGCAAGGAGGAGAATTTGTGTAGCCTCATTATCCCACTCCGTGAGGTGAGTGTTATCTAAAATGGACTTTTTACGAGTTTTGTTCGTAATGTTTTCCTGTGTGAACCAGGAATATTATCTTTACCAGCAGTTGGTTGTGTTTTTTAAAAAAGTTTTAAAAAATCTATTTTTAATTTTAGAGTTGTTTCAAATTTACAGAAAAACTACGACAATAGAACAGAGAGTTCCTGATATCCCACATTGTTTCCCCTATTATTAATATCTTATATTAGTGTGATATATTTGTCTCAATTAATGAACCAATATTGATAAATCCTAACTAGTAAAATTCCATACTTTATTTAGATTTCCTTAGTTTTTACCTAATGTCCTCTTACAGTTCATGATCGCATCCAGAATACCGCATTCCATTTACTTGTCGTGTCTTCTTAGGCTTCTCTTGGCTGTGACAATTTCTCGGACTTTCCTTGTTGGTTTGTTTTTTCAATTAGAGAAGTTGTGGGTTTATAAAACAATCATGCATTAAATACAGGGCTCTCATATACCACCCTATTATTAACACCTGGCATTGGTATGGAACATATGTTGCAATTGATGAAAGCATGTTTTAATAATTGTACTATTAGCCAAAATCATGGTTTAACTTAAGGTTCACTGTTTATGTCATGCAGTTTCAGGGTTTTTTATTTCATTTTATTTTTATTCTAGTAATATATATAAAACCTAAAATTTCCCACTTTCACCACATTCAAATATTTAACTCAGTGCTGTTAATTATGTTCACAACATTACCATCACCACCATCCATTAACAAAACTTATCCATCATCCTAAATAGAAACTGTTCATTTTAAGGCTGGTTGGGCTTTTAACCATATATGCATGTCTCCAGTTCTTTGGTGTCTCCTGCTGCCCTTTCTTATGTTGTCCCTGCTCTCTGTGACTGTGGCGTCTGTGAGATCTCTTCTTCCGAGGGTGCAGGTTCACAGCACCAGGGCCGCTTGGTTGAAGGCGACAGTCTATGTTACAAGCCTGAAAACCAAGTGTTTATTCAGGTCTGGTCTGAGTCCCACACCATGTTTTCTGAATATGAATCTCTGTAATACTTGGAGTGTATGTTTTAATATGTTTCCCAGCTGATTCTCATGCATAGTAAAGTCTAAGAAACATTATTATTGTATCTGGAGTGGAGGCGGGTTCCATCACCTCTTCACAGTCATAGGTTACTTCTCTGAGGTTTGGGGTCGACAGGGACTCTAGGGTGGGAAGAATTGTGCAGGGGAGAGCAGGTCTGCAGTTTCCAGCCTGGCAACTTCCAACCTACCCTGTTCCTTTCCTGAAGGTTAAGATGGTCAGAAGCTTTGGTCATTTAGTCAAATTTGATCCTCTGTTAAGATTCCTTATAGAAGAGGATACAGGTTTCCTTCTACTTCCTTTGCTTACTCTCTTTAAAAATGATTTTGTAAGTAAATTTTCTTCTTTGTTTATTTCTTATTTTAAGAATATTGCATTATCATTACAGAGAGGTTGTAAAGGGACAGGCAAAAAGAAAACAAAATTCACCTCTAGTCCCACCACCCAGAGATAACCACTGTTGGCATTTTGTTGCACAGCTTTCTGTTTTCTCCTATTTATTGCTGTTTATATGTCATTTGAAAATTTAGAAAAATAATGTCATACTATAGGGCTTTTATTGTCTCTTATTTTCCTTTAACAGTAAGCAGATCTTAAACTTTTCCTCAAATCATTAAAGAGTCTTCTATAATTTTTTTAGATTTATTTATTCTCTCCTCCCTCTCCCTGCCCTGCTGTTTTTGCTGTCTGTGTCCATTTGCTGTGTGATCTTTTGTATCTATTTCTCTTTTTATCTTCTCTTCTCAACTTTCTCCTCTAAGATTCACCAGGATTCGATCCTGGGGACCTCTGATGTGGGGAGAGGTTCCCTGTCAATTGTGCCCCCTCTGTTCCTGGTCTCTGCTGTGCTTCACCTTGACTCTCCCCTCATCTCCCTTTTATTGCATCATCATCTTGCTGCGTGACTCACTTGTACAGGAACTGGCTCACTGTGCGCAGGCACTTGCTTGCTATGCGTGCACTCAGCTCGCCACATGGGCACTGGCTCACCACGCGGGCGCTGGCTCATCACACGGGCACTCATGTGGACACTCGGCTCACCACACAGGCACTTGGCTCACCATGCGGACACTCACATGGCACTCAGCTCACCATGCAGGCACTGGCTCACCACGAGGGCACTTGGCTTGCCACATGGGCACTTGTGTGGGCACTTGGCTCACCACATGGGCACTCAGCTAACCACATGGGTACTTGGCTCACCACGCAGGCACTCACCACACGGGCACTGACTTGCTGCGCAGGCATGCTTTTCTCTTCTTTTTCACCAGGAGGCCCCAGGGATCAAACCAGGGTCCTCCCCTTATGGTGGGCAGAGGCCTTATCACTTGAGCCACATCTGTTACCTTACAATATAATTTTTAATGACAGCGTTTATCCACTAAATGGATAGACATCATCTATTCTTACGTATGGCTCGACCTTTTCATTGTTTCTAGTTTTTTCCCAATGTATGATACCAATCATACTTCTAATTTTCCTTAAATTATAAATTACTAGAAGCTGAATCAGTGGATTGAAGGAAATGCTAAATGTTAGGTAACTAAAAATTTAGTTTTTCTTCATATAGGATGAGCTAACTGGTGTGTCCTGGTGTTTTTAAATACATTTTTCATGCCAGGATATGTTGTTGGGGGTGTGTCCTGAAGTGGATAATCCAAGAGCACTTATATGTGTCTCTGAAATGTATTTCACAACTTTTCCCAGCAAATTTACCTTCTTAGCAGTCTTTGCCATAAGCTGTTACTAAACTTAACTTTTCTTCAAGTATTACCTGAATGTAGTCATGCAGAGTTGTCTGGAGTTTGCCTAAAGGCTAGGAAGGAAACCCATTCTGGGATTGAGAATGTACTATGGATGTACCATTTAGGAATCTGAATGAGTCCTTGCCCTGAGACAAAGGAAGCACAGAGAGGGCTTGGAAGCCACTGTCAAGACCTCACCTCTCCCTCCATTCACCAGGTTTGGATCATGGATCAAGTTAGCTCTGATCACATTTTAATGTGATTTAGAATGCAATGGTGAGAGCCTAGGGGAATTGAGAGAAAGATGATTGATATTCTCAACCCATCTCACTATAAGCCTTCTGCTCTCATTTTCCTTAATAAATTATAGGGCAGAGAAAATTCACTCATATTTCAGGTAAATCAGAAGAGGGGCAATATGTGGAGGTAGCATTTAGACATAAAGCATATTATGGTGGGAGGATACAGCTTTAAGGAAATATCAGATGAAACCATAGGACCCTTTCTTTAAACCTAATAATTCATTGAGAGATACTAATGGTAGATCCCTTATAGAAGAAGGATAAAAGACTTAATGTCGTATTTATTACCTTCAGGTAACAAAATATCAGAAAAGCAGTGGAGTGGGGCCCCAACCATTCACGCAGGGTCTGAGTAGAGAATGGTCCCTCTCTGAACCAGGCACCTTTCTGAACTGAGCTAAGCTGATTGGTTAGCAGGAGCCTCTGTGGGAAAGTTGCATCCCACAAAGAGTGGCCACTGTCAGGATTGTATAGACCAGCACTCATTGCTATTATTAAATTTTTAAAATAAATAGGCAGAAATATTGATTGGAGATTTCATATACATTCCACATCTAGATTTATAAATATATATATGTATTTAAAGATATTTAGATTACCCACATCTAGATTTAAGGTAGCTCAAGTCCATAGATGTTAAATGTGTACACAGAATCACGGAGAAACCCATGTTCCTAGTGGTTTAAAGAAATTTCTGAGACAGCAAAGCAAGAGGATAATGTGATCTGGTAAGGAATCCTCATTAGATATAGGTTCCAGATGAAGTTTTTCTTTTCATTCATAAATTTACCTTATAAATGTTCCTTATTAAATAAACATCAGGATATGGTTAAATTCTAGTCTATTTTATAACCCAAATTGGTAATGAAATTGAATCTCACGTTGTTGAAAACTCTAGGGTAACTGTTCTTTTTTCTTGGTGACACCAAGTTTATGGGACTGGATCTCCTAGAATTCATCTGTCAGTGAAAAAAGTCGAAAACATCCATATGTTGTAACCTGTGTGGGCATTCACAGGTCTCTGTGGGAGCATTTTGTTGTTTCCATATTCATAATCCAGCTAGATAAAGGTTTTTTCACTCTGACTTTATCAAGAGCTGCACCCTCCACATGGCTACGTGTGTTTCAGATGCAGAACCAACCTGAACCTTTAATTTCCTCAGCATTTGCCGTTTAGTCCCAGACACCTGGCGGCCAAAGGAATCAGCAAAAGGTCTTTATGTGCACTCTTTAGGAGGATTCTTTAAATATATATACATACATATAAATAAATGTACCTGTGCTTGCAGCAATATTTGAGAGTAGAAGTCAGGCCCTGCAGTTTTTCCCCTTATGGACCCGGTCAAACCCGTTTCAGCACTTGGAGTCATGCAATATTTTAGGCAACTTCTTAACCTTGAGTGGCTTGCAGGTTGGAAACGAAGAGGGGAAAGACACTTAGATTGACGGATATGTTCAAAGCTGCTACAAATAAGTCATTTATCTAGGACTGCCTTGAGGTTTTTTTTTTTTCTTTCTAATGAGCTGAAGAAAATAGTTTTAATGCATCTATTCTAGTTCCCAGTTGATGAAAATCTATTATAAACCACCAAATATATGTCTTCAGTTCAAAGCTGACATAGACGTCTCCCCTTCCTACTTTTCTACCAGCATGGTAGACTTATTTACACACACACACAGGGTCTACAAGTGCAGATAAGGTTACAGTTAAGCTGTCCACATCATGTCTGTTCAGAAATCGAGCCTTTAAAACTTTGAAATGGTAGGAGGTGAAGGATGCAAACCCTGGAGTCAAAATGAGACGTTTGAAGGGATTGGTGGTGCTTTGAAAACCATCCAACATTGTGTATGGTAAAAGGAAAGGGCATCATGGGTTGTTTCCTGTCTCTTAGGGATGATACAGCAGGTGTAAGTCCTGTTATAATGTTCCAAGAAATTTTAAATGAAAATAAAGAATTTCTTTACAAGGTTTCTCAAGTGCACATGATTTCCATTTGGGGCAGCATAGTCTTGGGGGCCATCCTGTGCCCCACAGGAGGTTTGGCAGCAGCCCTGCCCCCTTCCTTCTAGATGTCCATAGAACCCCCATTAGTGACAACCAACTGTGTGTCCACATGTTGCCAAATCTCTCCTGGGGGGCAGAATCACTCCCAGTTTAGAGACACTGATTTAGAAAGACCAGCAAGATGATTCCAGTTTGTGGCATCAGCTCCGATTTGACTTCCTATGAAAACTGTTATTTTACCAGAACAGAGGCAGAGAGTCCCAGTTTGCCTCAGCAAAATATGGTTGTTCCAATAGAATATAAAAGTGCAGTGTTTCTTCTTTGACTGATGGTAAGTAGGCTGCTGTGGGTAATTCCTGGAAAGTAATGCTGTGTTTCTGTTTCTTTTCAGGTGACAATTGTGGAAAAGGCCGATAGCTCCAGTGTACTCCCCAGTCCCTTATCCATCAGCACGAGGAACAGGATGACTTTTCTTTTTGCCAATTTGAAAGACAGAGACTTTCTAGTGCAGAGGATCTCTGATTTCCTGCAACAGACAACTTCCAAAATATACTCAGACAAAGAGTTTGCAGGAAGCTACAACAGCTCGGATGATGAGGTATCTGAAGTTTAGGGACCGGGAACTACAAACCTAAGGTGCTTCTGGTTTGTCCTGTCACTCTGTCCCAGTGCGTTCATTTCCTTGTGCATTTTGTTAGGCCTCCATTTTGGTCACAGCTGTGCTAAGGTAAATCATGTACCCGGATGCCCAGGGACCTATCTCAGCACTTATTTAAATCTCATTGAGTTTGTATTTGGGATCATAGAGCAGGACGGTACCTTATATATATACCTTATATATATATATATATATATATATAGACCAAATTTTCATTTGTCCTGACATAGCAAGTGAATCTGATCCATGTAATAAAATTTCTGGGAATAGTACAGAGGTCACTAAATATAATACCATTCTCATCATAAAACACATGTTGGGTCATCCCTGTTTTATTAGGCCCTGACAAACATCCTCATTTGAGAGATGAGGAAATTGGAGTCCCAAGAATATATGTGACTAGCTAAAGTGATAGAGCAAGTTACTGGCAGCTGAAACATGTTTTAAATGTGGGAGGCTCCCCAGTAACCTCCCTATCCCAGTCTACTTGTTTCAAGCCTACGTGGCATTTTCAAGCCACCAAAAACTAAACAGCAGATGAGATGAGGTGAGGAGGTCCCATTTTCTCCTGACTCAAGCATACCATGCTTTGCATGCATGCAAATCAGAGAGATAAACAGCCAACCACTTTGTTGTAAAATGCTTCTGGAATACCGAAGAAACCTATCTGAGCATTGTAGTACTGCCATCTGTGACCTGTGCAGCTGTCTAATCCCTGCCAAAAAGTTGGCTTGCTGCATTTCTCTTGTTTCTTCATAGAGTGAGAAACGTCTGGGGTCACATAATATAGTCAATGGTATCTTTACAGAGGACGCTGAAGAAGTGGATTCTAGTTCCCAAGCTCTTTTGCCCTCTGCATCTACAGGTATACTCTCGGCCAAGCAGCCTCGTTTCCTCCAGTCCCCAGAGAAGCACGAGCTCAGACGCTGATGGAGATCGTCAGTTCAACTTAAACGGCAACAACGTTCCAACAGCCACCCAAACCCTGATGACCATGTATAGGCGGCGCTCCCCTGAGGAATTCAACCCCAAGTTGGTGGGTGTCCCCGATGCATCCCTGAAACTTTCCATATTAGAATATCACATTAGAGATTAATATTTAAATACAAGTAAATTCACAAATATCTCTATAATTGGGGAGTTCCTCCAAAGTAAAGCATATTTTGTTGAAATATGTCAGCGAGTTTCAGAGTGATTTCGTGGAAGTTATAGAGAGTAAAGGTGAAGAGATATTCATCTTGTTTTGTATTAGTCCACCAACAAATAAGTATGCAATTTCTCAGCCCACATTTTAAAAACATCATCTCGCTTTCAGTCTGGAGGTGCAGACATAGAGCGATAAATACAATCAGCACCTGTCTCAGAAAGGAGGATTCTGACTCTAGGCCAAAGGGCCTTCATGGAAGAACTCCGGCTTTGCTAGATGTATAATTTGGGCAAGAATTCCAGGAAATCTGTTTCTCCTTTTCTTCTGACATTTTTGGTGCCTTGTTTCTGTTTTGAATTGGAATGCATTTTCCCCTGAGCTCTCAACAACAAATTTTACTCTTAAGACCATCCCTTTAGGAAAACAGCCGGCTTTCTTCATGAGCGCAATGAATTCTGTAAAGAACTGGGAGGCCCCATTCCATAAGGAAGATGTTCCAGGCTTCCATAAAATAGTCCCATTCTTGAAATACTTTGGGAGGTAGTAATATCTCCTTATCCTTTGCAGGCCAAAGAGGTTTTGAAGGAACAAGCCTGGAAGATTCACTTTGCTGAGTATGGACAAGGCATCTGCATGTATCGCACAGAAACGACTCGGGAGCTGGTGTTGAAGGGCATCCCCGAGAGCATGCGCGGGGAGCTGTGGCTGCTGCTCTCTGGTACGGCCTGGGCTTGGGGCGGGGTGCTGGTCCGGAGTTGGGGGGTGCCGATCTCTTCTCCACCTTCCATTATGCTTCAGGGGCTTCTTTCAAATATGTAGACACCTAATCTAGAGCCAAATTTTATTTCCTCAGAGTGAAGTCCCTAAATTATTCTTCCCTTAATAAAAACACAGGGAATAGATCAAATAGTCCAGATATCAATGAGTTCTCATAACCTCTTCTATCTCTTCACCAAGGCTACTTAGGAAATAAGGAGAACCTAAAGTAAAAGAGTATATAACTCATTTTAGTTTCCTAGGCTGCTTAAAGCAATACCATGAAGTGGTTTGGTTTAAACAGTGGGTTAGAATGCAGGGTAATGTCCAAATCAAGTCATCATCAAGGCAATGCTTTCTTCCCAAAGACTGGCTGCCAGAGAGCCTTGGCTCTTCTGCCACATGGTAAGGCATAAGATACAACTGCTGGTCTCTCCCTTCTCTTCTGGTTTTGTTGCTCTCAGCTTCTTGCTTCCATGGCTTTTTCTCTATATTCATTACATTTATAAAGGGCTCCAATAAGAGAATTAAGATCCATTCTGTTAAGGTGGACCACACCTTAACCAAAGGAACCTCATCATAAAGTCCTTACAATGTTCGTACCCACAGGAATGGGTTACATTTAAGAACATGTTTTTCTTCAAACCACTATAATACTCCATGATTTAGGGAGTTCTTTTCTAGTTTCCCAGCTGTGTAAATATCATAGAGAATTTTGTGAAGTTGGGCACATTGTCAAAGCAATCCTGCAGGAGTGGGGAAGCAAGAGGAGATGGAAAGAAAAAGAAAGCCCTGTCATGGATTCTTCTTGTCATCTTTGGAGCTGTGGAGTTGAAGCCAAAATCCACACAGGAATCAACAGCCTATCCAGATTACACCTTGTACTTCAAGCTGGCAATGCCAGGGTGGACAAAAGGGGACATGTCCACCTTCACTGGCCTGCACACCAGGCCGCTATCCCCAACATGACCCTGTGAGATCAAACCTTCGAATCCCAGCACGGAAAGCAGAGGTCTTTACCCTTTAGGCCAAACCTACCACTACTTGCTCCTAGCCTGAAGTATGGATCCATTTTATCATAAGCATTAGAGAGCCTTAATAAAGAAAACTCATAGCACTTTCTTAAAGTAGAAAAAAAGGATAAACAGCAACCTTGTTGTTATTCAGAACTGTTCTGTGTGCCTCTTTGGGAAGTGGCTTATGAAACTACTTGCTGAGAACTTGGCAGCATGAGCCAGAGGTAGAGAAAAGCATGAATGCACCAGGTGATATCAAGTGACTTGTCTTTGTAGCCAGCCCCTTTGTGCCACAGGGCTTGGGTGAATTCAAGGTTTTAGACAGATCAGCAAAAATGTCAAAGGAAATCCATGTAGTGGGTTATATAAGGGCACAGGAATCCCTCGCATTAACAGATATGTTCAAGCCAGTAAGTCATCAAAATGAAGTATCCTCATGATGAATACATTTGAAGTAGTCAAGTCAGCAGAGCTTTAGTGAGGGTGCAGTGCAGTGGAGAACAGCCATGCTAAATTTGAAAACTCAGTATGAGATCCAGAGAGCAGCCATTGAGATGGGCTGTGACCCACACGTTTGACTTTCCAGTGCTCACCAAGTCATCCTAACTGCCAGGTTTATTTCACTGGTGGAGAATCTTGGTCCATCTGTGTTGGTTCGGGACCGATGCTAGAGATTTAACACTGAACACACAATGTCCAAGCATTTCATTGTCATTTGCACTTATATCATTCAGTCCCCACCCAGCAGTCTCCACTCAACCTATATATTATTTCCCATTTTATAGAAATAGTAAATAGTGACAGAGCCAGGCATCATCTGTCTGGATCCAAAGCTTATTATCTTTTATTGCACTGAGGAGAGGTCTTTTTTTTTTTCCTTAGTGGTCCTGTAGGCTCTCTCTCTCAAAGTTTTTGGTAGCCTAGCAGGGAGCTGGCTAACAGAACTGAGCTTGATGAAAGAAGCCAAGGACTCTAGGACATAGGCAGTGCAGGTATTCAGCCTCACCTGGATTTTTGTTTGTTTGTTTGTTTCTACCAAGCTATTCCCCTGTCTAGGAAATTCCCCACTGTTGGATGGTCTGTGGGGTGTTACTTGCCATCACCTAAATTCTCTCTAAATATGTAGAGCACTATAGTTAGAGATAGTTTTATCAGGGGAAAAAGGCAAGAATGATATAGTTGCCTATAATGAGATGTAGAAATACCTCAGATGTAGGGTGATAGAATCTTGAAAAATAATTGGTTTTATCTATTTCAGCTAAAACTACCTTCTTCTATCATCATTTACTTGTCTAGTTTTTTTTCATTTTCCTTCATTTGAGCAGCCATAGCTCCTCATTTAGAAACCCACGTTTGAGCCAGTGCATCTCTAATGACAATTCGAGCCCAAAAGATCATTACCGCTGGATCTTCCTCGCATTTGGCAAACTAGTCACCTTGACAACCTGATTCATATTGCTGACAGAGTAAACAAAAAATTCCATTTTAATCCTCTATCCTTAAATTAAAAGTTAGTTACTGTGAATACCTAGAAACCATGTATAGCAGCCTGTTGAGAGATACATTTAAAGTTATACCCAGTGTTTCCTTGAACAGAAATGGGCTATGTGAGGCCACAGGGGGAAGTGATCCACCCAGCACCTTCTGTCAGCAGATGACCAAGCCAGGTTTCCATGCAGTTTGCCCAGTGAGGGCTTCCTGTGGCAGAGAGCTTGCCTGTGGGAGAGCCGGCTCCCAGCAGGGGAGCCCAGTCTGGGCCCAGCCCTGCTCCCGTGACCCTCCAGGCTCTGAAGCAGGACCTGGACTCAGGGAACCCACTGCAGAGAAGTGCAGGCCAGATGGCAAGAAATTCTTGCAAGTGTCCCATGAAAATGGAACAAAAGCCCCTGTTAGGTTACTGTCAACCAGGCTGCCTTTCCCTGGGCAAGTGTCAGTGACCAGCTGGCTGCCAGGGACAGCCCAGTGGTCCAGGCTGTACTTTTCAAATTGTGAAAGATGTATGCCCGCCCTATCATTCTATTTATTTATTTATTTATTCATTTATTCATTCATTCTTAAGATTTAGTTTCATTTCTTTCTCTTCCCTTCCCCGCGCCCCCCACCCCATCCCTCCATGTTTGCTGTCTTGTGTCCATTTGCAGTGTGTTCTTCTGTGTCTGCTTGTATTCTTGGCAGCACCGGAAATCTGTGTCTCTTTTTGTTGTTGTTGCGTCATCTTGCTGCATCTGCTCTCCATGTGTGCAGCGCCACTCCTGGGCCGGCTGCACTTTTCGTGCCGGGCGGCTCTCCTTGAGGGGCCCACTCCTTGTGCAAGCACGGCACTCCTTGTGCTCAGCAGGACTGCGCATGGGCCAGCTCCACACGGGTCAGGAGGCCCAGGGTTTGAACCCTGGACCTCCTATATGGTAGACACTTGCCATTATATTTAAATATACACATTTGTCTGTATATGCATATGTACATATTTATTTTTATATATTATATATATTTATATAAAATGCAAGAATCTTAAAACTCAAATATCACAAACTGTGGTTCTCAGCCCACCCTTCCATCCCCACCACCTGATAAATTCCCGTCAGTATCGGTGCCTCATCCCTGCTAGGGGCACCATAAACACCCTCTGCAATATTAGAAGTCCCTCAACTATTATAATACATTCTCCTCCTCCTGAATATGGCTGATTTAAGACATTTTAAAGTGCTAACACTTTAGCAAACAGTTTTCAAACTTGTTTTGAAAGGCACAACCTCTTTTTTAAGTGAAATCTTAAGGAAAACGCCAATAAAGTAAAAACATGGCTGCCATGGCTGAAGGGAGTGAAGGAGGCCATGGGTTAGCTTAGCCGTCCACCTGGGATTGCAACATATTGCATCATCCATGTGATTTTGTTATTATTTTGCAGTTTTCCATTGAATGGTATGGAGAGTCGAAATATTCAGTAAGTTGTCCTTGCAGGCTAAAGAGGAGAGAAAATGGTCACTTTATTGAGACTGCATTCCCATGGCTCTTTCCCAGGTGCTATCAATGAGAAGGCCACACACCCTGGCTACTACGAAGACCTAGTGGAGAAGTCCATGGGGAAGTATAATCTTGCCACAGAGGAGATCGAGAGGGATTTACACCGCTCCCTTCCTGAACACCCAGCTTTCCAGAATGAAATGGGCATTGCTGCCCTGAGGAGAGTCTTAACAGCTTATGCTTTTCGAAACCCTAACATAGGGTATTGCCAGGTAACTGTCACTGATGGGTTATAGTAAATGTCTATATATATAGTTTATTATTAGCTTGTAAATAACAAGAAGGAAGGATTTACAGTTAATGGGACTGTCTCTGAACAGGGTGTCTCAACCTCAGAACTCTTTGATTTTGAACTAGACAATTCTTCGTCGTCGGGGGTCACCCTGTGCATTGTAGGATGTTTAGCAGCATTCTTGGCTTCTGCCTACTGGATGCCAGTGGCAGCCTCCAATTGTGACAACCAAAATTGTCTCAAGACATTGCCAAATGTCCCCTGGTGCTGAACAGAGGAGCCAGGGGACAAGAATGCAGTTTCTAGACCTGCCACTGTCTAGCCATGGGACTTTGGAAACTCAGTACCCTGTCTGATCCACTCCTCTGTTACCCACCCTGGCATAATAGAAAGTGTGCCTCAGCACCAGGCTTTTAATTGAATTGCCACAGTGCTCCGATTTTGCATCCTCCTAAGCAATAATGTCCATGAAAATACAGCTTTAATGTGCTCTGGTTATATTTTAATATACATTAAGATAACTGCTTAACTCAGTATTTTGAAAAATGTGACCCAGACACAACCTAAAATCATCTCTTTTATACTGGTACACATAGCACAATTTGAGGGAACTCCCAGAAAAGTGGGACTATTGTGGTTTCAATTCAAAGACCATGTCTTCAGAGAGGACTTCCCTGCCCATCCAACTAAAGCAGGTTTAGGGAAGTGGACTTGGCCCAGTGGATAGGGCGTCTGCCTACCACACGGGATGTCGGTGGTTCAAACCCCGGGCCTCCTTGACCCGTGTGGAGCTGGCCCATGCGCAGTGCTGATGTGCGCAAGGAGTGCCATGCCACACTGGGGTGTCGCCTGCGTAAGGGAGCCCCACGTGCAAAGAGTGTGCCCCGTAAGGAGAGCCGCTGGCACGAAAGAAAGGGCAGCCTGCCCAGGAATGGCGCTGCACACACGGAGAGTTGACGCAGCAACAAAAAGAAACACAGATTCCCGTGCTGCTGACAACAGAAGCAGACAAAAAGAACACTCAGCAAATGGACACAGAGAACAGACAACTGGGGTGGGGGAGGGAGGAGGTGGGGGTAAGGGGAGAGAAAGAAATAAAATAAATCTTAAAAAAAAAAGCAGGTTTAACCCCTTACATTCACACACACACACACATCTCCTTCTACCATGTTATTTTATCTTCTTGATAGCACTTATTAGGCATGCCCCATAATTAATTAATAATTAACCTTTACGTCTTCATTCTGTGTCTCTGACACAGAATTTAAGGCCTGTGAATCTCATCACCACTGTGCCTCCAACACTTAGTCCAGTGTCTGTTATAATTTAGATCCTCAAAAATATATTCCTTGACTGACCATCAGCCAATCGTTGACCATGATTAAGTACCCAACAGGCAGGTTAATCTTCGGATGGAATTTTAATAATGTTCTCACTTGGGAAAATATGGAGTAAGATTTACAAGAAAGAATGTAATAGATCGAAATCCCTTTTTGAAACTCATATTGTAGAAGTTTGCTGAACAATTACTAGTTTCTGGAAGGTCAAAAGAACTGCAAGAGTAAATTTTGGTGTCTAATAGAACAGAGTTCATGTCTATATTTTGACCTTTTTTAATTAAGAGGACTATTAAAGTACTTTAGGTCCTGGTTGTGAGTGATCTGCTAATGTCTTTTAATAAAGAGTTACTTTAGAATTTAAATCACTGTCATCTTTAGCCAAATGGAAATAATGGGCGAGGATTCCAAGTTTGAAAGGTTTCATTGTTCTCTGAGGAGAACCCTGAGCTCTGTGTACTTGGTCATAGAACCACCATGACAGATCAAAAAGGAAATATTTACCTCACTGATTAAGGATGCTGAGAGATTTAGCAGGTTAAAAGCTTTGGCAAATAACCTTTGGACACAGTTATTGAATGAAGGTTTGCCTGGGTGCATGTAGGGCTCAGTCCTTGGTGAATAAGATAGTCAGTGAAGACCCTTAATGGTTGCTGGCTGGAGGACTGATATTAAAAGGTCATAAATAGAATAAACTAAACAGAAGAAGAGGTGGCAGAGACTGTATGGGGCCTGCAAAATCTAGAAGTCTTTACCATCTGGCTTTTTACAGAAAAAGTTGCCGACCCCTATAAGAATAACTCGGTGATTTTTAGTCAAACTAAATTGCTTATATGTTACCATGTTAAAATTTATTTGGTGACATGTCTCTCACTCCTTTAGGCCATGAATATTGTCACTTCAGTGCTGCTGCTTTATGCCAAAGAGGAGGAAGCCTTCTGGCTGCTTGTAGCTCTATGTGAGCGCATGCTTCCCGATTACTACAACACCAGAGTTGTGGGTATGTGTGGATATATTGGATGTTTTAACCATTATCTCATCAGAAAGATGTTTCTAGAGCAGTGAAACCAGCTGGAACTACATTTCCAGTCAATCTTAGACAAAAGAGTTTCAGCCTGCTACAGTTTTCCAAAATGGGAATGAGAGGGCTTCCATCAATATAGGTTGAACACAATGGAGCCACTTGGAGCTTTAGAGAATGCTCTCACGTCACTGTTAAATAAATTATTTAGAAAACATTTGATATGGTTGTCACTCTAGAGGCCATGTAAGAGTGACACCAAGTGCACTGACTATCAACACAGAATTATGACAAAAACTTTTTAGTGAAGAGGATGGAACAAAAGGAGAGCAGAAGTGTTCAAAGCAGGGCTATTGGAGTGGAGGAAATAGTATATAAATGTTTCCCAAAGCTAAGTTTCTAAGATATTTTTTCAGACCTGGTTTCATTACAAACAAAACAATCACTGTGAGCATTTAACTAATTTATTGCTATTCCTCCTTATAATCACTTTGTGTTAGACATTTATTTTAGCAGGACAAGCTTTTCACTGCATTTAGTAAAATAAAATATGTGCTTTATGCTTCCTTTTTGTATTTTGTTGTCTTTTCTAAACCTTTGCACAGTATCTTGGCTCATTGACAATATCCTCCAAAAACATCAGTAAGTTGACCATGAATATATTCTGCTGCAATGCTTCTAAGTTTAAAAAACAAGACACAATTCATGGGTGGGGCCACACATCCAGAAAAGCAATATACTTTTTAAAAATGTGTTTGCCAAGTTAGAAATGGTTAGAGCTACTTTGATATATATTACATGCCTAAGCAAATATTATGTTGCCCACAAAATACCTGATAGTTCATATCATGAAAATTTTGTAAACTGACTTTTTGAACAACCTTTATAGTTGTCACATCAGTGTGATTTTTATGGTGTGGAAAACAGAATAGGAAGACCCGAGAAAGAGAAGATGCTGTCAGAACTAATCCAGTGACAGAGCTGGGTGGCAGCGCTGATGCCTTGGTCTGGTAACATAGTCTGATGCCTGGCAGTGCAGTCAATAGAAAGGAACGAGACTTCTGTTCCTCAGGAGAAAAATAGTTGTGACGTGGATTATCATAATCTAACCATTCGAATGAGTTCATTGGTAAGAAGGCTAGTCTGTTAACCTTTGCCCTTTGGTGTCCACCCCGATACAGGTGCACTGGTGGACCAGGGCGTCTTCGAGGAACTGGCCCGGGACCATGTCCCACAGCTGTATGACTGCATGCAGGACCTGGGCGTAATTTCCACCATCTCCCTGTCATGGTTCCTCACGCTTTTTCTCAGCGTCATGCCCTTTGAGAGTGCAGTTGTGGTTGTCGACTGTTTCTTCTATGAAGGAATCAAAGTGATATTCCAGCTGGCCCTGGCTGTGTTGGATGCAAATGTGGACAAGCTGTTGAACTGCAAAGATGACGGGGAGGCCATGACCGTTTTGGGCAGGTAAGCCTACCTGAAAACCGCCTCTGGTGTTCTTGTCTCTCTATTTCCAGCCATGTTTCTCCTTGGTGTCCTGATCCTTCACTTAATTTGTTTGATGGGAATCATAATGCCCTTTTCTCTCTTATTTTCATAATCTTTTTTCTCCAGAAGTTAAGTAAATTTCATTCTGTTCTTAAGGGAAAGTCTAGTCTTTGGATTAAAAGCAGAGAAAATTTCAGAATTGCAAAAACGTTAGCAATAAAACCTTTCCAGAAAATGGATGGAAAACTGTAATGGAGAATCCCAGATTATTCTTCCCATGATTCTTAATCACTTCTCCTTCCAGGTATTTAGACAGTGTGACCAATAAAGACAGCACGCTGCCCCCCATTCCTCACCTCCACTCCCTGCTGAGTGATGACGTGGAGCCTTACCCTGAGGTGGACATCTTCAGACTCATCAGAACTTCCTACGAGGTGGGTCTTGTTTCCTGCTGAGTTGTAGAATACGCTGAGTCCTGGATGTGTGCCACATACTTCTGTTGCTAATCCAGGAAAATAGCTCTCCCAGGAGTGTACCTTCTTCCTCTTACATTGGGAGAACTCACTGTGGTTAGCTCTGCTCCTACCTCCTGACACCTTTTCTTATCAGGTGGCAGCTTTAGACTCCTGGTTTGGAAATCAGACATGTACACTAAATGGGACCTAGCATATCAGTTCTGGCTTCTAAGTCTTTGCTGGGCACCCTCTGAAGCCTGATCTAGTACTAGCAAGATTTAACTCTGGGTGACTGAGGAGGGGTTATTGAAAGCAGGCATAGTGTGATTGACCTGCAAAAAACAATCCTTTTCCTGTCCTTCTCTGAAGTAGCCAAGCCAGTCCTCCCAAGTCTAGGACACTCAAAGAACACCCTGTCCCATCCTAGAGCCAAAGCAGCATCCCAGCATCCCTCTAGAATGGCTTGGCCTGGAGGGAGGGTGGAGCTGTGCTTTCTGGACCATAATAGCTTCTAGGGGTGAAAGAACTACAGTGCTGGTTGCCCCATAGCATTTGGTGACTTGGGCCTCATGGACTTAGAAGCCAGAACATCTTACGGTTTCTTCATTTCCTGATTCTTGGTTCAGCAAACCTTTAAAGAAATGATCACACACAAAAAAATAATAATAAAGAAATGATCATTAAGAAAGAGATAAATGACTATTCTGCTGAGCACACCGTGCCTCTATAGGCGTTTTGTGACTGACTGGTGGTTGTCACTATTCCAGTTAGCAACAACCCGGATAAGGAAGAAATGGTGAGGGATGGGGTGAGGTCAGAAAAAAGTCTCTCAGCATAAAAATTTCAGTCAGTGCCTTAAAATAAATGGTATGGCTCCAGAATCCCTGTCAGAAATGTTTTCCTTAACTCACAATGGGAGACAGACTGGTGACTTATTATGTTTTTAAATTTCCATTTAGATTCCATGTATATTGAAAGCAAAGCATTTTTAGACATGTTTCAGAAAGATAAAGGCAATAAATGTTCATTGTAGAAAATGTAGAAACTAGAAAAATATGAAGACAAAATCAATTGTAAGTGAACATTTCACCATATTTCCCTCAAATATATTTTTCTGTATGCAATATACACCTAAAAATAAGAACCTACTAAGATGGTGGCAGAGGAAGAGCTCCTAGAGTCAGCTCCTGCTACAGGGCAGGTAGCACACACCCAGAGCTCTGAAGCACCTGTTTGGGGGCTCCAGGAGGCCAGAAGAGAATCCTGCAACATCCTTGCAGAAGTGGAAGGAGGAGACTGCCCATCCACAGAGAAGACTCGTAAGTAGAGCTCTCCACGCCGCAGAGGCCAGTGCCCATCCTCCACTGGAGGCACAAGCTGCCTCAGGAGCTGTTCCATGGCTGGAATCGAAAGCTCCACTTCCCCAAAATGGGGGAGAAAGAGATGGTTGGGCACCAATTTCAACTATAATGAGGAAAATCAGTGGGCTACAGAATAATCCTGAAAACAGCTAAAGCTTGAGCCTGTCCAAGTAGAAAGAGGCCAGGAGATGCCATCTTAACTCAGTGCCTGGCATGAGGGGAAGTGAGGTGGACTGAAAATCCCAGTCTGGTGGAGACCAGCTTCTTCTCATCCAGATCTAGCCTAGGCCCCAGGGCCATCTCCAGCAGGGAGGAAGCTGTGGGGACCTGCGCTAGTCTCTCTGGGAAATTACCAGCCAAGGCCAGAGGCCAGTATCCTATTCTGGTGGCACAAGCTGCCCCAGGAGCTGTTCTGTGATGGGAATTGGAAGCTCCATTTCCCAGAACCAGGGGAGGAGGAGATGGTTGGCTGCTGATTTTGGCTACTGATTGGTAGACTTGGCTGGCTAAGAGATAACCCTGGGAACAGGGAGTGTGAACCAGCCCAAGTCAGAAAGACACCAGTAGCCGCCATTCTGACTCTGCCCCCAGGCTGAGGGGAAGCCAGACTGACTGAAACTCTGTGTCGACAGGAACCAGTTTCTTTCACGCAGATCAACCTGCCACCTGCCTAGGCTTCAGCCCCACCTCTGGCGGGGAGGAGGCTGAGGAGCCCTGCATGAGCATATAGACGTAACTGCAGGGAACTTTGGCTGCCATAGATTGAAAATCTGAAGACTACCAGGGCAACTGCAGTCATCTTGGACCGGCACTGCATAGATTGCTGCCCACACCTGCAGCTCCATCCCTGCACCAGCCAGGGGAGAAAGGGATGTGAAGCTTCATCAGTCTCTCTGGGCAGCTACAGTCTAGGCCTGCACATGGATTATTCTACACAGCTGTGACTCTGTCCCTACTCCTGGCAAAGGAGAAAGCTGAAAGAAGCTTCATTGGTCCCTGGTGCAATGAGGGCAGCTTGAACCTCCACAGCCTACAGCGCCAACTACATGCTTGGCTCCTACTGCACGACCAGTAAGGGAGAAAGGATAGGAAGCCCTAAACTAAAGAGAAAAACTGCACCCAGAAAAAATACTCTAGAAAGTTAGATGCAAAGACACCAACAAAAAATTACAATCCACACCAAGAAACAGGAAGCTATGGTCCAGTTAAAGGAAGAAGATATGCCTCCAGTTGACATAAAGGAGTTGAAACAACTAATTACAGATGTTCAAACAAATCTCCTTAATAAATTCAATGAGATGGCTAAAGAGATTAAGAATATTAAGAAGACATTGAATGAGCACAAAGAAGAATTTGAAAGCGTACATAGAAAAATAGCAGATCTTATGGGAATGAAAGGTGCAATCAATGAAACTGAAAAAATATTGGAATCATATAATAGCAGATTTGAGGAGGCAGAAGAAAGGATTGGTGCGCTTGAAGAAATGACCTCTGAAAGTGAACATACAACAGAATAGATGAAGAAAAGAATGGAAAAAAATTGAACAAGTTCTCAGAGAATTAGATGACAGCAAAAGACATGCAAACATACATGTCATGGGTGTCCCAGAAGGAGACGAGAAGGGAAAGGGGGCAGAAAGAATATTTAAAGAAATAATGTTAGAAAATTCCCCAACCCTATTGAAGGACATAGATATCCCTGTCCAAGAAGCACAACGTACTCTCATCCGAACAAATCCAAATAGACCAACTGCAAGACACATACTCATCAGAATGTCAAAGGCCAATGACAGAGAGAATTCTGAGAACAGCAAGAGAAAAGCAATGCATAACATATAATGGGTATCCAGTAGGATTAAGTACTGATTTCTCACCAGAAACCATGGAGACAAGAAGACAGTGGTCTGAGATATTTTAGATACTACAAGAGAAAAACTTCCAGCCAAGAATCTTATATCCAGCAAGACTGTCTTTCAAAAGTGAGGGTGAAATTAGAATATTCACAGATAAACAGAAACCGAGAGAATTTCTAAGCAAGAGACCAGAATTTCAGGAAATACTAAAGGGTGTGCTAGAGCCTGAAAAGAAAAGACAGGAGAGGCCTGGAAGAGAGTCTAGAAATGAAGATTCTATCAATAAAGGTAACTAAAAGTGTCAAAAGAGTCACGAAAATATGACAGATAAAACTCAAACAGTCAGAAAATAAACTTAACCAATGATGTAAAGCACTTGTATTCAGAAAACTGCAACTTAATGTTAAAACAAATCAAATAAGCCCTAAATAACTGGAAGAACATTCTATGCTCGTGGATTGGAAGACTAAATATCATTAAGATATCAATTCTACTCAAATTGATATACAGATTTAATGCAGCCCCAATAAAAATTCCACCAGCATTAAAGAAAAAATTGAAAACACGATCATTAAATTTATTTGGAAGGGTAAGGAGTCCTGAATAGTCAGAAACATCATAAAAGGAAAAGTGAACCCTCATCTCCAGACTTTAAATCATAATACCTACCTATAGTGGTAAAAACAACATGGTACTGGCCTAGAGACAGACACAGTAGACCAATGGAACCAAATTTATGGTTCAGAAACAGACCATCACAGGAAAGGTCAAGTGATTTTTGACTAGCCTGTCAAACTCAAACAGCTCAGGCAAAACAATCCATTCAACAAATGGTGCTGAAAGAATTGGACATCCATAGCTGAAAGAAGGAATGAGGACCCCTGTCTCACACCTTTCCCAAAAATTAACTCAAAATGGATTAAAAAACTAAAAATAAAAGCAAGAACCATAAAACTTATAGAAGAAATTATTGGAAAATATCTTCAAGACCTGGTGGTAGGTGGTGGATTCTTAAAGGAAATAAGAGAAGGACTGAGTGGACTACTGATGTTTAATGTATGTAGAAGTTTTAATTAGCTTTACTGTAAAATTGTGGAAATGTGTTGAGTGGATGGTAACACACAGTGAGTAACGGCTAGTTTATAAATAGGGATGTGACTGAAAATGGTAGTCTAGTTATGTAAATGCCAATTGATAGAATGCTTGAGAATAATCTAGGAACTGGATAGCACAGTAAACCAAGAGGTGGGTGAGAACTGTGGTTGATGGTACAGATGCAAGAGTGTCCTGTGTTAGCTAGAGCAAATGTATATCACTACTGCAGAGTGATGGGAATGTGGAGAAGCATGGGAAAAATACAGCTGGAGTGACCTATGGACGGTGGCTAGTAGTAATAATATAATATTCTTGCATCTATGCAAAAGATGTACTATGTTGATACTGAGGCAGTATGGAACATGTGAGCCAAATGTACACTATGGACATGGTAACAATCAGATAATATTATCTGTGGTAAATGACATATCACATTGTGGTGTGTTGATGGAGGGGTGTTGTTTGGGAATTCTGCACATATGCATGATTGTTTTATAAGTTTACAACTTCTGTAATAAAAAATATACTTAAAAAATAATAATAGGGTGGGTTGGGGGAAAAACACACTAAATGTAAGATAAGGACTATGATTAGTAGTAAGATTTTGACAGTGTTCTTTCATAGTTTGTAACAAATGTCTCATGACAATGTGAAGTGTTGGTGGAGGGTTGATGTATGCGACCCCTGTATGATGTTACGCATGTTTGCTTTGTAAGTTCACAACTTTTACTATACACTTAATTGTTTTTGTATGTTCATATATAAATGATATAAAGATAATAACAATCAGTTTGGTTAGGGGAAAACTACTTTGTTTAGTAGTAATATTTTGACAATGCTCTTTAATTATTAGTTAAAAACGTTTAAAAACAATGCAAGTTAGTGGTGGTAGGGTAAGATGTTATGTATGTTTGTTTGATGTTATATATGTTTGGTTTGTAAGTTCACAACTATTATAGACTTATTGTTTATGTATGTTTATGTATGAGTGATACATTGCAATAAATTTTTAAAAAAATAAGGACCTACTAAATAATGCTTTGTAATATGCCATTTTTCATGAGCATATTTCATGAGCAAATAATATTAAATATTATTTGAAGGCAAGATTTTAATGGATTCTTAATATTCTCCTTTAAAGCATTACCACAATTGATCATTTATTTAACTGGTCCCTTTAAGTTGCTTACAAATTTTCAGTACTATATGGAATTCTGCACTAAACTTGTACACAGACATGACATCTCTGATTATTTTCTTTACAGCAGGGGCTCCTAATCTTTTTTGTTCCACGGACCCCTTTGCTAGTCAGGTGAAAACTGCAGACCCCTTACTAAGTCCACACTATACTGTGTATTATTAAATTATCACACCCGCACCAACACATTCCCACAAGAATACTGTTTTTTTTAAGGTTATTAAGAACCCTCTGATTTACAGCAGTAAGCCAAACAGTATGAATTCTTTCCAAACTCCTGACACATTGGCTAATTTCCATAAAGCTTGTCCCAATTTATATTTTCACCAGTAGAGATTGAGAATGGCTGTTTCACTTGACTTTCTTCAAAACTGCTTACTTAAATAATGCTTTTTTTTCTATTCATTACCCCCAAGACTTTTGAATAGCACATTATCAGAAATTTTGGATTATTTTTCTTCCAGAAAAAAAGCCCGTGTCATTATAGATAATAATAATTACTATTCCTGTGGGGGTGTTTTCTCAAAGTATATCCTGAAACCTTTATTGTTAAGAGTATTCTGGACCAAAATAATAAAGCTTAGTATGTGGACTCAGGCTTTAATCTTGATATGAGATAACCTAGCATTATCCAGTGGTTAGTACTTAGCCCCTTTTTAAAGAGAGAAGAGACTGGAGACAAGATCAAGGGCTGGTTTCCATTTAAATCCTGTCTGGCCTGTCCTTAACAGTGGCCAGGCTTCCTATGGCAGGACCCGGCAGTAGTTGCCTTCTGCTGGGGAAGACAGCGCCTTTTATTTCTAACAATGGCTACATTACCTGGTCTTTCAGTGCATGAGTAACTGCTTACGTGTCACCACCCTATTCATAATCCCCAATGGCTCTCCACTGCCTTACAGATCAACTTAGAGATAACATCACACACTCTTACTTATCATTTTTTTACCCCTCCTGACCATTCAAAATTGGAAGTTCTCAATCCTGCCTGTGCATTAAAATCACCTGCAAAACTTTTAAAAATACAAATTCCCAGGGTCCATTCCAGACCAATTAAATCTGAGTCTCGGCTTGAGGCCAAGAATAAATATATTTTTAAAGATCCCCTAGTGATTCTGGTGCCCAGTGAGAGTCACTGCCCTCAATGCAAAATGGGGCCTCCAATTGCTGCAGCAGATTATAACCTGGTTAGGACGGAATGTTGTATGTCCTGAGGCATACAACATTTCTACTTTCTGCAGTTTGCCACAAAACTGTGAAATGGCAAAGCAGGTAAGAATACTGAAAGAACATTCAGTTTTTGAGAACTGGTCAAGGGCTCCCCAGGCTGATGGAGGTTGGCCTGATATGATCAGATTTCGCCTGCTGAGTGGAGATGAGTCATAAATGCCTTGTGGAGGGAAATCTCTCTTCTTTTACGTTCTCTCAAACCCCTGCTGATAGGACTTGTACAGGCATTTTGAGACTACAGTTTTCTTTTCTGGGGTTCCTGTCTGTGAGGCACTGCAGGTTGGGCAGACAAAGCCCCAGCCTTAAAGACAGACTCACAGACAGAGATGACCCTTCCAGAAGGTACAGGTGCACCCTGATAAGCAGCCTAGAGCAGGCACACAACCGTCATGGGGTTTCTTCATGAGTGAGTTGACCCAGTCAGGTGGGTTTCGTCTGACAGGTGTTACGTAGGGAAAGGACCTGGCTGATCAGATGCAAAGAGTGGTTGGTGCAGGACAAGCAGTTGCGAGGATTCCGCGGTCTTTTTAGCAACGACAATGAGAGCTTCTGATCATTGAGAACCTGCCACATGTGGCTCAGGGTGTTGGGTGCTGCAGACAAGCCTGCCAAGTAAATGTCAACCCATTTTAAGGTGAAAAGTACATTGAGAGGGGCTGAGTGAATTGTTCAAAGTCACACAACTAGAAAGTGGCAGAGTCAGGATCCAAAAAAGAGCTCCCTGGTATGAAAACCAGGGCAGGGGGCTTTGTCTGGGCAGAATGGATGTGCATATGGATCCGAGGTCAATTGGTCAAATAGAAACTGATTAGTGGGGCGTCTTGAAACCACTAATTGATTTGCAAGGCACACCAACAGTTACTGGAAACTGAGGGGAGCTTTTCTTCCAGAACAATAGTTTCTACTCCCTCAGCATTGAATACATTGGAGAGGGAGAAAACTGAAAGAATAGTGTCTAGCAGAAAAGATACTACAGTTGTGTCAGTGGGGAAGACCCAAGAGATGCAAGAAGTGATATTTGTCTTTTTAGTTATTCAATAAATCTTAAATATCTTGCAAGTACCTATCATATGTCAGTTATCATACCAGGCCCTGGGAATGCATTATCAACACGTGGTATGCACTTTTTAAAAATATATAAATATCTAGTATCTACTAATCAGTGTGTTTGTTTTATGGGTTTTTTGTTCTGTTTTGTTTTTTTAAATTTTTTTACTAGAGAAGTTGCGGATTTACAGAACCACCATGCATAAAATAAAGGATTCCTGTATACCACCCTATTATGAACACCTTGCATTGGTGTGGTATATTTGTTACAGTTTATGATTGTACTATTAACTAATTGTCCGTGGTTTCACTTAGGGCTCACTGTATTGTGCAATTTCAGAGATTTTTAAAATTTTTACTCAATTACCATATATAACCTAATATTTCCCTTTTTAACCACATTCAGGTATCTGTGTTTCAGTGCTGTTAACTACATTCACAGTATTGTGCTACCATCCATTACCAAATCATTCCATCATTCCAAATAGGACTCTCTACATTTTATACCTTAACTCCTTATTTCCTATGCTCAAAAAAACTATCAACTTTTTTCTTTCTTTATTCTTTTTAATTTACAGAAATTGTAAGACAAAAGGATAATATAATGCATTTCTATGAACACATTCACCCAGTTCCAACAATTACAACATTTTCCCAGTCTTTGTTTCATCTAATCCCAGACAGCATACTATTTTGTAAAATCCTTCATTTAGTATCTCTAACAGATATGGGTATTTGAGGCATAATATTTTTTTTTTTTGCTAATTAAGAGCTTTGATTTTCAAGTTTAAATTGTAAAAGTTCATTAATTGCTCCAAAAAAAAAAAAGTGAATCTGTAATTTAGGTATTGTCATTTGTTATTGGAAGCTTAATTATTTCATTAGCAAGTTTTGCCCAGTTTACAGGTATGTGCCTTTCTCCTTCTCTTCTCCTTCTTTTCTCAATAATACTAGGAATAATTACAGCTACCATACTAGTAGCTTTACACACTTAGTGCATAAAATTCTTGCACCAAGCCAAGAGGTGAGAATTATTTTCCTCATTTTGCTGCTGAGGAAGCTGAAGCTTATCAGTTTCAGTGAAATGTGACTCGCCTCTATACCTGGGTATGAAACTGGGCTCTTTCTACCATGCCCAGCTGTCAAAAGTGTGTCTCCTTTATGGAGGCCCTACTTACCATTAAATGGTGCATGTTTACAGAAAATTCTCTACATCAGCCATAGATTTATATGACACAAGGCAAAGGACAAGTGGGCATGGGCCTGACAGTGGGGCAGGGAGGACCTTAAGGTACAGAGCACTGACCTGCTAGCATAGGTGGTCTGTTTGCCAGGACGTCTGATTTTTATTTGAATTATTTTTATTCAAGAAAAATTTTTGAAATTCTTGCTGGGCCATGGGCTGCCCAGCCTATTGGCTGCCTGTGCATGATCTCTGCTTTACAACAACTTTTAAAGTAAATTTTAGGCAAAAATAATATCAGGCTCAGAATTTTTCATGTCTTATTCGATATAATTATCACAAGCCTGAGAGTGGTTACATTTTTATGACCCTTTTACAGATAGAAGAAAAGTAGCTCAGAGAAGCTAACTTGCCCAGGTTTACTCAGCATGTTGGAGTTGGGGTTTAAAACCCAGGTCTGTCTATCAGGCGACAGCTAACATTCTGTCAATTCATATGGGGTATTTTGCACTGAAGCTGACAAATACGTGGTTGTAGCTTCATATTTACCTTATGTGACAACAGCTCCTCTGGCTTTTTATGCTCAGCAAAGGCCTAAAAGATGCGAGTACCTTAAAGAGCCTCAATTTAGGTTATAAAATGCTTTCTGACAGAGTTCTGAGGGTGTCCCATGGCTAGGAATATTGTCATTAGTTGAGGCTTTTTGTCCTAGAAAGGACAGCCCCTTCAGCAAACATGGAACTCCCACGAGCAAAGCCCTCACACCGACTTCCCATCCTCCGCCCTGTCTTCTTCTTCCTCTCCCCTCCTTGGCCTCCTTTCGACCGTCTCCTCCCCATGCAAGACACACGTCCACTCATACAGACACCGCCACTGCCAGAGGAGGTGGAGTGGACTGTGGAAATGCCTTGTAGCTGTATTGGAACATCCGTCTGCTGTGTCTCGGGCTCTGCCTCCTATAAGTTTACGGCATAAACGCACATTCCTTCCGACTCCGCCTCTCTCTCCCTGCCCACACTTCCAAGGCAGAGCATGCTTTAGGTATTTGGGGTTTTTCTGATAAATGTAAGGACTCTCCGATGTGAATGGTACTCAGTCCTTTGGTTATCAGTAGTGAAGCCTGTACTGTATACCTGGAGAATAAGTTCCTGCAAATTAAGGAGCATTTAAGAGGCATTTTGAGCTTAATTTAGATGACTTAGTCTTACCAATAAACAAACAAACCCTGGACCTTGGAGCTCAGAAACAATGCTTCTTTTCAGAAAATTTCCCTGTGGTGGGCTGACTCATTCGGATGATTCCATGCATGTTATTATGGCCTAAACTGAGACCTTTTTTTTTTTTATTTTTGAAGAATTGTAGCATTTAAATATTTAAAGTCCTCTTTGGAGGATTTAGAAAGAAGGAGCCTATTGAGATTAATGAGCTCAGCCCTTAAAGTCTTTTTTTTTTTTTTAATCTTCATCTGTTATCGACCCACCTGTCTTCCCAGCAACCTAAGGGAAAGATTTGAAGGACAAAGGAAATCACAGAGAGGCTGCCCAGCTTGGGGGGGTGGGGCGGGGAGCTCTTCTTCCATTTGTGAATGATGGTGGGGGAAGGAGAGGCCAGAGATGATGGATTTGGAAATTGAAACAGACTCATCTCTACCTCCTGCCTTTATCTGAGCCACTTGCTCTTTGTCCCAATTCTCTGGGGGAGAGGAAGGGAACATCTGCAGACAGAGTGGGAGAAGGTGAAAAAAAAAAGGGCTGCAGACATACTTGTTAGTTGCTATCAGTAACAGGGGAACAAAGCAGCAAAGAGGAAATACTACCTGCATTGAAAATTGCCTCTCAGCTTATAAAGAGAACATCAGAAATTAGATTGGAAAATGAGAAATAGCCCACAGTAACATCCAAATAAAAATTGAGTTGGAAAAGAGAAGCAGATGAGAATGGATAATGTTGTTTGTTGTTTAAGGAAGGGGAGATTTTCAAAAATTAAAGCAATTTTAGGCTCCCCCACCCTCACCACTAAATTCTGTTTACTGGACAAAGTATTGTTATTACATTAGTAAATTAGTTATTTTCTTGGAACTGAAAGGTGCAGTGCCTGAGAGAAGAAGGTATTATATCCAGGCCTTTGCCCTTGTTTTGGGTGATAAGAAACACTGGCTCCAGGATCTAGTGAGTCAACTTTCCTTGCCCATTTTTAGCATTTCACTCTGTCAAAGTCCCTCTGAAAGAAGAAAAACAGAGAGATGGAGAAAGAGAGAGGCCAAAACCCAAGTCATTCTCATTGCCCACTTTCTTTTAGAAATCATCCAAAAATAGCCAGGCAGGAACTTGGAGTCCTCAGTTTCCCTTTTAGCTCCAGATGGAAGGGCCATTTTATCCTGTCTGGGCTAGTCCCAGAGGCCTGAGGGATGGGTCCTGCCTGACCCAAAGTAGGATCCAGTTCTGATTAGGGAGCAGATGTTCATGAAATGTAAAATGCACAAGGCTCTCCTTTTCACCCTTCCATTTAACACACCCCTATAGCCAGTATCCAGATCACAAGAACATCACCACCCAGAAGCATTCCTTGTACCCCCTTCCTGTCACTGTCCATCCTACCAGGATTAGCAATTTTCATGACTTTTAACACCACAGACTAGTTTTGCCTGTTTTTTGTTTTAATGTAAATGAAACTATACAGGATATACTTTTTTTATTTTGATTTATTTTGCTCAATCTTATGTTGTGGGATTTATCCATAGTGTTCACTTTTATTGTTGCATAGTATTACATTGTGTATCTATATGAAGATTTATATATGTTTATATATATATTATATATGTTTGTTTATATACTATTAATGAGCATTTGGGTAGTTACTCACTTTGGGGTAATGGTGTTGCTACGAATATTCTATTACATGATTGTCTGTAAGAATACACATGCTTTTCTTTTGTGTGTATACTTAGGAGTAGAATTTCTGGATCACAGGTATAAATCTGTTCCTATGAGATAGATGCTGCCTGTTCCAGTCTGTTATGCTGCTGAAAGCAATATACTAGAAATGGGTTGGCTTTTACAATGGGTATTTGTTAGCTTACAAGCTTACTGTTTCAAAACAGAAAAATCAAGGCATCATCAGGTGAGGCTTTCCCCGAAGACCAGCTGCCAGGGATCCTGGGCTCCTCTGCCACATGGCAACGTGCATGGCAGCACTTCTCTTCCAGTTTCCTTGCTTTCAGCTTCTTGCTTTTTGACTTTTTCTTTTTTTCTTTGAATTCCATTCTGTTATAAAGGACTCCCGTAAGAGGATTAAGACCCACCCTAAATGAGGTGGGTCACGTCTTAACATAAGATCCTCCTCACCAAAAGATCCTACTTAAAATGTGTCCACACCCACAGGATTAAGAACATACCTTTCTGGGGGTACATACAGCATCAAATTAGCCATCTGCTAGACAGATTTCCAAAGTGGTTGTTACAACTGATATTCCTGTCAGCAGAATATGAGAGTTCTGGTTGTTCCACATCCTTGCCAGCACTTGATATTGTCTATGAACTTTGCCTTTATCTTATAAAAGTATTTTAACAATTGTAGCTATTGCTTCCATGTGTTGCTTCATACGATGTATAAGCAGAGTTTCTTTTGCATCACTAAGAAATAACTTACATAGCCTTCCTCCATCTTCAGGCTAGTTTGGCTTTTGAAATTTAGTTCAACAAACATTTAGACTGTATTTAAACACTGTAGATTTTGACAGGGTAGTTAGCCCAAAGTGTCTGCCATGCAGAGGTAAACAATACTGATCTCTGGACCAAAAGAACAAATGCTATTGAACTAGAAATCAGGAGAAGGGAGCCTCACACAAGCCATCCTTCCAGCCTCTCAGTGGGATCCTTGGCCTTAAATACTTCCTCTTATCTTGCCAAGAAAATCTTCCTTTAAAATCTTTCCACACACACACGCACACACAAATTACCTTTACAGTCTTATTTAGCCCCTTTTTCTTCTCAATGAATCATTGATTTGAGGAAGGGCCAATTGCCTTTCAAAATTTAGTTCAACTGCTAAGATGCATGAAAATTTCCATAATTATTTATGATCATTAAGTGACTTTGAAACACTAAATGAAAGCGTAGTCTCAATTCTTATCATGTGACAGGTCATTTCTCATAGGTGTCAGAATTGTGTCTCCATCAATTCAGCAGATTTTTCAGAACACCAGTATTTTAATTTACCATGTTACTCAAGCAAATACCATGCGATGGGTCAGCTTAAACATGGGAATGTATTAGCTTACGGTTTTGAGGCTAAGACAGAGTCCAAATCAAGGGCCATCAAGGCAATGCTCTCTTCCCGAAGACCGACATGCTGGGGCTGGCTGCCAGGGCCCCTTGGCGCCTCTGTCACAAGGGAGGGTGCGTGGACACGTCTCCTGGTCTCTCCCTTCTCTTCTGGGTTCTGGCACATTCTGGTGGCTCTTCTCTTTCTGTCTGGATTTCACTCTGCTTAGAAAGGACCCCAGAAATAGGATTAAAACCCTTCCTGACTGAGGCAGGCCCACCTTCCTAACAGAAGCAACCTCTTCAAAAGCAACCTCATCAAAAGGGATGTGAGCCTATTGTAAAGAATAGATTAGATTAAATTTAAGAACAAGAATAGATTAAATTTAAGAACACACTTTTCTGGTGTACATACAGTTTCAAACCACCACAACCTATATGGCTTCTTTCCAGAAATTCGGAACTATTCGAGCAGATTTGATCGAGCAGATGAGATTCAAACAGAGACTGAAGGTGATCCAGACTCTTGAGGATACTACGAAACGGAATGTGGTAAGCCCTGGAGAAGTAGCAGGGAGCCTTCTTTCCCCATCCTTTCTTCCACTCTTACTGCCTCATAAATTCTTTCTTGACAGAACTGAAAACTATTTAAAGGGAGAAAGTCAGGAACATTTCCAGTAGGACATTTTTTGGGTTTGTGAATTCTTTGTGTTTATTATTTTTTTAGGTGCGAACCATTGTGACAGAAACTTCCTTTACCATTGATGAGCTAGAAGAACTCTATGCTCTTTTCAAGGTGAGTTTCAAAGTTAGTTCATGTACTTTCAAGGGAAAAAAGAGTTCACTTTAATAGTTCAGTTAGTTCTTGATTTTCCTGTTAAATTGTTACAGGGCAGTATGTGTCTCAATATGCATAACGAGGAAGGTGTAGCTGAGAGTTCAAAACTGGAATAGTTAATATGAAAACTATGCATACTTTTCTGACTAATTTGATATTTTTGCTCTTCCCCACTCCATATAAATTCTACCTGTTTTTTTGGACCTAACAAAATATGCTGTTACATTATAATACGCATCAGAATAATATTAATCGAGTTTAAATTCTGCCTGAAATTATTGTAAATTGTAATTTCCTATTTGAACTATAAAGCACTCTTTAAAAGACATAATATGTAGCTAACATAAGAATAAGTCTATTGGAATGTTAAAAGAAAAGCATAATACTTTAAATGTCTGTGTTTTCCCTTTCATAATTCAGCCCTTACCAACCTTGATCTTTAATAAGAAAGTATTGTGTTAGTAAATATGGCAATGTATAATTTTTTTCTTTTGAGAAAATATTGTGTCATAACTGTCATTATCAACAACATGGGTAAAATGTAGCAATTGACAGAAAAAGAAACTAAAAGATGCCTTTTTTGCAGGTAGCAATTTATATTATGATCTCTATTTGGGTGGCTTCCTGTGTATGGTCTCTTTATTATTCAAACGAAACATAGCTGTTCTTAGCATGCAAAGATAGTATATTGAATAAAAGAATAAATGTTACAATCTGATTGAAGCACTAAGAGACCTTAGAATCAGAGAACATGTGAGCTAGGAGTGGTCTCTCTAATATTCCCACTTGCCTTTGAGCGTCTGGAAGGCACCATCGTTTTATATATTTTTGTTTTACAAGTGTCTGTTAACATGCCTCTTCCGTGGAAGGTGTTCCTCACGTGTCTGTTGAATTCATAGATAAGTTAGTGATCAGTTACCAATGTACTACAGCCCTTGCACGCATCTAATGAAGAATCAAGGCCCAGAGAGATTACTGCACTCAGCTCTCGAGCCTTCATTGCTAGCTGGGGAGGAGCTTGGTGAAGCAGCAGCATTACCAATCCGGGACAACAGCGCTCCCACCCGTGTGTCCTGTTATTAATGTTTTACTCATCCCTGGTAAGCACCTGCCGCTAACTGCTCAATGTAATTGGTTATCCATAGGATAACCTCTTTGGTTCATAAAGGAAAAAATACAATGGTCCAACTGAGATCAAAACAACCTCAGGCTTTTGTTGTTGTGGTTTGGTTTTGCTTTTTGTTATATATCTAGGAGTGGAATTACTGGGTTGCCCAGTTGTATGGTAATTCCATGTCTAAATTTTTAAGAAATCAGCAAAATCTTTTCCACAATGGTGGCACCATTTTACATTCCCACCGACAATGTATGAGGGTTCCTATTTCTCCACAGCCTTACCAATACTTTATTTTCAATTTTAAAAAAATAGCCATCCTTGTGGGTGCGAGTTGGTGTCTTATTGTAGTTTATTGTTGTTGATCAAGACCACCCCAGGTTTTTAAGGACTGTGCAGGACTGGACATGTTTCACAGAGTGGTAGAAAAAGAAGGACCAGGATTCTGGGGTAACCAAACAGGAGCGGAGTAGCAAGATCATGGAAAGGGCCATGATGGTAGAAAGAGGAGGCACACTTTGGGGAGGACCAGGGCTGGTTGTGCAGAAGTACCAGATCCAGAGGTTGCTGAAGCCGTGTCTCTCCTGGGCATAGCTGAATTCTCTGGTCTGTGCATCAGCAAGTACTAGGCATGTCATTTGTACCTGAGACTATCTCCATATCTCAAGAAAGCGAGCTTGTCTTACACTCAGAAAACCTGTCCTAAGGGTGTTTTGGCAAACATGAGCACCCTAACAAGGAACCCGAGACCATTGGCTGGTGTTAGGGATGGCAACGAGCCTCCTGGAACTATGGAACACAAGCTAAAATCGTCAGTTATGGACTACTTCTGGTAGTCTTTTGAACACTTTAATTTTTTTTACTTATTATTATTTTTAAAAGATACCTAGATTACATAAAATGTTACATAAAAAAATATAGGGCATTCCCATATGCCCCACTCCCCACAACCCTCACTTTTCCCACATTAACACTTCTTTCATTAGTGTGGTACATTCATTGCAATTGATGAACACATTTTGGAGCATTACCACTAAGCATGGATTATAGTTTACACTCTCTCCCACGCCATCCTGTAGATTATGGCAGGATGTATAATGTTCTCTATCTGTCTTTGCATGTAATTCAGGACAATTCCAAGTCCCAAAAATGCCCCCATATTACACCTCTTTTTCCCTCTCCCTGCCTTCAGTAACTCCAGTGGCCACCATACCCACATCAATGATATAATTTCTTCCATTGCTAGAATCACAATAAGTCT
The DNA here is from genome assembly GCF_030445035.2 of Dasypus novemcinctus. NCBI lineage: Eukaryota > Metazoa > Chordata > Mammalia > Cingulata > Dasypodidae > Dasypus > Dasypus novemcinctus. Next base: position 53,264,680 of record NC_080673.1, read on the forward strand.
ATAGTAGAATACCAGGAAGTCTATTTTATTCCCCAGTCCTGAGGATTCTGGGATGTTGATGTCCACTCCACCTCTAATTGAGAGGGGGCTTCCATCCCATATGACTGATGGATGGGACTCTCTTGCCTGTAGTTGTAGACTCTCTCGGTTCCTTGGTGTGGTGATTGTCCATCCTTACCTCCTTTTTAGTTGTCCTGGGTGAGTCCAATGAAGTAGAGAGTAGGTGCTGCAACTCCAGTGAGGCTCAGGGCCCAGCTGGCACATGGACAGCCCAGAGATTCAAGTCTCTTGGACAACAGCTATAATCTTAAAGTCTCTTTATGAACATTCTGGTCTAAAATCCTTCCCTTTTATCCCCCCTCCACCAACCCTGTAGGCTATATTGTTCAAATTTTCAGAAGACAATCTTTTCCAGTGATTTTAACACAAAATTTTTTAGTTTACTCACTCTATTTTTGTCGTACACTGACATCTCTTTAATGTCTAGAAGACTAGATGTAAATTATATACACTATATACATGGCAAAGCAAAAAACTAAATGTACAAACATAGGGACAGTGATTAATCTTGCCTTGTTATAAACACACTGGCATAGAGCCCTTTGCACTTCCTAATCCCTTATCCCCCAAACCAGTGCACAAAATGTGTACTACTCACAGAGGTGGTTTGGCCGTTCTTAAAAACCCCCACAATATTTCATACGAATTTTAACAAAAAGATATTTTAAAAATATGTTCTGCTACT